>NC_091057.1:27786599-28096565 GCF_000393655.2 Nicotiana sylvestris
GATTGAGTTTTGAGTCAATTGCGGAGCGAGGTAGGTGTCGTGGTTAACCTAAACTTGAGGGATTAGAACTTGTTTGCCTATTTGCTACCTGTTTAAATGTTTGGTAAAATGTATATGCAAGTGGCGAGTACTTATGCGTTGTTGTTGGGTTAAATCATGCGGGTGAGACTTTTTTCTTGTAATTTATTTCCTTCTTTGATTACAATATGCATCTATACTAGTCTATTACTTAATTGATCGTTCTTTCCGTTTTTATGAACTATTTGCGATAACTATGTATTTTTTGGAAGTTGAGGTTCGGTATTGTGAAACCGTTGTTGACATAAGGTTTATTCTTGCTTATCCTATCTCCCAAATATTATATATCAATTGCTACATAGTAAGGGAGAGTGTTAAAGCACGAAAGGGTGATGTCGTGCCGTATTTATCGTTTCATGATGAAATTGAGAGTAAAAGTACGAAGGATGATGACATGTCGTATTCATCAGTTTATGAAAAGATTGAGAGTAACAGCACGAAGAGTGATGCCATGCCATTATTATTGTTTCATGGTGATATTGAGAGTAAAAGTACGAAGGGTAATGTCGTGCAGTCTTTATTCATTATGTCTATCTATTTTCATTGGTTGAAGGTTTATGGATTGTTTCATGTTGTCATTTCCCTGTTGTAATTACAATATCTTGTACCCTATTTTGCATGTCCCCTCCCACCAGTGCTTGTTTAATCTCTATTTGTTGCTATGTTGTATATATATTCTCGGTTATTCAGGTTTAAATACATGGGTGTCCTGTCATAGCCTTCTCACTACCTCGTCGAGGTTAGGCTCCACACTTACAAAGTACATTCGGTCGGTTGAACTCATACTATACTCTGCACTTCTTGTGCAGATTTGGTACTGGTCCTACCTGTCCGTGAGGCTCATCAACTCGGATTATCTTATTTGGAGATTTGAGGTAGATTTACTGGCATTTGCAGACCTTGAAGTCCCCTTCCTCTTTCCTTATTTACTGTTCATTTCATTCGAGATATTTATATTTATTTGGGACTTTATTTGTAGAACCTCTAGAAGCTCATGTATAAATCTAGATCCGGGTTGTATTAGATATTGGGTTATTATGTTATTTCGTATTTTATTTTTGCTTCATTTATGTTTAATAGGATAAATTATATAAAGTGTTAAAAATTCACAAAAGAATTATTCTAACATTGGCTTGACTGAGTGAAACGTTAGGCGCCATCACGGTCCCGAAGGTGGAAATTTCGGATCATGACAATAGCAAATTAGACATAAAACCGACATATAAGTACTATAAAGGTATAAAATTTTGAGGAGGGTCAAAAATTACATGTTTACACTTCACAAGGTGCCACGACCCAATTTTCCCCTCCGTAAATTTGTCTTGACATCACCTAGTCTCTACAACTACCTAAGCCTAATACTTTGCAGAGATGAAATAAAAGCATGAACATTAACTGCTAACAGTCATAGATATCTAGCAACTTAATGCCACTCGGCATATACAATTTTCACCTTTGAAATGAACCAAACAATTCCCAAAACTCGGAATACCGCAAGTCACATGCTACTAAGAAGTCTTAACTATTTTATAAATCATTTCTACATAAAGAGGGAAAAATGAACATAGGGGGGTAGAGGGGGACTCCGAAGATCTGCGAGCCCAAACAGATATACCTTGAAGTCTCCAATAAGCAGCAATGACTGTAATTAGTAATGAGGCTGATACGATCAACCAGGAATGCACACGAAAAATATGTGCAGAAAAGGACATGAATACACCACAACGGTACCCAGTAAGTGCCAGGCCTAACCATGATCAAGTAGTGATGAGATCAGGTCAGGGCCTACTGATATAAATATAATGAAATAAGGTAGAATGAAATGTCATATTAAAAGTAAATAAATAAATCTAACAAGAATAGAATCAATGAAAGACAACAACTTAGAACACAGTGATAACAATAGGGGATCTCCGAGGATACTGTCCCGTAGTCCAAAACGTAAATGTGCTAGGGGATCTCCCGAAATATCATTCCGTAGTCCCAAAGTAAATATGCAGTGCTGGGGATCTTCCGGAATACCGTTCCATAGTCCCAAAATAAATATGTGGCTTAACCAATAGAAATAACAGTTACAGCAAGAAAACCTACAGTTTAGACTAAATTCAAGGCAAAGAAAGCAGGTAATTTTACTAAACATGTTGTACAGAGTTCAAATAAGCAGTTAAAACACGTAGGCTTGCTATTCTAACTAAAACAGGATAGTTACATATGCTAGTGTAGTTCAAATAAGGAGAAACAGGTTATTACTTAGTGAAAAATGGGGTTTTACAACAGATAGCTTGTGTGCGTACTCGTCACCTCACATACACGTTGCTGACATATCAAAACAATACGAAATCCTAAGAGGAGTTCCCCCACACAAGGTTAGGCAAGCCACTTACCTCGAACCAAGCTCAAATCAATCTGCCACAATGCTCTTTCCACGAATATCTGACCCCGAATGGCTCAAATCTAGCCAAAACCAATTACATAACATAAATATAGCTATAAGAAACTAATCTAGCTAACGGAATTGAATCTAAGGCACAAAATTAGAAAAATGCCCAAAACGCTTCCCCGGGCCCACGTCTCGAAATCGGGTAAAAGTCACAAGATATGAATACCCATTCACTTACGAATTCAACCATACCAAATTTACTCAAATCCAATACCAAAATCTCGATCAAAACCCTGAAATTTGGCGTAAGAACTTTTCTTAATTTTTCCCCAATTTCCCAATTCAAATCTCTAATTTAATGAAGAAAACAACTATGGATTAATGGAATACAACCAAAAACGAGCTAGAAATTATTACCCAATAACTTCCTCTAAAAATCCTTCAAAGAATCGCCAAAATCCGAGCTCTCAAATCCAAAAATGAAGAATGAATTCAAACCCTTAATTTTCTCTCTTTTCTGCCGAGCAAAGTCACTTCTGCGAGACATCAACCGCACCTGCAGTACCGCACCTGTGGGAAAAGTGTCGCAGGTGCAAAAGTCACTTAAAAAAGTTAGGTCTGCATCTGCGGAAAGGAGGGCCACACCTACATGTGCGTGCCTGCGGAAATTG
Organism: Nicotiana sylvestris; assembly: GCF_000393655.2. Lineage (NCBI taxonomy): Eukaryota > Viridiplantae > Streptophyta > Magnoliopsida > Solanales > Solanaceae > Nicotiana > Nicotiana sylvestris. The sequence goes on from NC_091057.1 coordinate 27,789,729, forward strand.
TTCGCTTCTGCGGTCCTTCACCGCTTTTGCGGTCTCTCCACTGCATCTGCGGGCATCGCAGATACGGAATGCACCTCGCACCTGCGACCCCTGGCGTTCCTCCATTTTTCCTTTTCTGTGCTTCCTCCTCCGCACATGCGATCCCGCACCTGCAGTCTTTCCACCGTAGGTGCGAAAAACACCAGAAGTCTGATAACTCCAGCCACAACACAACTTCAATATTTGATTCGATAAATACCCGAAACTCACCTGAGACCTTCGGGGACCTCAATCCAATATACCAACAAGTCCTAAAACACTATATGAACTTAGTCGAGCACTCAAATCACATTAAACAATGCTAAAATCACGAATCACCCTCCAATTCTAACTTAAAAAACTTGAAACTTCAAATTTTCACATCCGATGTCGAAACACACCAAACCACTTCCAATTGACCCCAACTTTTGAACACAAGTCATAATCAATATTACGGACCTACTCCAACTTCCAGAATCAGATTCCGACCCCGATATCAAAATTTTCACTACGGTCCAAAACTCCAAAAATTTGACTTTCACCATTTCAAGCCTCAATGAGATACAGACCTCCAAAATAAAATTCAGACATGCCCCTAAGCCCAAAACCACCCAAAGGAGCTAACGAAATCGAAGGAACTCCATCCTGGAGTCATCTTCACACAGTTCTGACTACGTACAAATCTTAAGACTTAGGCTTCCATTTAGGGACAAAATGTCCAAAAATACTCCAAAACCCAAAACGAACCCTCCCGGCAAGTCACAATAGTAGAAATAAATATGGGGAAAATAGTTAATAGGGGGGTCCTCTAACTCTCAAAATGACTGGCTGGGTCGTTACATAAGGCAAAAACTGTTATACATTATATATGATTTAAATCCTAGTTATCGTAGCTTTTTTATTCAAGTAAGCATGTTTTGGCAAGCGGAGCGGCTAAAATGATTTCTTGCTTCCTGTCAGAAAGGGCTTCGTGGGTACAAGGTATCTTAAGAGGGAATATCAAAACTAGTGGACTTGCGTGCATAACACAGGGGGAAAAAAATCAGAAATAGCCAAATTTACAATAACCACAACACAAAAGTAGTCGAAATTTAGCCATTTTTTTATGTAAAGATAAAATCTAAATATATATATCCCTAAAAATCCAAAAAAAATCCATAATAATATGCTGGAGTTCAATTTTATTACATATAAGATTCCAACATAATGTGCTAAAATTTCGTAGTATGCTGGCATTCCAACATAATATGCTGGAAGCTTATAAGCAGGTAGAGGCAGATCTAGAATTTTAAGAAGATGGGTGCAATGTTACAAAGAAGTCAAGCTAAAATTTATATTTGATGGATTAAGCTTTAGGTTCTTACCATGAATCCATTACCATTCAAAAAATATATGTTAAATTAAAAAAAATTCTTGTAAGTTTAGTGATTTATAACTCACATACCTATACTCCATGTAAAAAATGCCGGTATCATTGAATTAGGCTATATCGTCTTGATGTTTTCAATTATATAAAATTTTGCGATAACAAAGGAGGCCAAGGATTTCAATGTGTTATATTTGAGAATTTTGAATAACTACAAAATATATAATTTTGAAATACAAGAGGAGACACCAGACATGCAACAAACTAAGATTTGAACCTCGAACTTTACTTGTAAAGGTGCGCCCGATAAACATTGCACCATACGACTATTAGAGCTTGGGTGCAACATGTAAATTTTAGTAATTTTTAAGAAATATAATATTATAATATATAGTATAAAGAAAGGAGCATGAGTTCACTTGTCCCATGCTCTTCAACGTAGATACGTCCTTGTCCGCAAGAGTTCCATAATCCAACATATCATGCTGAATTTTCTGTGTGTTGGAGTTCTAATATAAATGCTGGAAGCTTATACGCATGCTCTATAATCCAGCATATTATGCTGGAACTTTTTGTGTTTCAACAAAATAATGGCTATTTTTCAATTAACAATTCAAAAATTAACTAGCCCGTGCTATTTTCACCACAACACACGAGAGTTCGGCCGCAAGGCAAAATGGAACGATTCTCCCCATCCACCATACGCGCAAAATAGACAGGAGGCAAGATCGAAGTCACTTTTTGAAAAATGGTTATAAAATCTAGCATTTGCATGCTAATATGTAAATATAATTATGCTTGAATTTCCAGTTATGCAAATCTGTAAATTTAATTATGTTAATTTATTATGGGAAAATAATAATGGAGTAAATGTTATTTAAGATTTTCCCTAATTTTTCATTTTAACGTGTGAATCTCTTAATAGCTCTATTCTCAATTATTCAAGGAAAATGCAAAAATCATTTTTTCATTTTATGGAATGTTCATAAAATCTCCTAGATGGCCCGATTTGTTGGCAGAATGTTGGTCATACACAAAAAATAGAAAATGATCATGTTGTGGCATTACTCATTTTTCTTCTTTTTTTTGGGTAACATCAGTCTAATATGTAGTTTTTTGGGTAGATAAATTAAGCGAACTTCAGCTATATTTGCGAATGGATCTATTATTTTAACTTATTTCTATATATCCTCTCCCTTGTTTTCTTAATTTGTGCTTTTTTTCTGGGAAATATTTTTAATTTTAACTTCAGGGAAATGATTCATGAAAATGAAGTATAAAATAATGATTCTTCTAACAAAATCATCCTAATCTTTGCATAATTGGAAATTTAGGGAGCATAATTATATTTACACATTAGCATGCAATTGCTAGATTTACTCCACCCCCTATTTTCTATACTACTATTATATATAGGCTGATGCTTCACTTATATAGGCCATATCCTAGCAAAAATACCAAACAAGAAAAACGAGAAAAAAAAATGAATTCTTCACAACTATATTTGCCCATAATTTTCCTTCTTTTGACTACATATTATTCATGTTCATTTGTTCATTCTATACAATTCACTGTATTTATCTACAATGAATTGACAGCTGATTTAGCAACTCATTGTATAATTGAAGGTTTTGATAATGGAGTTTTTCCAATTCCAGCAAACAGTAGAGACTCTATACCAGTAGGGTTCAATGACCCTAAGCAATTTGCAAATGCTACTTGTGACTTGAGTTCTGCTTTATTAGGATTACATGGCCAATTTATTCTGTTTGATAATTCTAGGGATTCTCAGAGATGTGTGAATAAGATATGTGAATGGCATGCAAAAAATAATGGATTGTATTTTAATAATCAAGGCAAACAAGTCTTCCAATTTCCCTGGGCCTCAAAGAATTAATTGCTGTGGAACTTGAATTATTAGTCAATTAAGTCTTCTAAAGTATACATGCTAGTTATTGATGTTACTAGCATTCAATGTTTTGTGACTGAAAATAGTATGAAGTTTTGATTATTAGATCAAAATTTTCTATCAGTTATCAACTTCCTATATATGTACTATTCAGTTCTCTAATATTGGAATTTCATTTTTTTTGTTTAACCATCCGGTATTCATGCCCTACTGACATGATTAATTCGAGTTTACGTGGAGAATGTTTGAGGTAAAACACTCTTTACCATGAAATTCTCTACTCTTAAATCTCAAATCTTTGGTTAACGATAGAGAATCACCACCATCCCACGACAACCCAACACCCCTATGTTCTGAACCGCTATTGTATCAAATTAGAATCCTCGAACAAATTACTTTTATTAATCTCGAGGAAAATCTTCTCTTGATTATTTGATCCTTTCTAAAGAACTTTGAGAAAGTATATTTAATTAGTTAATGCACTGAATTCATTGATCTCCTTAGGGTGATATGTAACAATATTAATGTTAGGTATTATTTATAATGCAAATTGAAAGATTTTTTTTTGAAAATCCATTCACAACCAATAGTCATGAGTCTTTTTATTTTATAATTGTCCTATCTATTTCCAAGTGGCTTCTTACATAAAGGTTTGTGCCCAAATACTCTTAGATAATTGGTACATGGAAAGAGTTTTTACATGTGATATTGATTTAATAAATATGTTTGACAAATGGCCTTGCTAAGCCAAGTGTCATTTTGCATGACATGTGTTGTCATCTTACATGAAAGAAAATTGACAAGTAAGTCATTGTATTGGGGAAAATCAAGTTCATGTATCGAATTAATTATGAGGTGACATATCCTGACACGTGGACTGGTAAAGGAATGACAGTTGGCAAAGAATAGTTGAAGAGGCACGAGCTTTAGCAGGCACAGGCAAAGATCCAAGAAAACCAGAAGGGATAGGTGCTCGAACCTCTTGATATTCTGAAGACGCATTAAAAGAATGAACCTAAATAGAAAAGGGGTATAGATACGTATTATTGGTAATTAATAGGCATTAATTACGAAAAACATTATAGAATCTGTATTGAATCAGTTACGATTACCAATTATAATGTTACATTAAATGACATTAATTGTCCATAATGACTCCATTATGAAAGGAGAAAAACGTATTACTTAGAAATAGCTATAAAAGGTGAGGAATGAACATTTGTAAGGATACGAAAACATTATTGGAATATACTGATTTACTTTGATTTCTATTCAGTTATTATTTATATCAATTATTCCTATTTCTACTTGATTATCAGTAACCCGAGTTCTTCTAAAAGTAAGCATTGATCGAAATCTCTATTTTTGGTTAAATAAATTGGTTTCGTTAATGGGAATCTGATAATCGTCTGCTTTCCAAATCGATTCTTTTATCAAAAACGATCATGTCGAATGTCAACGCCAATAACCAACACAATTTACCACCTCAAGGTCCACATCATCAAATGAACAATTCAAATGACAAAACCCCACCTCCTTCGCCACAAAATTCTCAGAGACAATCACGAGAGGGGACTCCAAACGGATCTGAATCAAATAAAAATGATAGAGTTGGAAATGAACAAGCTCTTGATGAAGCTCTTAAAAAATTAATTGCTCAACAGATCAACAACGCTCTCCAGGCTTTTACCAGCCAGTTGCCGGTTTCACTACTAGCACCAACTCCAAATAACAACACTTTCGAAAACTCTCGTTCTGGACTTGTTAATTCTAGCAGTGGTGGAACTCCCAGAGAGTCTCGTAATGGGGAACCAGGCAACATAGTTAATTCTGATTTACAAAATTTAGTATTAACTTTGTAGAAACAACTCAAAGAGCAAAGCAATTGCATAGAGCAAATACCTGGAGTACCGCCTGTAATCAAGGGAATAGATATTGAAAAATATTCACAACAACCTTGGAAGTCAACTGCTGCTCCTCTACCAATTCCGAAGAAATTCAAGATACCCGATATTCTAAAATATGATGAAAAAACTGATCCACGAGACCACGTGACTGCATTCACAACTGGTGTAAAGGGCAATGACTTAACCAAACAAGAAATTGAATCAATATTGGTCAAAAAATTCGGTGAAACACTCACTAAGGGAGCATTAACATGGTATTCTCTTTTACCCAAAAAATCTATAAAATTTTTTGCTGAGCTTGCAGATTCATTTATCAAAGCACACTCGGGAGCTAAAAAAGTCGAAAAAAGAATGGAATATATTTTCAAAATAAAGCAAGGATATTCGGAGTTGCTTAGAGAATTCGTAGACAGATTCCAGCATGAAAGGATGATGTTGCCACGGGTACCTAATAACTAGGCAGGTATGGCTTTTGCCAGTAATTTGACTGAGAAAAGTTCAGAAGCCACGAGACAACTCAAGGAAACTCTACGTGAATTTCCAGCAATAACTTGGAATGATGTTTACAACAGATATAGCATGAAGTTGCGGATAGAAGAAGATACCATCACTCAGTCTCAAAAAAAGGAGAGTGTAAGTTCAAGACGTGCTGAAAGTAAAAAAAGGTACGATAAAAAAAGGTACGAGCCCTACATGGGACCAGCAGGAAGAGACTCACGTTCAAAGCACCCAGGAAAGTTAGGCTCATCAGTAAGGTTTGGAAAAGAGCAGAATGCGGGAGAGACGCGAGATGATGATAGAGGCTCGAAGGCAAAATTTGGCGGTTACAATTTCAATGTTAACACATCCACCAAAACGTTGTATTAAGAAGCATGGGTGATAAGGTGCGGTGACCAAAGGAAATAAGATCAAAACCGAATAGGCGAAACCCTGATTTTTGGTGCGAGTTTCACAACGATCATGGTCACAAAATGGCAGATTGTAGATTGCTACAAGGTGAAGTTGACCATTTTTTAAAGCAACGATATCTAACCGAATTGTTTAGTGAAAAAGGTAAGCAAGCGTATATGAAGAACATGCAGGATCCCCCTAAGCCTCCTTCACCAAAAAGGACTGTTAATGTTATAATTGGAGGAGAAGAAATTAATGGCGTGACATATATGGCTGCCAAGAAAGTTTTAAAAATTATAGTCACACACGGGAAGCGAGTTCGACATGTTTAGAAAGAAAAAAGTATTACATTTAATGATTCAAATGCAGATAGCGTACTAACCCCACGCAATGACGCACTGGTAATATCTTTACTTGTACATGACACTAATGTGAAATGAATTTGGATTGATCCAGGTAGCTCCGTGAATATCATTTTGCTAAGAGTGGTAAACGAAATGCAAGCTGAAGATAAACTAGTACCCAAGGCGCATACCTTATCTAGTTTTGACAACTCAAGCATCGTAACAAAAGGGGGGATAATACTTACAACATTCGTAGAAGGAGTTGTCAAATATACGAAATTTCAGGTGGTAGAGATAGACATGACTTACAATATGATTCTCGGTAGACCATGGACTCACGAAATGGATGTTGTGCCATCTACCCTGCATCAAGTTATTAAATTCCCTTCATAATGGGGAATACGACAAATTCGTGGTGATCAACAAGTGTCTAGAAGCATCAACTCCGTAGTAGATTCAAGCGCAAAAAATGAAGAAAAATAGTAGTTACAGAATCTAGTTGAGGATGCTGCAACACAATCCTCAACTAAATAGAGGCGAACAGATGTAGACTTGAGGCCCAATTCCATCCAAGAATTAGAAGAAATGAAAACATCAAAACAAAAATTGAAGAATTGGAATCTGTAGAATTATTTACACCTTGACCTGAAAGGAAAGTCTACATTTGGGACAACCTAAGCCACGAAATAAAAGGTAAGTTGACTGAATTCTTGAAAACTAATGTGGATTATTTTGCTTGTCCCATTCTGATATGACAGGAATACCCTTGGAAGTAATGACTCACAAGTTAAATGAAGTTCCATCATATCCGCATTTCAAATAGAAGAAAAGAAAGCAAGGGTCTTTCAAGAATCAGATGATTCAAGATGAGGTACAAAAACTTCTAAAAATTGGGTCAATCCGTGAGGTAAAATATCCAAATTGGTTAGCTAATATTGTATAGGGCTAGGCATATATCGGATAAAATCGATAACCCAAATCGTTAATTTATTATTGGATTATCGGTATCGGGTTATTGGATTAACGGTTTGGTAATGGTTTAGAATTTTTTCACTATTGGGTTATTGGTTCGGGCCTCCGTTTGCCAATTTTGTTAATGGGTTAACCGATAACCCAATAAGAATTAATAAAATTATGACTTTACCCTTAAATATATACATATGCTAGGTCTTCAGTTCATTCTCTCCTAATTTTACTCAACTGCACTCTTCGGTTGCTTAATTTTCATTCCTCATAGACCTTACTAGTTACTCCTAGCATAAGTCTTTAGTTTTATACATTAGGTTTTTAATTTCTATAACAGGATTCATTTTTATATAGGGATTGCTCTATGGTTTCTTTTTTCATGTTAGGCAATTGACAAACAACATCCATATTATATTGGACTGTTTGAGGGCTTCAACACTTGTGGAAGTGCAAGTATTGTGTGAAATAAAATTTTTAAATCAACTATTGTTGATATCATATTGGAGGAGGAAACTAATGACTTGGAACATTTTGTGGGAACTATTGCAGTTTGATAAGTGTTTATCCACTAATCTTTTGGTGAAGTCTATAAGGATTGAGTAGTTGTTGTCTTGTTAACTTGAATTGGAACTATTAGTACAATATGTTTGGAATTGGTAATTTTAAAGTGAAATTGCTGCTACTTTGTATTATTCTTAATGTATTTGGACAACTGTTGTTGAAGAATTAGTACTATTCCAGTTGTGGCCACTGGACAGAGCGCAGAAATGGGTAGTATATATGTGAATTCTTCTCTTTTTTGCTTAACTCGAGTGAATTGTATTCTTTATTTGCTTAACTCTAGATTGAGTTATCTTATAGGGTAAATCGATAATCGAACCGATAATGATCGACAACCGATTAATCGATACCCGATAACTTATATCTTATCAGTTCAGTTATCAGTTTATCAAATTTGTAAACCGATAACCGATATGCTAGACCAATAATATTTATAACCAAACCAGATAGACCGATGTCCACCCCTAATACTGTAGTAGTACCTAAAAAGAATGGAAAGTGGCGAGTTAGTGTAGATTATACTTACATAAAGAAAGCTTGTCCTAAAGATTCTTTTTCATTATTGCATATAGATCAACTAATTGATGCTACTGCAGGACATGAATTGTTATGTTTTTTAGATGCATATTCAGGGTATAACCAAATCAAAATGGATCCAATAGATGAGGAAAAAACTTCATATATAACAGACAGGGGGACTTACTGTTACAAAGTAATGCCATTTGGTCTCAAAAACGACATAGCCACATATCAATGGTTGGTGACCAAAATGTTTCAAGAACATTTAGGGAAAACCATGGAAGTATATATAGATGATATGCTGGTCAAGTGTCAATGAGCAAGGGATCATATCCAACACTTGTCTGATACATTTAAGATTCTCCGTAAATTTAACATGAAGTTAAACCCCGAGAAATGTGCATCTGGCGTTTCATCAAGTAAATTTTTGGGATTTCTTTTTTCTAACCGTGGCATTAAAGTAAATCTCGCGCAAATTAAAGCTATTGAGGAAATTCCCAATACACTTACAAGTAAAAAAGAGGTACATAGACTGATGGAAAGAATTGCAGCCTTTAGGTTCTTTTCAGCTCTAAAAAGGCAAGATCAATTCGAATGGTCTGAGGAATGTCAGCAAGCGCTCAAAAATTTGAAAGTATACTTGTCAAAACCACCATTTCTTGCGAAACCAAAAGATGGGGAAAAATTACTTATCTACCTTGCTGTTTCAAAAGTAGCGGCGAGTGTTGTTTTAGTTCGTGAAGGTCAAGGTAAATAGTCTCCAATTTACTATGTTCGTAAGGGGGCCCTTACGGCCCAAGTGCAATATCAAGCCATCTCATGGCATTATGACTAGGCTCTCGGCCTCATATCAATCATGACACCTCGTGGCGTACATATCTCAAACCCTCGGTCTCAAATCAAGCTTAGTGTTTCCTCATAACATAGGTCCTCGGCCTTACTCAGTCAAAAATCCTCACAAGCCACTTGGCAGTAGTAAAACAGGATTTCTCAGCCCAATTATCATTTAAAAGATCATGTAAGTGTTGAAATATAGTAAACATGGCTGAGTATTAAAACAGTGAAATATATCATGACTGAGTTCAAGTATAAAGTCAAAACGGTGAGGAAATATCAATAAAAATCCCCGAAGGGTTCAAATAGTTGGCACGAGGCCCAAATATGGCATTCAGCCCAAATAATGATGATAGTAAATAGATTTTCAGTCAAATACACGGTAAAATTGTCATTCGGGATGGACTAAGTCATAATCCCCAACAATGCACGACCCTACGCTCGTCATCAAGCGTGTGCGTTACCTCAATATAGCACAATGATGTGGAATCCGGGGTTTCATACCCTCAAAACATCATTTACAATCATTACTCACCTCAAACCGGACAAATCTCTAGCTCGTGACGCCTTTGCCCCTCGAATCGGCCTCCACTCACGTTGAATCTATCGAAAATCAGAATCACTATGTCAAAATATGCTAAGGGAACAAAACCCAGGCAAAAATAATCAATATATGACACAAATCCAGAAATTACCAAAACCCGACCCCCGGGCCCACGTCTCGGAATTTGATAAAATTCACATCAATAGTTTCCTTATCTCCCCATGAGTTCATACATATCTAAAGTACCAAAATCCAACCACAATAGGTCCCTCAAACCCCAAGTCTAGGTCTCCAATACCAAGCCCTAGTTTCCCCCAATTTTAACCCTTAAATTCCATTAATTATAGCTCTAATCCGTAAAATAATACCATAGGGACAAGTTTTAGGTCCAAAATCCTTACCTCAATGAAGTTCCATTGAAATCTCTCTTCAAAATCATCCAAAAAGCTCCAAAGCCGAGTCAAAATGGTGGAATAGCTCAAAAATCGTGAAGGAAACAATTTATACCTTGAGGCCCAGGCATTTTCGCATATGCGGCCAATTTACCACTTTTGCGGTAACGCATTTGCAGTCAACCAACCGCTTTTGCAGTTTTGACTTAAGTTCCCATCCTTCCGCATCTGCGACATCGCAGGTGCAGTCCTCCTAACCGCTTCTGCGAATTCTGCCTCCCTAACTCATTTCCGCTTCTACGGCTCCCATTCTCGCATCTGTGTCATCACATACCAGAAGCAAAAAAATATGCAACTTCACAAAAATTTGAAACTCCCCCGTCGACCATCCGAAATCACCCCGAGGCCCCCGAGACTTCAACCAAAAGAACAAACATATCCTATAACCTTATTCAAACTTGTACCAATATTCAAAATACCTCAAACAACATCAAATCAACCAAAACACATCGGATTCAAGCCTAAGTTTCCAAAAATCTTCCAAATTCCGCTTTTGATCAAAAACCCAAACAAACCACGTCCGAATGACCTGAAATTTTGCACACACATCCCAAATGACACAACGGAACTACTGCAACTCTCGGAATTCCATTCCGACCCCTAAATCAAAATCGTGCCTACCAACCAGTAATCGCCAAAATATCAACTTCACCAATTCAATCCTAAATCTACTCCGAACCTCCAAAACTCCTTTCGATCACGCTCCTAAGTCCCAAATCACCTCCCGTAACTAACTGAACCATCAGAACTCACATCCTAGCCCTATAACACAGAAGTGAACATCCGGTTGACTTTTCCAACTTAAGCTTCTTCAAAAGAGACTAAGTGTCTCAAACCTTACCAAATCCTTTCCGAACCTGAGCTAACCAACCCGATCACATATATAACCGATAGACAAAGCAATAAGAAGCAGAAATAGGGGAAAAAAAGCAGTAACTCATGAGACGACTGGTCGGGTCGTCACATCCTCCCTAACTTAAACAAACGTTTTTCCTCGAACGAGTCAAGAAACATACCTGAAGCCTCAAACAGGTGAGGATATCTGCTCTGCATCTCCTGCTCGGTCTCCCAAGTAGCCTCCTCCATGGGTCGACCTCTCCACTGCACTTTGACTGAAGCTATATCCTTTGACCTCATCTTTCAAACCTGACGACCCAAAATAGTTACTAGCTCTACATCATAGGTTAAATCATCATCTAACTGAACTGTGCTAAAATCCAGAACATGAGACGGATCCCCAATATACTTTCGGAGCATAAAAACATGAAATACCGGATGCACACCCAACAAGTTGGGTGGCAAAGCAAGCTCATAAGCCACCTCCCCAATCCTCCGAAGCACCTCAAAAGACCCAATGAACTGAGGACTCAAATTACCTTTCTTCCCAAATATCATAACACCCTTCATGGGCAAAACCTTCACCAACAATGTAGGACACATCTCGAACCTTCCTGTCTGCATGCTTTTGCCTCAACTGCACTGTACGAAGCCTCTCCTGAATCACCTTCACCTTCTCCAAATCATCCTGCACCAAGTCTGTCCCCAATAGCCTAGCCTCACCGGGCTCGAACCAACCAACTAGAGATCTACACTGCCTCCCATACAAAGCCTCATATGGAGCCATCTGAATACTCGACTGGTAGCTGTTGTTATAAGCAAACTCTACAAGCGGTAGAAACTGATCCCATGACCCTCCAAAATCAATGACACAAGCACCCAACATGTCCTCCAGTATCTGAATAGTGCCCTCGGATTGCCCGTACGTCTAAGGGTGAAAAGCTGTGCTCAACTCAACCTGAGTACCCAACTCTCACTACATAGACCTCCAAAACTGCGAAGTAAACTAAGAGCCCCTATCTGAAATAATGGAAACTGGGACACCATGCAAACGAACAATCTCCCGGATATAGATCTCTACCAACCGCTCTGAAAAATTGATAGTACCCATAGGAATGAAGTGCGTGGAGTTGGTCAGCCGATCCACAATCACCAAAATAGTATCGAACTTCTTCAAAGTTTGTGGAAGTCCAACTATAAAGTCCAAAGTGATCCTCTTCCACTTCCACTCTGGAATATCCATCCGCTGAAGAAAGCCACCTAGTCTCTGATGCTCATATTTCACCTGCTGACAATTGAGACACCGAACTACAAATCCCACAATGTCTTTCTTCATTCTCCTCCACCAATAATGCTGCCTCAAATCCTGATAAATCTTCGCGAAACCCAGATGAATGGAATACCGCGAGCTATGCGCCTCCTCCAGAATCAACTCCCGAAGTCCATCTACATTAGGCACAAAAATCCGACCCTAAATCCTTAACACCCCATCATCACCAATAGTCGCATCTCTGGCATCATCATGCTGAACTCTGTCCTTAAGGACAAGCAAATGCGGATCATCATACTGGCGCTCTCTGATGTGATCATATAAGGATGACCGAGAAACCACACATGCCAATACCCGATTAGGCTACGAAATATCTAACCTCACGAACCGATTGGCCAGGTCCTGAACATCAACTTCAAGAGGTCTCACCCTAGCTGGAATATATGCCAAACTCCTCATACTCACCACCTTTCGGCTCAAAGCATCGGCCACCTCATTGGCCTTTCCCGCATGGTACAAAATAGTAATATCATAATCCTTAAGCAACTCCAACCACCTCCGCCGCCTCAAATTGAGATCCTTCTATTTGAACAAGTGCTAGAGGCTACGATAATGATGAAACACCTCACAAGACACAGCATACAAGTAATGCCTCCAAATCTTCAATGCGTGAACTGTGGCAGCCAACTCCAAATCATGAACGGGGTAGTTCTTCTCATGGGGCTTCAACTGACGAGAAGGATAAGCAATAACTCTACCCTCCTGCAACAATACACAACCAACACCAACTCTCGAAGCATCACAATACACGGTATATGAACCTCAAGCTGATGGCAAAACTAATACTGGAGCTGTGGTCAAGCCTGCCTTGAGCTTCTGAAAGCTCTCCTCACACTCGTCTAACCATACAAATGAAACATCCTTCTGAGTCAACTTGGTCAAGGGCGATGCGATAGATGAGAATCCCTGAACAAACCGGTGATAATAGCCTACCAAACCAAGGAAGCTACTAATCTTTGTGGTTGAGGATGGTCTAGGCAACTCTGAACCGCTTCTATGTCCTTTGGATCAACATGAATACCCTCGTTGGACACCATGTGCCCCAAGAAAGCCACTAAACTAAGCCAAAACTCACACTTGGAGAATTTTGCATAAAGCTTCTCCTCCCTCAATCTCTGCAACACAACTCTCAAATACTCCGCGTGCTCCTCCTAACTACGCGTATACACCAGAATATCATCAATAAAGACTATGACAAACAAATCGAGATAAGGCTGGAACACGTTGATAATCAAATGCATGAACGCTAATAGGGCATTGGTCAGCCTAAAAGACATCAACAAGAACTCATAACAACCATATTGGGTCCTGAAAGATGCCTTAAGAATATCCATGTCCCTGATCTTCAACTGGTGATACACCAAATGAGATCAATCTTGGAGAACACTCTTGCTCCCTGAAGCTGGTCGATTAAATCATCAATGCGAGGCAAAGGATACTTGTTCTTAACTGTTACTTTGTTCAATTTTCTATAATCAATGCACATCCTTATAGTGCCATCCTTCTTCTTCACAAATAGAACCGGCGCACCCCAAGGTGACACACTAGGCCAAATGAAAAGCTTATGAAGAAGTTCCTGAAGCTCCTCCTTCAACTCCTTCAACTCCGTTGGTGCCATACGATACGACAGAATAGAAATGGGCTGAGTTCCCAGCACCAAGTCAATACCCAAATCAATATCCTCTCTGGTGGCATGCCCGACAGGTATGCAGGAAACACATTGGGAAAGTACCTCACAACTGGAATAGAATCAATACTGGGAGTCTCAACACCAACATCCCTCATATATTCTAGATACGAAAGACAACCCTTCCCAACCATACGTTGGGCCTTTAAGAACGAGATCACTCTACTAGGAACATAGTCAGTCACACCTCGCCACTCAATCTGTGGCACACCTGGTAGAGCCAATGTGATTGTCTTCGCATGACAGTCCAGAATAGCACGACACGGAGATAGCCAATCCATACCCAAAATGACATCGAAATCCACCATACACAATAATAAAAGATCCACTTAGGTCTCCAGACCCCCAATAGTCTCCACATACGACCAGTAAACATGGTCTATAATAACAGTATCACCAACCGGGATAGATACATGAATAAGTGAAGCAAGAAACTCACAGGGCGTACCCAAATAACGAGAAAAGTCTGATGACACATAAGAAAAGGTGGAACCGGGATCAAATAATACAGAGGCATCTGTATGGTAAACAGAAACAATACATGTAATAACCGCATTTGAAGCAATAACATCGGGTCTAGCTGGAAGTGCATAGAAACGGGCCTGACTGCCACCTGACCAACCTCCCCCTCTGGATGGCCTTTAGCTAACTGACCTCCACCCCTAGCTGGCTAGCTGGGTGATGATGAAGTAACTGGCGCTGAAGCTGATGATTGAACCCTATGCTAAGATGAACTTGAAAGACGAAGAGGGCACTGCCTCCACATATGGCCCATCTCTCTACACTCATAACAACTTCCAAGTGCTGGAGAAGGGGACTGAAGGGAACCCCTCGCACCAGAGTGACTAGTAGATCCACCTAGCATAAAATAGCCCTGAACTGATGGAGCACGGGACAAACTCTAAGCTAGAAGGGTACTAAGGGATGACCGGCCTTGCTTAGAACTATGAGAACCATGACCCGATGATGCCCCACGATAACCTGGGTGAGCTGACTGAGCATGCCTGAATGGACGGCCTCTGTCGTGCTGGAACTGACCTCTCGAAGGAGTACCACTATAACTACCAGATCCTCAAGGCCTCTTGGCCTTCCTCTCCTCTTGCTCTTGGCAACGAACAGACTCTATCTTATGGGCAATATCCACAACCTCCTCAAAGGTAGCACTAATCACCCAGTCCCTGGTCATGAGAATACGAAGCTGATAAGTAAGGCCATCAACAAACCTCCCAATCCTCTCTCTATCTGTCGGAACCAACTAGATAGCATGACGAGCTAACTTAGAAAACCTCAACTCATACTGCAACATGGTCATCTCCCCCTAACGCAACCACTCAAACTACCTGCGCAGCTCCTCTCTGCGAGACTACGACACTTACTTCTTCAAAAAGAGAACGGAGAACTATTGCTAGGTAAGGGGTGTTGCACCAACAGGATTACACCTCTAGAAATCCTCCCACCAAGTGGAGGCAGCTCCAGAAAACTGATAAGTAGTGAAAGCGACCCTGCTGGTCTCTAGAATACCTGTTGTACGAAGTATCCTCTGACACTTATCCAAGAAACCCTGGGCATCCTCACCCTCTGCACTACTGAAAGTCGGAGATTGAAGTCTACCAAACCTCTCCAACCTACGCTGCTCGTCCTCTGGCATGGAAAGAACTATGTAGTATTGAGCAGCTGCAACCGGTTGGGCTGGATGTGCCCCCGACATCTGAAGTTCCTGCACGATCTGCTCAAGTGTGCGAGCGGCGGAGTCTGATTGCCTCCCCCCAGCCTGAGAAGTAGCTGCATCTGTAGTGGCTGAAACTGCCTGAGCTAGGCTAGTACAAACTGATAAGATTTGAGACAAGGCCTCCTGAAGACCCGGAATTACATTGGGCATAGCTGGTGCTGCTGGAGCGTCCATAACTTAGACCTGATACCGAGCTGGGGCAGCTAGTGGATCTGCAGGTGCTGACCTAGCTACTGTGCGAGCCATACCTCTGCCCCTACCGCGACCACTACCGCGTCCTTAGCCTCTGGTGGCCACAGCTGGTGGTACTGGTGGTCGTTTGTCCTGACCGGTAGCGAGTGTCCTCACCATATGTGAGAGAATAGAATAACAGCAGTTAGTACTCGGATCAACAAATTCGCACAACAAGAATTTCAAGAATATGAAGTTTATCCTAAAGGTTCTGCAGCCTCTCGAGGATAAATACAAACGTCTCTGTACCGATCCATGAGACTCTACTAAACCTGCTTATGACTCGTGAGACCTATGTAACCTAGGCTCTGATACCAACTTGTCAGGACCCTAAACCCAGAACCGATCATGATGGTGCCTCTCGTGAAGACAAGGCCATCTAACACTTCCCATTTTAGTATTTAACAATTAAACAGTAAGAAACAGTCTAAAGCATGATAAAATAATCCAAATTTGAAGTAGATAATAGCATAATTTGCAGAATACAACCCAACACAGCCTGATACCGGGGTGTCACTAGTCAAGAGCATCTAAACAATCGAGAATACTCTGAGGAATCTACAGATTTTAACACATTAACTAAGAACATGGAGAAATAAGATAGGGAAGAAGCTTCGGGCTGCGAACGCTGACAACTACCTAGAGAATCCTCGGATCAACTTGAGCTAGAAAGATCAGCACTCGGGAGTGGGACCAGATGCGACTGAATCTGCACACGGGGTGCAAGGAGTAAAGTGAGTTCTCCAACTCAGTCGGTAATAATCACAAATAAAGACTGAAAGTAGGAAATCACGTAAAGCACATTTGCAGACTATAATGAAGCAATAAAATCAGTAAAAGATATGTGAAAGTCATTTAACTCAAATTAAACTTCGTGAAAACCTTTTTGAACAATTTAAGCTGGTAAATGATAGGCAATTAAGGAAAATAAACACATAAAGATTCTCCCCTCGGGCACAAAATCAACAAATCCGCCCCTCGGGAAATATCCTAGAACCATACCAGCCCCTCGGTCTATGTCTCACCTTACAATGGGTACCCGTGCTCAATGGGGGTGTGCAAACTCCTGGAGGGACCCCTTATGGCCCAAGCATAATATCAAGCCATTTCGTGGTATCATCACTAGGCTATCGTCCTCATATTAATCAAGCCACTTTCTGGCGTACATATCTCAGCCCCTCGGTCTCAAATCAAGCTCAGTGTTTCCTCACAACATAGGCCCTCGGCCTAAATCCTCACAAGCCACTCGGCAGTAGTAACACACAATTTCTTAGCCCAATTATCATTTAAAAGATTATATAAGTGTTAAAACATAGTAAACATGGTTGAGTATTAAAACAATGAAATATATCATGACTGAGTTCAAGTATAAAGTCAAAACGGTGAGAAAATATCAATAAAAATTCCTGAAGGGTTCAAAGAGTTTGTACGAGGCCCAAATATGGCATTGAGCCCTAATAATGATGATAGCAAATAGATTTTCAGTCAAATACGCTGTAAAATTGTCATTCGGGACGGACTAAGTCACAATCTCCAATAGTGCACGACCCCACGCTCGCCATCAAGCATATGTGTCACCTCAATATAACACAACGATGTGCAATCTGGGGTTTCATACCCTCAGAACATCATTTACAATCATTACTCACCTCAAACTGGACAAATCTCTAGCCGCGATGCCTTCGCCCCTCGAATCGGCCTCCATTCGCGTCGAATCTATCCAAAATCAGAATCACAACGTCAAAATATGCTAAGGGAACGAAGCCCAAGCGAAAATAATCAATATACGACACAAATCCAAAAATTACCAAAACCCACCCCCAGGCCCACGTCTCGGAATTTGATAAAATTCACATAAATAGGTTCCTTATCTCCCCACGAGTTAATATATATCAAAAGTACCAAAATCCGACCACAATTGGCCTCTCAAACCCCCAAGTCTAGGTATTCAATACCAAGCCCTAGTTTCCCTCAATTTTAACCCTTAAATTCCATTAATTATAGCTCTAATCCATGAAATAATACCATAGGGATGATTTTTAGGTCCAAAATCCTTACCTCAATGAAGTTCCATTGAAATCTCTCTTCAAAATCGTCCAAAAAGCTCCAAAGCTGAGTCAAAAATGGTGGAATAGCTCAAAAATAAGGAAGGAAATAATTTATACCTTCTGGCCCAGGCATTTTCGCATCTGCAACAAATTTACCGCTTCTGCAGTACCGCATTTTCGGTCAACCAACCACTTCTGCGGTTTTGACTAAAGTTCCCATGCTTCCGCATCTACGATGAAATATCCGCATCTGCGTCATCGAAGGTGCGGTCCTCCTAACCGCTTCTGTGGTTTCTGCCTCCCTAGATCATTTCTGCTTATGCAGATCCCATCCTCGCATATTCTTCATCACACCTGCGGTCCCCAATCTGCAGGTGCGGAAATACAAAAAGCAGAAAAATCTGCAACTTCACAAAAATCTGAAACTCCACCGTCTACCATCCGAAATCACCCCGAGGCCCCCGGGACCTCAACCAAAAGAACAAACATATCCCATAACCTTATTCAAACTTGTACCAATCTTCAAAACACCTCAAACAACATCAAATCAACCAAAACACATCGGATTCAAACCTAAGTTTCCAAAAATATTCCAAATTCCACTTTTGATAAAAAAAACCCAACCAAACCACGTCTGAATGACCTGAAATTTTGCACACACATCCCAAATAACACAACAGAACTACTGCAACTCTCAGAATTCCATTCCGACCCCTATATCAAAATCTCTCCTACCAATCGAAAATCACCAAAATATCAACTCCTCCAATTCAAGCCTAAATCTACTCCAAACCTCAAAAACTCCTTCTGATCATGCTCCTAAGTCCGAAATCACCTCCCAAAGATAACCAAACCATCGGAACTCACATCCGAGCCCTCTTACACATAAGTCAACATCCGATTGACTTTTCCAACTTAAGCTTCTTCAAAAGAGACTAAGTGTCTCAAACCTTACCAAATCCTTTCTGAACCTAAGCTAACCAACCCGATCATATATATAACCGATAGACAAAGCAATACGAAGCAGAAATGGGGGAAATGGAGCGGTAACTCATGAGACAACTGGACGGGTCGTCACATTGGCTAACTCAGCATCCAAGTTGAAAGCCTCATGCCTAGCTTCCACGAGGGTATCAATGCGTGTGTTTTAAATAGCCCAACTCACTTTAATAGCAGTTTTGTCCTCAAGAATCTCATAATCTTTCTCCCATTGATCGATCTCATTTTTGAGCTTTTCATTCTCAGCCAAGGTAGTATCATAAGAAGATTGCAGAGGAGCAAGTGAACTTTCTAAAAAACTGACCTTATCAAAAGACTCATAGAGATCTTCCTGGGTTAGAGTAAATGTTTGCACAAGCTCACCGACGTAAACCTCTTGCTCGCTTAACAAAGCCTTCAACCCTCTAATCTCTTTAC
The DNA here is from genome assembly GCF_000393655.2 of Nicotiana sylvestris. Taxonomy (NCBI): domain Eukaryota; kingdom Viridiplantae; phylum Streptophyta; class Magnoliopsida; order Solanales; family Solanaceae; genus Nicotiana; species Nicotiana sylvestris. The sequence goes on from NC_091057.1 coordinate 27,809,318, forward strand.
TGGCCTTAGAGAGTTGCTCAGAAAATGATGTCTCGAGGAGATTTTTGTCCTTGTCACCTTGATTTGAGGAAGCCTTCTCAACTGCTAACTCCGAAGTCAAAACTTCAACTGCTGCTCTAAGGTGCACTTGATCTCTTCTAACATTTCCATATCAAGTTGAAGACTTTCATATTGTTCTTTCCAGTTGTTCACTTCAATCTGATAATCATACATTAACTGCTCCGTATGAGAAACCCTCTTCATCATCTCTATGCCAACAAGATTGATCTCAAAAAGAAGAAAATGGTAAGAACTTTAAATAAGGAAGGAATAAAGTGTGAAAAGTAATAAATACCTTTAATGATGACTGCACTATGTCAGTTATCCATGTCAAAGAGTTGTGACTCTCGAGCTTGGATTCTCAACTGGACCGATCAGAGGTTTCAACCATACATTAGCCCGACCTGGCTTTCTCAAAAGGTTACCATCGGCAGGGATCTCAATGGTAATTTTCTTCATTGTTCCACTTCCACTCGAGGAACCAACCTCAGTACGAGGGACAGTAGTAGGGGGAACTATGGAAGAAGTCAAAACAACTTAGGCAGAGTAGCAACGATAGTAGTCACAACTGGTAAAGAACGCTTCACTGGGATAGGCATGGTAAACGAGGCAAGGGGTACTTCATCAGAAACTAAATCCAAATTGTCATTATGAAACCCACGAGAAAAAAACTGATCATCAGAGTCATGAGCTGCCACAGGAGTATCATCATCAGAGCTCACCAAGGCGGCTTCAACAGGTTCAGTGATGGGAAAAAAACATGGAAGAGTTGCTTCATCATCTGAAAAGACGTGTCTTCTTGCTCGCAGCCTTTTTATCAAGCAACCTCCATCATGTTCATCCTTTTCTTCAGAATCTTGGGTTGTATCAACCATCCTTTTCGATGAAGAACCCAAGATTATCTCTTGAGCTCTTTCCAAAGAAACTCTGGAAGCTACGATAGCATCATCACTTCCACCTCGAATGCGAAATCCTGATAAAAAGAAGGATCAAAACAAATTTTAAAGGAAAGGTGAATGAAAGTATGAAGAAGAGATGGGAAAAAGCATTTACCATAAGTCTTCATCTTCCAACCAAACCTATGCGAAAGGTTTTTCCAAGATCTACCTTCAATTGGAGCAAGATTTAATAACTCTCCTACCCAACCACGGAAATTGGGAATCTCATCAACAGTTCCCATGGTTGCTGGAAAGGAGAAAAAGTTAAACAGTAGCGGGAAAATAAAGGAAAAATATAGAAAAAGTTGTAAAAGGAAAACTTACGTGCAAAATTCCACTTCTCAGGAAATGGAACATTTTCTTCGCCCACTAAACCAACAGTGGGGCAAAAACAAACCTGGCATACTAGCCACGGTCCTTATCATCCTTTGGGCTAACTAACACTCTCTTACTTCTCGCTACTAAAGTGAAAATCCCATGACGAAAAAGTTTAGGGGAGTAGAGATGGGATTAAATGGAAGAAAGTAAAAGGCAAATTAGCCAAATTTGTTAAATGCCTTCAGCATGCAACAACCCTCCACACAATGAGGCTAATCTATCCTAAACAAACGTCGAAAAAATGACAGAATTCAATGATAACATGATCAATTGGGGGTTTAAAGTTCAGCGTACAAGGGTATGTATACACAAAAGAAAACCCGATCAAGTAAGATGTAATTCTTTGATTTGCATTAGGAATTATAATAGGTAAATCAGGTCTCCAACGACAATCCCTAAGAACAAGAGAGATTAGACCTTTGGTGATTTGAGAAGGATATATATCAACACGATCTAAGGAAGATATTGAAGAAACTTGGTTTCTAATCGATTCTCTATAAGTGTAAAAAGATAGTTTAGTTGGAACAATTTCCTCTACCAAAGGCTCACGAATGGGTTCATTAGAGTCTTTTCTTCTAGATGAAGATCTATGGAAAAGATAACCCCTAGTTCTAGAAGGTGGAGTAGAACTCACTGGAGATATAAAAGAACCTCGTATATATGAAGCTCATAAACTACGTAATCTTCCTCATCTTCTGCTTCTAACAGGAGTAAGAGGAAGGTCATCAACAATGGGGACTCTTCGAGGGTTAGGGTTTGAAGAAGACATAGCAGTACGATGAAGAAAAAAACAAGGGTGAATATTCTAAACTTTTTATGGGAAAGACAAAGACGAAAGCTATATTTATGCTCAGAAGCAACCGAAGAAAAGGTGTAATGATGGAAACATCATAATGGAAACCGATGCTTCGTAATTGGTGAAGATGCAAAAAGCCCTAAAAGATGCTGCAAAGTTGTAGAACCAATCAAAAGGTGCCATGCATCATAAGCATTAAATAGAAGTGACACATAAAGCATCAGTTCCGGAGAAGGTTTCATGGCGGAAAGAATTCCCGCTTTAATAAGATCCACTTCCCAAATATTCTATTGATGAATAAATGGCAAGTGGGGGGGCTATCTGTATTGGGAAAAATCAAGTTCATGTATCGAATTAATTATGAGGTGACATGTCATGACACGTGGACTGGTAAAGGAATGACAGTTGACAAAGAATAGTTGAAGAGGCACGAGTTTTAGCATGCACATGCAAAGATCCAAGAAAACCAGAAGGGATAGGTGCTCAGACCTCTTGATATTGTGAAGACACATCAGAAGAATGAACCTAAATAGCAAAGGGAGTATAAATACGTATTATTGGTAATTAATAGGCATTAATTACTATTAATTACGGAAAACATTATAGAATTTGTATTGAATCAGTTACGATTACCAATTAAAATGTTACATTAAATACCATTAATTGTCCATAATGACTCCATTATGAAAGGAGAAAAACGTATTACTTAGAAATAACTATAAAAGGTGAGGAATGAACATTTGTAAGGACACGAAAATACTATTGGAATATACTGATTTACTTTGCTTTCTATTAAGTTATTATTTATATCAATTATTCCTATTTCTACTTGATTATCAGTAACCCGAGTTCTTCTAAAAGTAAGCTTTGACCGAAATCCCTATTTTTGGTTAAACAGTTATGTGTTGTCATCTTGCATGAAAAAAAAATTGACAAGTAAGCAAGACACCTGTCATGAAACTAAACTCATTTTCATGCTATAAATAGGATGATCATTAGCCATCACACTCACTCAATTCTTAGCCAAGTATTCATCTAGCTAATCATTAGTTTCTTCCTAGTCTTCTTTGTGAATTATCCAACACATAAAATACCTTCATCTTCTCTCCTTTTCGGGCAACTATTTTGTGCAAATTCTAAACATCCATCCACGAGTGCACGTGTTTGGAGGTGTTGTGGAACCTTGGGGAGCGACCGGTCTTAACGATTTGCACCCAGTCGGGCCGAAATCACTTTCAAGGCAGTACTTTGCCACGACATAGTATTTTTTGATAAGTTGTTCTTCTTTCCTTCTTGTTCTTAGTCAATATTAACTACTCCTTTTTCTTACATTTTGAAAGCGATTTCGCATATAATATTGACTAATGACTACCACTCTAAACAAAACACTTACTGATCTCTCAAAGCTTGAGCCTTTAGATGGAAATAATTATAAGTGTTGGTCCAATAAACTTTTAATTTTCTTTGAACAATTAGAAGTTGATTATGTTTTGTTTAACGATCCTCCTATTGATATTGTTGCTAATAGTTCTAATGCTACTAATACGGTTGTTGTTGATGATGCTGCTAAAAAGAAATTTAAAAAGGATAATAAAAAAGTGAGAGGGAATCTGCTTAACTATAAGACTAACCTTCTCTTTTATTTGTTTATAAATTATAAATCTACTAAAGTCATTTGGGATAGTTTGAAGAAGAAATATGGTGCTGATGATGCAGGAAAAAAGAAGTATGTCGTTGGATAGTGGATCATGTTTCAAATGGTTGATGATAAGCCAATCATGAACCAGGTTCACGAGTATGAGAACTTGACTGCTGATGTTTTAAATGAGGGAAAGGAGGTGTGTGAGATTCATCAGGCCAATGTTCTACTTGAAAAGTTTCCACCTTCCTGGAGTTATTACAGGAATCAACTAAAATACAAGAAGAAAAATTAACTCTTCAAGAACTGATCAGTCACATGAGGACTGAGGAAGCAAACCGTCTCAAAGATGAGGTGTCTGAATGGCTTAAGGATAAGATGAAATCTCTCTCTCTTAATTCTTCTAAAGCTAGCCTTGTGGAATCTTCTAGTACTTTTATGAAAGATAGGTTTAAAGGGAAACATAAGAAAGGCCAGAAGAAAGGACATGTGAAGAAGCAGAATTACTTTAATAAGCTTGAGGGTCATATTCAAAAGTCAAAAGGACCTTGCTATGTTTGCGGCAAAATTGGTTACAAGGCTTTTCAGTGCAACCAGAGACAAGGACAAAGCTCAAAGAATGGAGGAAAATCTTCAGTCCAAGCTAACCTTACTGAGGGTGGTGATGTCATTGCTGCTGTGGTTGTTGAGGCGAACATGGTGGCTATCAAAACCGACTGTATAGTGGATACAGGCGCTTCAAGGCCCCTTTGTGCCAACAAGGAACTATTTCACGACTTTGAGGAATCTGCTAATGGAGAGTGTGTCTACATGGGTAACTCCACTATAGCTGGAGTTATGGGGAAAGGAAAAATTCTCCTTAAGTTAACTTCTGAAAAAACCTTAGCCTTGAACAATGTTATGTATGTACCCTCCCTTCGTAGAAACATAGTCTCTGGAGCGCTTCTCAACAAAGCAGGTCTTAAACTTGTTTTTGAATCTGATAAAGTTATTATTTCTCGTGGGGGAGACTTTGTTGGGAAGGGTTACCTTAGTGGGGTTTTATTTGTACTAAACATCGCTCAAGAGAATACTAATAATGCTAGTACTTTCAATTCTACTTATATTGCTGAGTCTATTGATTTGTGGCATGGTAGACTAGGGCATGTTAATATTGCTTCTATTAAAAGACTTAGAAAAATGAAATTAATTCCTAATGTTAATGTTGATAACTTTTCTAAGTGTCATGTTTGTGTAGAAGCAAAACATACCAAAAAGCCTTTAAGAATGTAACTAGTAGAAAAACAGAATTGCTTGAACTAGTACATTCAGACTTGGCAGATTATAAGAATATTGTTAGTAAGGGTGGAAATAAATACTACATCACCTTTGTAGATGACTTTTCTAGATACAAAGGTATATCTTCTTAAGTAAAAAAATGAGGCTGAAAGCATATTTTTAAAATACAAGGCAGAAGTAGAGAATCAATTAGACAGAAAATTCAAGAGGCTAAGATTTGACAGGGGTGGTGAATATAGTACTAATACTATAGAAGCCTTTTGTGAGAAAAATGGTATCATACATGAGGTTAGTGCTCTCTATACTCCCCAACAAAATGGTGTAGCCGAACGAAAAAATAGAACTCTTAAGGAAATGATGAATTCTATGCTTTTGAGTTCAATTTTATCTGATAATATGTGGGGGGGGGGGAGGGAGATGTGTTATCTGCATGTTATGTCCTCAATAAAGTCCCTCATAAGAAGTTAGATAAAACCACATATGAGTTATGAAAAGGGTTGCCCCTAACATGAAAATTCTGAAAGTGTGTGGGTGTTTGGCTAAGGTTGGTCTACCTAATTTTAAATAAGTAATTGTTGGACCCAAGAAATGGTATGAAAAGTTTAATAGCACATTAGTGGTTAATGGTTTTGGTACTAATGCATCTGATACTTGTGTTTATTCCAAGATGATAGGATAAGATTGTGTTATTATATGTTTGTATGTGGATGCCATGTAAATATTAGCCCTAATGTGAATGTTGTTAATGAGACTAAGAATTTTTTGCTTCTAAATTTGAAATGAAAGATCTTAGAGAAGCAGATGTGATTTTAGGGGTTAAAATAAAAAGAATTTCAAATGGTTGTTCATTGTCTCTGTCACGACCCGGATTTCCCACCCTCAGAAGTCGTGATGGCGCCTACTAATGATAGCTAGGCAAGCCAACTCTTAAATATCTAATTACTTACCAAATTACTTCCTTTTAACAATTACGAGCAATAACATAAAAACAACAGAACTTTAAATAATTAGGCAGAAGCTAACCATGAAATATCTGAAGGCTACGTCTATTACAACTTTTAAAACCTAAAATACCCCAAAACCAGGTGTCACAGTGTCACAGACTGTCTAAGAGTTTCTGCAAACAAGGTCTGAAGAAATACAATACACTGTTTCAGAACAAAGGAAATGAAACAGGAAATAGAGATAGAGGGTACAGGTCTACCTTGGGTCTCCGAGTGGACTGAAGGAAGCCCTTCAACTACTGTCCGAAAGCTGCTTTGGGATTTGCACACAGTGCAGAGTGTAGTATCAGCACAACCGACCCCATGTGTTGGTAAGTGTCTGGCCTAACCCCGGCGAGGTAGTGACGAGGATAGGACCAGACTCCAGATAAACCTGTGCAGTTATAAAACATATGGCGAAAAAGCAACAAGTAATAAACAATTAAAGCTGGGAAAGGGAACATGCTTCGGGGGTAGTTGACAAAACAAAATAACAACAAATAACAAGGAAGCTAACAATATAACTTCTAACACATATAAAGCGAAGTAAATACAGCTTTCACTTTCAGTTTCCATCTTGTTGCAGGCATGCAACCCGATCCCATTTCTCATATCTTGTGGTAGGCGTACCACCCGCTCCCATTTCATAATATCTTGTGGTAGGCATACCACCCGCTCACATTTCATAATATCTTGCGGTAGGCGTACCACCCGCTCCCATTTCATTATCTTGTGGTAGGCGTACCACCCGCTCCCTTTTACAGTTCATCACACAATCACAAGAAATCATGGCAAGGAAACATAAGTGATATAATAACTTCCCGGCAAGGGAACAAAAGCAATATAAAAATTTTCCAGCACAGGAACAACAATATCAAAATAGTCATCCCGGTAAGGGAGAATCAGCTATAACCAATCTCACTTAGCTGGTGCTCAGTACAATTAATGGAAATGCTCAATCAAAGAAAATCATAAATTAAAGCATACAAAGTGTCATTCAAGAGCACAACAACTTTCAATTTAAGACCCACGATCATACTTAACACCAACGTATAGATACTCATCACCATACCTAAACGTCGTACACAACAAGAAGCAAGTAGCAAGTATGACTCAACTCCTAATCCCTCAAGCTAGGGTTAGACAAAATACTTACCTCGAAGCTTTGATCACCACTCAAGCCTCAATTATAGCTTTACCCCTTCATTCCACCACCAATCCGCTCGAATCTAGTCACAAGTTACTTAATTACATTAATAAGTGCAAAATGAATCAACCCCAATGCATGAAAATGAGTTTTCCCAACATTTTACCCAAAAAGTCAAAATCACTCACGGGCCCACGTGGTCGAAATTCGAGGTTCTTACCAAAACCCGATTACCCATTCCCCCTCTAATCCAAATAAATAATTTGTTTTGAAATGGGACCTCAAATTGAGGTCCAAATCCCAATTTTAGAAAAAAAAACCTAGGTTCTACCCAAAACACCCAATTTCCCCCATGAAAATCTTTGATTTGACGTTGAAATCATGTTAAAAGATGTTAAGGAGTAAAGAAAATGAGTTAGAAATCACTTACCAACGTTTTGGAGAAGAAAGGTTGTTTGAAAAATCGCCTCTTATTTTTTTGGGGTTTTGAAAAGTGAAAAATAACTGAAATTCCCGTTTATTTATATCCCTCTCAGACCCCCTGTGCGGACCACATCAAATGGACCGTGGCCGCACAGGCCTCCCTGAAGGCCTGCAGTCCAGCACCCTGTGCGGACCGCACAAAGGCGACTACTGCTGCACAGCCTCCACCGCACTCTGCACAAAGGCGACCGCGGCCACACTGGCCCCTCTGCGGTCGCACACGATTTCTCGCGGACCGCACTAGAGGGTTCAGAGACCTGCAACTTTCTGAACCTGCAACATCTGACTTTCTAACCCTAAGGTATCCCGGAACCTACTCGAAACTCCAATCCAAGTAAACACACAACCTCAAAAACATCCTACGGACATATTCATGTAATCAAATTACCAAAATAACATCACGAGCATTGAATTAAACCTCGAGATCAATGAAATTTCTCAAAACTCTTATAAACATCAAATTTCTCAATTAAGGTCTGGATCGCGTCAAACGACGTTTGTTTTTAACCAAATTTCACAGGAATGATTCAAGTCATATAAAAGACCTGTACCGGGCGCCAGAACCAAAATACGAGCCCGATACCATTGCTTTCTAATCAGTTTTCATTTCAAATTTCCTTAAAAAATTTCTGAGAACACTTTCACTTAAAAATTCAATTCTCGGGCTTGGGACCTCGGAATTCGATTCTGGGCATACTCCCAAGTCCTATATTTTCCTACGGACCCTCCAGGACCGTCGAATTACGGATCCAGGTTCGGTTACCCAAAATGTTGACCGAAGTCAAATTTATTCATTTTAACATCAAAACTTAGCAGTTTTCATAGAGTTTCATATTTAAGCTTTCCGGCTACACGCCCAGACTATGCACGCAAATCGAGGTGACTCTAATGAGGTTTTCGAGGCCTCAGAGACACAGAAATCAACTGAAAGCAAGTGATGACCCTTTGGGTCGTCACATTCTCCACCTCTAAAACAACCGTTCGTCCTCGAACGAACAGAAGAAGGAAGAACCTGAGTCGGGAAAAAGATAAGGATAACGGCTACGCATATTGGACTCAGACTCCTAGGTCGATGCCTTAGGAGGCTGACCTCTCCACTAAACACGAACCGAAGGAAAACTCTTCGACCTCAACTGTCGAACTTGCCCGTCTAGAATAGCTTCCGGTTCCTCCTCATAAGACAAGTCCTTGTCCAACTGGACGGTGCTAAAATCTAACACGTGGGATGGACCGCCGTGATATTTCCGAAGCATAGACACATGAAACGCTGGATGCACGGCTGATAAGCTCCGCGGAAATGCAAGCCTATAAGCCACCTCTCCCACTCGATCAAGAATCTCAAACGGGCCAATGAACCTAGGGCTAAGCTTGCCCTTCTTCCCAAATCTCATCACGCCTTTCATAGGCGACACTCGGAGCAATACCCACTCACCAACCATAAAATCCACATCTCGAACCTTGTGGTCTGCATAACTGTTCTGCCTAGATTGAGCTGTACAAAGCCTATCCTGAATGATCCTGACCTTGTCCAAGGCCTCCTGAACCAGATCTGTACCTAACAACCGAGCCTCTACTGGCTCAAACCACCCAACCGGAGATCGACATCGCCTACCATACAAAGCCTCATAAGGAGCCATCTGGATACTCGACTGGTAGCTATTGTTGTAGGCAAACTCTGCTTAAGGCAAGAACTGATCCCACGAGCCTCCAAATTTAATAACACAAGCTCAGAGCATATCCTCCAATATTTGAATAGTCCACTCGGACTGCCCGTCCATCTGAGGATAAAATGCTGTACTCAAATCAACCTGGGTGCCCAACTCTCACTGAAGTGCTTTCCAGAAGCGTAAGGTAAACTGCTTACGTCGGTCCGAAATGATAGATACCGGCACACCATGAAGACGAACAATCTCCCGAATATAAATCTCAGCTAACCTCTCGGATGAATAGGAGACTGCCACAGGAATTAAATGCGCTGACTTGGTCAGCCTATCAATAATAACCCAAACTGTGTCGAACTTCTTCAGAGTCTACGGGAGTCCAACAACGAAGTCCATAGTAATCCGCTCCCACTTCCACTCGGGAAGCTCAATCCTCTGAAACAGTCCACCAGTCCTCTAATGCTCGTACTTAACCTACTAACAATTCAAACATCGAGCCACATATGCAACGATATCCTTCTTCATTCTACGCCACCAATAATGCTGCGGCAAATCCTAATACATCTTCGCGGCGCCCAGATGAATAGAGTACCGGGAGCTATGGGCCTCCTCTAAAATCAACTCTCGAAGCTCATCCACATTAGGCATACAAACTCGACCCTGCAATCTCAAAACTCCATCATTACCTAATGTAACCTGTTTAGCACCTCCATGCTGCACCGTGTCTCTAAGGACACACAAATGGGGATGATCAAACTGTCGATCGCGGATACGCTCCAATAATGAAGAACGAACGACTGTGCAAGCTAATACTCGGCTAGGATCAGAGATATCCAATCTCACAAATCAATTGGCCAATGCCTGAACATCCAACGCAAGCGGCCTCCCACCAGCCGGAATATAAGCAAGACTGCCCATGTCTGACTTTCTACTCAGAGCATCGACCACCACATTGGCCTTTCCCGAGTGATATAAGATGGTGATGTCATAATCCTACAACAATTCCAACCACCTTCTTTGCCTCAAATTCAACTCCTTTTGCTTGAAAAAATACTGAAGACTCTTATGATCCGTGAACACCTCACACGCCACGCCATACAGATAGTGCCTCCAAATCGTCAATGCGTGAACAATGGCTGCCAACTCTAAATCATGAACCAGATAGTTCTTCTCATGAATCTTCAACTGCCTTGAAGCGTAGGCGATGACCTTGCCATCCTGCATCAACACTGTGCCAAGCCCAATACGAGAAGCATCATAATAAACTATGTAAGGCCTGAACATGTGGGCATAACTAACACCGGTGCCATAGTCAGAGCTGTCTTGAGCTTCAAAAAACTCGCCTCACACTCGTCCGACCATCTGAACTAGGCACCCTTCTGGGTCAACCTAGTCATCGGGGCTGCAATAGATAAGAACCCCTAAAAAAACCAACGGTAGTAGCTTGCCAATCCCAAGAAACTCTGAATCTCTGAAGCTGATGCTGGTCTAGGCTAGTTCTTGATTGCCTCAATCTTTTTCGGATCAACCTTAATACCCTCTGCTGATACGACATGACCCAGGAATGCAACTGAACTCAACCAGAACTCACACTTCGAGAACTTAGCATATAACTGACTATCCTTCAGAGTCTGAAGAACTACTCTGAGATGCTGCTCGTGCTTCTCCTAGCTGCGGGAATATATCTAGATATCATCAATGAAGACTATCACGAACGAGTCCAAATAAGGACTGAACACTCGGTTCATCAAATCTATAAAAGTTGCTGGGGCATTTATCAACCCGAATGAAATAACCAAGAACTCATAATGCCTGTACCGAGTGCGAAAAGCTGTCTTAAGGATATCAGATGCCCTAATCCTCAACTGATGGTAGCTAGATCTCAAGTCAATCTTTCAAAATACCTTGGCACACTGAAGCTAATCGAACAAATCATCAATCCTCGGCAGTGGATACTTATTCTTGATGGTGACCTGGTTCAACTGCCGGTAATCAATGCACATTCTCATCGAACCATCCTTTTTCTTAACAAACAAAACCGGTGCACCCCAAACAAGTCATGCAACTGCTCCTTCAACTCTTTCAACTCTGGCGGGGCCATGCGATATGGCGAAATAGAAATGGGCTGAGTGCCCAGAGCGAAATCAATGCAAAAGTCAATATCCCTGTCGGGTGGCATACCCAGCAGGTCTGAAGGGAATACCTCAGGAAACACACGAACAATGGGCATAGAATCAATAGAAGGAACCTCTGCACTAGAATCACGAACATAAGCTAAATAGGCCAAGCACCCCTTCTCGACCATACGCCAAGCCTTCATATAAGAAATAACACTACGGGTAGAATGACTAGGGGTTCCTCTCCACTCTGAACGAGGCATACCCGGTAAACCTAAGGTCATAGTCTTGGCATGATAGCCCAAGATAGCATGGTAAGGTGATAACCAGTCCATCCCCAATATAACATCGAAGTCGACCATGTTTAGAAGCAACAAATCCACACGAGTCTCAAGACCCCAATCACAACTACACAAGAGCGATGGACTCAATCTACCACAATAGAATCACCCACCGGTGTAGACACATAAACATGAATACTCAATGAATCACTAGGCATAAGCAGATACAGTGCAAAATAAGATGACACATACGAGTATTTAGACCGTGGATCAAATAACACAGAAGCATCTCTATCACAAACCAGAATCGTACCTGTAATAACTGCATGTGAAGCCTCAGCCTCAGGCCTGGCTGGGAGAGCATAATATCGGGGATAGGCCCCACCACCCTAAACTACCTCTCTGGGATGGCCTGCAGCTGGCTGGCCTCCACCTCTAGCGGCCTGAGCTCCACTTCTAGAACCTCTACCTCCACCTCTAGCACCTCTACCCCCACCTCTAGCTGGTTGGGCGTGCTGTGGAACATCTGGTGCCAAAACCATAGCACGGGAACCTTGATGCGGAGAACTACTCGAAGCTCGAGGGCAATACCTAGCAATGTGCCTCGTGTCGCCACAAGTAAAACAAGCCCTCAGCTGCTAGGGATGACGACCCTGAAAACTCTGAAACGGTGGTGCACTGATAGGTGCTGGTGGTGCACTAAAGGACTGCTGATCAGAATACTACATCGGAGGACCACGACCACCTAAAGCACCGTGAGAAACTTGAGAGCTGACTAAAAGGGCCTAGGAGGATGGCCTCTACCATATGAATCTCTACCTCTAGACGAGGTCACTGAATCTGCAATTGCTGGGCCTCTTATCCGACTCGTGACCCCCTCCCTACGATAGAACCATCAACTCTGCGGGCCACATTGGCCGCCTCTTGAAAAGTGATCTCACTCACGGACTCCTTGGCCATCTGCAGACGAATCGGCTGAATAAGACTATCGATAAACCTTATTACCCTCTCTCTCTCGGTAGGATGTATGACAAGACATGGCGAGCTAAGTCGATAAACCTGGTCTCATACTGGGTGATCATCATGGAACCCTGTTGGAGGTGCTCCAACTGCCTCCGATAAGCCTCTCTATGAGTAATGAGAAGAAACTTCTCCAAAAACAATACTGTAAACTGCTCCCAAGTCAAAGATGGCGATCTGGCTGGCCTAGCTAAGCAATAATCCCTCCACCAAGTCTTGGCGGATCCAGACAAGCGAAATGTAGCAAAATCAACCCCATTGGTCTCAATAATGCCCATGTTCTTGAGAACCTTGTGGCAGCTATATAGAAAATCCTTAGGATCCTCAAAAGAAACACTGCTAAAAGTAGTCGTGAAGAGCTTGGTGAACCTATCCAGCCTCCATAAAGCATCGGCAGACATCGCCGCTCTATCGCCAGTCTGAGCTGTGACACTCGGCTGAACTACTCCAACTAGCTGAACCGCTAGAGTCTGAATATATGGAGCTACCTGCTCCGGAGCGCATGTAGCAGGAGTCTGAGCCCCTCCTCCAGCCTGAGAGATGGCTAGTGCTACAGAAAGCAAGCCTGCCCGAGTGACACTCTCCATGAGGCCCACTAATCGGACCAGAGCATCCTAAAGAACTGGGATAGCAACAAACCCCTCTGGGACCTGAGCAGGGTCCACCAGAACTGCTGGAGCCAAAACCTCTTCATTAATCAACCTAAGGCTCTGTCACTGGGGCTGCTGCTTGGGGCTGATATCTTCCCCTACCTCAGCTTCTAACATAGCCTCGCCCTCGCCCTCTACACCTGGTGGGAGCTGCCACTGGGGGCTCGGGCTGCTGAGAGGTATATGAGGAAGCGCGTGTTCTCGCCATCTGCGAAAGAACAGAGTAGAGATTCAATCAGTATTGGGAAATAGAACTGCGCGACAAGAGAGAACAAATGTGAAGTTTTCCTGACTCTGTAGCCACTGGGGTATAAATACAAACATCTCCGTACCGATCCCTCAGACTCTACTAAGTTTGTTTGTGAACTGTGAGACCTATGTAACCTAGAGCTCTGATACCAACTTGTCACGACCCGAATTTCCCATCCTCGAGAGTCGTGATGACGCCTACTAATGAGAGCTAGGTAAGTCAACCCTTAACTATCTAATTCCTTACCAAATTACTTCCTTTTAACAATTACGAGCAATAACATAAAAACATCATAACTTTAAATAATTAGGCGGAAGATAACCATGAAATATCTGAAGGCTACGTCTATTACAACTTTTAAAACCTCAAATACATCAAAACTTTGTGTCACAGTGTCACAAACAGTCTAAGAGTTTCTACATACAAGGTTTGAAGAAATACAATACATTGTTTCTGAATAAAGGAAATGAAATAGGAAATAGAGATAGAAGGAGACGCCAGGGCCTGCAGATGCCTACAGGTCTACCTTGGGTGTCCGAGTGGACTGAAAAAGCCCTCCAACTACTGTCCGAAAGCTGATCCGGGATCTGCACACAGTGTATAGTGTAGTATCAGCACAACTGACCCTATGTGGTGGTAAGTGTCTGGCCTAACCCCGGCGAGGTAGTGACGAGGCTAGGACCAGACTCCAGATAAACCTGTGTAGTTATATAACATATGGCGGAAAATCAACAAGTAATAAGCAATTAAAGCTGGGAAGGGGAACATGCTTCGGGGGTAGCTGACAGAACAAAATAACATGAAATAACAAGGAAGCTAACAATATAACTTCTCACACAGATAAAGATAATTAAAGACAGATTTCACTTTCAGTTTCCATCTTGTTGCGGGCGTGCAACCTGATCTCATTTCTCATATCTTGTGGTAGGTGTACCACCCGCTCCCATTTTATAATATCTTGTGGTAGGCGTACCACCTGCTCCCATTTCATAATATCTTGTGGTAGGCGTACCACCCGCTCCCATTTCATAATATCTTGTCGTAGGCATACCACCCGCTCCCATTTCATTATCTTGTTATAGGCGTACCACCCGCTCCCATTTCATTATCTTGTGGTAGGCGTACCACCCACTCTCTTTTACAGTTCATCACACAATCACAAAAAATCCCAGCAAGGGAACATAAGTAATATAACAAATTCCCGGCAAGGGAACAAAAGCAATATAAACATTTCATGGCAAGAGAACAACAATATCGAAATAGTCAACCCGGTAAGGGAGAATCAACTATAACCAATCTCACTTAGCTGGTACTCAGTTCAATTAATGGAAATGCTCAATCATAGAAGATCATTAATTAAAGCATACAAAGTGTCATTCAAGAACACAACAACTTTTAATTTAAGACCCACGGTCATGCTTCACACCAACGTATAGATACTCGTCACCATGCCTATATGTCGTACTCAACAAGAAGCAAGTAGCAAGTATGAATCAACTCCTAATGCCTCAATCTAGGGTTAGACCAAACACTTACCTCGAAGCTTTGAACACTACTCAAGCCTCAATTATAGCTTTACCCCTTGATTCCACCACCAATCCACTAGAATCTAGTCACTAGTTACTTAATTACATCAATAAGTGCTAAATGAATCAACCCCAATGCATGAAAATGAGTTTTCCCAAAGGTTTACCCAAAAAGTCAAAATCATCTACGGGCCCACGTGGTTGAAACCCGAGGTTCGGACCAAAACCCGATAACCCATTCCCCCACGAATTCAAATATATAATTTGTTATTAAATAGGACCTCAAATTGAGGTCCAAATCCCCAATTTCAGAAAAAAAAACCTAAGTTCTACCCAAAACACCCAATTTCCCCCATGAAAATCTTTGATTTGACGTTGAAATCATGTTAAAAAATGTTAAGGAATGAAGAAAATGAGATAGAAATCACTTACCAACGTTTTGGAGAAGAAAGGTTATTTGAAAAATCGCCTCTTATGTTTTTGGGTTTTTGAAAAGTGAAAAATAACTGAAATTCCCATTTATTTATACCCCTCTCAGACCCCCTTTGCAGACCGCATCAAATGGACCGCGGACGCATAGGCTTCCCTGAAGACCTGCAGTTTAGCACCCTGTGCGGACCGCACAAAGGCAATTGTGGCCGCACAGCCTCCACCACGCTCCGCACAAAGGCGACCGCGGCCGCGCTGGCCCCTCTACGGTCGCATGCGATTTCGCGCGGACCGTACTAGAGGGTTCAGAGACCTGCAACTTCCTGAACCTGCAACATCTGACTTTATAAGTCTAAGGCATCCCGGAACCTACTCGAAACTCACCCGATCCCTCGAAACTCCAACCCAAGTATTCACACAACCTCAAAAATATCCTACGGACATCTTCGTGTAATCCAATTACCAAAATAAAATCACGAGCATCGAATTAAACCTCGAGATCAATGAAATTTCTTAAAACTCTTTTAAACATCAAATTTCTTAATTAAGGTCCGGATCGCGTCAAACGACGTCCGTTTTTAACCAAATTTCACAGAAATGACTCAAGTCATATATAAGACCTATACCAAGTGCCGGAACCAAAATACGGGCCCGATACCATTGTTTTTTAATTAGTTTTCATTTCAAATTTCCTTAAATAATTTCTGAAAACAATTTCACTTAAAAATTTATTTCTCGGGCTTAGGACCTCAGAATTTGATTCCGAGCATACGCCCAAGTCCCATATTTTTCTACGGACCCTCCGGGACCATCGAATCACGGATCTGGGTCCGTTTACCCAAAATATTGACCGAAGTCAAATTTATTCATTTTAACTTCAAAACTTAGCATTTTTCACAGAGTTTCGTATTTAAGCTTTCCGGCTACGCTCCTGGACTGTGCACGCAAATCATGGCGACTCTAATGAGGTTTTCAAGGCCTCAGAGATACTGAAAGCAAGTGATGACACTTTGGGTCGTCACAGTCTCAGTCTTATTATATTGAGAAAATGTTGAACAAGTTTAATTGTTTTGATGTAGCACCTGTGAGAACTCTTTATGTTACTAGCATACACTTGAAAAGGAATAAGAAATCTAGTTTTTCTCAAACTGAGTATGCTAAAATAATTGGTGGATTAATATTTCTCATGAATTATATACGACTTGATATTGCTTATGCTATTAGTAGATTAAGTAGATGTACTCACAACCCTAGTAGTGAACACTAGAATGCTCTTCATCATTTTCTAAGGTATTTAAGATGTACTATGGATTGGTGTTTGCATTTTAATAAATTGTTTGCTCTTTTAGAAGGATTTTGTGATGCAAAATGGGTTAATGACAATGATGAAGTTAGCTCCACCAGTGGCTATGTGTTTACTTTGGGTGCAGGTGCTATTTCATGGAAGTTTTCAAAATAGACTTGTATAGCACGATCTATTGTGGAGTATGAATTCATTGCTCTTGAGTTGGTAGCGCAAGAAGCCGAGTGGTTGAGAAACTTACTGGCAGACATGCTTTTGTGGGGAGGACAAGCTTCACCAGTTTCTCTACATTGTGAATCACAGGCTGTTACAACCCATATTCACACGCGTTAGTTCATGCCATATATTAGTTAACATAAATCCAAGAAGCAATTACCTTTGAGATGATAAGAAATTAATCCTATTGGTCTTAAGTGATACAAGGGTATATAAGGGTGATTAACAAGTATTAGAAGTTTAACGAATCAAGGAAGTTGTAACTCGTATTTTCAGGTAAACCTAGAGGTTATTAATACACTCAAGAGGTCATGTATTAAGGTATTTGAATCATGTAATATCCGTATCATATGTCTTGAAGTCAAACGAGTTATGAAACAAAAGTTGACAAACGTTGTCGTAACTTAGGTTCATAATTTTACTTAAACATTAGGTTAAATGTTTCTAAGCTTTTCTCCTAATTTACAAGGAATTACGGGGTGATATACCCACAAAATTAAAGATCTATGAGTATAGTTTCCAACGCATTGAACCGTTTATTAATACAATCTCGGAGTATAGAGATATTCATATTTTCGCAAGCCTGCGGAGATTGGTAGATGACAAGTAGGTGAATCACCTACTTGCCAAAATAATAGGACAAAATTAAAAGACCTAAGTCGGCCAAGAGAGGACTTTTAAGGGGTTATGAACTCAGTTATTTCATCCATATTTCATACCCTCAAAACCAAAGTTAACCCCTGCATCTCCTCCCCAAAAATCCCACACAAACCCTAATCGATTTTCCCTCTCTTTCAAGTTCTATTTGAAGGTAAAACCTAGAGTTTGAAGAACCAAGGGAAGGGCTGAGTTATCCAACAAGTAAGGTAAGTTACTGCAATATTTCATACATTTTTCTCTACTGTGAATTCATGGTAATTCGTTCTATACATGTAGAACTCACGGGATGGTGATCGGAAGCCGTGAGTTCGAGTTATTCACTTGTAGCGGACTGCTTTGTGTTGCTATTGGGCAGCATGTTTTACTACTATTTTGTTGAGTTTTGGAGGTGGAAGAGTGTGGAGAAACACCATATATATATGTAGGGTTGTGGGCTGATAGTTATTCGTAACATTTCCGGGTCGTTTGACACAACTACGGTGGCCGTCATATGTATGATGTAATTAGGTTGTGCGTGGACTGTTTTGGGAGGCTCAATATGTTTATTATTGATGTTGTTTGGGCTATTTGGTGATTGTTTTGAATGGTGTGAAGTCATACATATAGGGGAGGTGTTGTCCGTTTCAACGTAAAATAGGTTGCGGTCGATACATAATAGTTATGACGCTTAAATAATAACGATAGTATCGTTTCTCTTATTGTAGACTAAGGAGTTGTGACAATTGCATAGCTTGTTATTGGGGAAGTATATACAAGGTATGTAAGTCTATCCCTTTTCTTCTTTTGCACGACTCCGATTGTACATAATGTAATGAACGAGCTTCCAAAGATACTCTACTCTTAGAAGCTAGCAGTACTTACATTGCTTTCCCTCTTATGGAATGATTGATGTTAATGTTGCTTCTCTTATTCCCTCTTATTCTCTATCCCTGCTTACATTGCTGTTCGTATTTATGGTTTCCTGCCTTACATACTCAGTACTTTATTCGTACTGATGTCCTTTTATTTTTGGACGCTGCATGTCGTGCTGCAGGTCTTGATAGACAGGCAGGCGCAGCACCCCACACCACAGTAGGCTGTCCAGTTCAACGGTGATTAGCGAGATCCCTTCTCTGGACTTGCCATGGTCTTGGTATGCATTTTTGTTGTAGATATTATGGGTATGTCGGGGCCCTGTTCCGGCTATGTTGCAGTACTTATGTTCCTATAGAGGCTCATAGACAAGTGTCGACTCATGTATACTTTGGTATGCCTTGTCGGCTGGTTTTTGTTGTATAGTCTTTCGTGGTAGCGTGGTAGCTCGTACCTTATATGTAACTTCTTGATTGTCTGGTCATCCCTTGCTATGTATTTTCATGCCATCATATATTATTGTTGGTTGCCCATGATCCATGTCTACCATTTATATTGATCTTGTCAGCCCTAAAAGATAATAAAAAAATTAGATAAAATGTACGTTGGAGCTCGGCAAGTATGGTCGGGTGCTAGTCATGGCCCTCCAATTTGGGTCGTGACAAACTTGGTATCAGAGCAAGTCTGTCCTAGGGATTATCTATGAGCTGTGTCTAGTAGAGTCTTGATTATGGATGTATAGTGCGCCTTGATTATGGTTGTTACCTTCTTCCTGAATCTAGATCGTGCGTAGAGTTGAGTTATAAGTATTCGTCTATAATATGCACCTTGTTTTCTTTCAGCGATGCCTTCGACTAGGAAGCAAACAATTAGTAGACGGCTTGATACAGATGCGGGAGAGGGTACCAGTCAGGTGTCCCAAGCCAGAGCAGGCCAAAGTCAGGCTCAGAGTGAGATGTCGTCTCGTACCTCATCTACCCCGTCTCCTCCATAGGATATTAGGAGGCACCCAGCACCTCCAGTTCCTCTGTCTGGCACTACAAACCAGGATATGTGGAGTGCTTTGCAGTTATTGACTAGCTTGGTAGCTGCTCAGGCTCAGAGGCAGAATACAGGTGCTGCTGATAAACCAGTTAGTATGAGAGTTCGTGATTTTATTAATTTAGACCCTCTAGTGTTTACCGGATCAGAGCCCAAGGAGGACCCGCAGACTTTTATTGACCAGGTTCATTGTACATTGTGGGTTATGCATGTTAGTGATACAGAGGCAGTAGAGTTGGCTTCTTATCAACTACGGGATTTAGCGGTTCTCTGGTATATGATAGTCGGGAGAGATACAGGGGTCTGAATGCTCCTCCAGCTGAGTGGAAGGAATTTTCTGAGGTCTTTCTTCGTCACTACTTGCCAGTTGAGATACGACAAGCTAGAGCTGATAAGTTCTTGAACCTTAGACAAGGTAATATGAGTGTGCGAGAGTATAGTATGCAGTTCGATTCTTTAGCAAGGTATACTCCCCATATGGTGGCCGAGATGAGTGATCGGGTGCATTTATTCGTGAATGGATTGGGACCACATTTGATAAATGAGTGCATGACGACCTCCTTGGTGGAGGGCATGGATATTTCCCGTATCCAGGCTTATGTCCAGACCCTAGAGGATCGTAAGCACCAGCAGAGGGCAGATAGGGAGCAAGATAGGGGCCAGCATAAGAGGGCGAGATTTGCAAGGTATTCTAATGACTTTAGAGGCAGCGTCAGGCACCAGTCTTCGAGGAGTTCGGCGCCACCTGTAGCTAGTTCTCCTCCACAATTTTGGAGGCCTCGATATGATCGATTTACCCATTCTGGTCCAGGTTAGAGTTCGCAGGCATCAGGCTCACAACATCACAGGGATACTAGTCAGACGAGACCCACAACACCATGTTGTGATCAGTGCGGCAAGGCCCACTTTGGACTGTGCCGTCGAGGTTCTGATGCATGTTATTCTTATGGACAGCCTGCCCATATGATGCGGGATTGTCCTAACAGGGGAGGACATGGCATGGCTCAGCCGACTGGATCTGTGTCTGCTTCTTCCTCATCAGTTTCACCTCCAACACGGGATTTTTAGCAGTCGACAGGTCGTGGTATTAGGTGCAGTGCCAAGTTTGAGTGGTGGATAAAATCGAACCTATGCTCTAGTGGGTCAACAGGATCTCGAGTCATCTCCAGATGTTGTTACAGGTATATTATCTGCATTTTCTTACAATGTATATGCGCTGATTGATCCGGGATCTACATTATCATACGTTACACCCTTTGTGTCTAATAAGTTTGGCATTGAACCTGAATTGATAAGTAAACCCCTTGTGGTATCTACTCCAATAGGAGATTCTGTGATTTCTAGAAGGGTATATAGAGGTTGCACTGTGATGATTTGTAGTCGTCAAACCTCGGCAAATTTATGTGAGTTAGAAATGGTTTATTTTGATGTGATAATGGGAATCGACTTGTTGGCCTCATGCTATGGAAATGTTGATTGTCGTACGAAGATGGTTAGGTTTCAATTTCCTGGTGAACCCATCATTAAATGTAAAGGGAATATTGCTACACCAAAAGGTAGGTTTATTTCCTATCTTAAGGCAAGGAAAATGATCTCAGAAGGTTACATTTATCATTTCGTTTGCGTTAGGGATGCGGAGGCGAAACCGCCTACTTTACAATCAATCCCCATGGTCAACAAATTCCCAGATGTTTTCCCAGATGAACTCCCAGGCCTTCCTCCTGAAAGGGAGATTGAGTTTAGCATTGATGTGTTTCCTGACACTCAACCGATCTCTATCCCTCCATACAGAATAGCCCCGGCAAAGTTGCGAGAGTTGAAGGTGCAGTTGAAGGACTTGTTGGATAAGGGCTTCATTAGACCTAGCACTTCACCTTGGGGTGCACCAGTCCTATTCGTGTGGAAGAAAGACGGGTCGTTACGGATGTGTATCGACTATCGACTGTTGAATAAGTTTACTATAAAGAACAAGTATCCACATCCAAGAATTGATGACCTGTTTGACCAACTCCAGGGTGCCAAATATTTCTCCAAGATTGATTTACGTTCAGGGTATCATCAAGTGAGGGTTAAGGAGAAGGATATTCCAAAGACGGCCTTCCGGACAAGATACTGGCACTTTGAGTTCTTGGTGATGTCGTTTGGGCTAACAAATGCCCCAGCAGCTTTTATGGATCTCATGAATACTATATTTAGGCCCTATCTTGATGTGTTCGTGATTGTATTCATTGATGACATTCTAGTATATTCTCATTCAGAAGCGGAACATGCGGGCCACTTGCAGATAGTATTACAGATGCTTCAGGATCGTAAGTTATATGTTAAGCTCTCCAAATGTGAATTTTGGCTGAACTCAGTAGCGTTCCTTGGCCATGTGATATCTGACGAGGGTATTAGTGTCGACACTCAGATGATCGATGCAGTAAAGAATTGTCCAAGACCTACAACACAATCAGAAGTCCGCAGCTTCCTAGGGCTAGCATGATATTATAGGCGGTTTGTAGAAGGGTTTTCCTCTATATCATCACCATTGACTAAGTTAACATAGAAAGCTACCAAGTTCCAGTGGTCTGACACTTGTGAACGTAGTTTTCAAGAGCTGATGAATCGATTGACATCTGCACCAGTGCTTACTCTCCCTGAAGGAACAGAAGGTTATGTGGTATATTGTGATGCCTCAGGTATAGGTTTGGGGTGCATATTGATGCAGCATGGGAAGGTGATTGCTTATGCATCAAGACAATTGAAGAAGCATGAAAAGAATTATCCAACCCATGATTTGGAATTGGCTGCAGTAATATATGCTTTGAAGATATGGCGGCACTACTTATACGGCGTCCATGTTGACATCTACACAGATCACAAGAGTTTACAATACATCTTCAAGCAGAAAGAGTTGAATTTGAGGCAGCGTAGGTGGCTTGAATTATTGAAAGACTACGACGTCGAGATATTGTATCATCCCGGTAAAGCCAATGTTGTGGCAGACGCTCTCAGCCGTAAATCAATGGGAAGCTTAGTACATAT
The DNA here is from genome assembly GCF_000393655.2 of Nicotiana sylvestris. Classification (NCBI taxonomy): domain Eukaryota; kingdom Viridiplantae; phylum Streptophyta; class Magnoliopsida; order Solanales; family Solanaceae; genus Nicotiana; species Nicotiana sylvestris. The sequence continues at coordinate 27,832,032 of NC_091057.1, forward strand.
TGAGGCAGGTAGATGGGGGTTGACTAAAGAGCTTCATCAGCTAGCCAATATGAGAATCAGATTGTTAGACTCTGATGACGGAGGTGTTACTGTACAGAATACATCAGAATCATCTTTGGTAGCCGAGGTAAAAGCACGGCAATATGAAGATCCTATCTTAGTACGATTAAGAGAGAGCATTCAGCAGTGTAAAAGTATGGCTTTTGAGATCGGAAGAGATGGGGCACTGAGATACCAGGGCCGATTATGTGTGCCTAATGTGGCAGGGTTGCGAGAGAAGATTATGAATGAGATTCATCAATCCCGATATTCCATCCATCCCGGCTCGACAAAGATGTATCATGATGTCAAGGAGCAGTATTGGTGGGATAACATGAAGAAGTCTATTGCAGAATTTGTAGCCCAGTGTCCCAATTGTCAACAAGTAAAGATAGAACATCAGAAACCCGGTGGATTGCTTCAGAATATAGAGATTCCGACCTGGAAATGGGAGGTGATTAATATGGACTTCATTATTGGATTACCTCGCTCTTATCATAAGTTTGACTCCATCTGGGTGATAATTGATCGACTTACAAAATGTGCCCATTTTCTGCCAGTTAAGACAACTTCCACGGCCGAAGATTATGTGAAGTTGTATATCAAGGAGATTGTTAGGCTTCATGGTGTGTCAGTATCTATTATATCAGACCGAGGAGCTCAATATACAACTAACTTTTGGAGGTATTTTCAGAAGGGCTTAGGCACACAAGTGAATCTCAGCACTGCATTTCATCCGTAGACTGACGGACAGGCTGAACGTACCATTCAAACACTGGAAGATATGCTACGAGCATGTGTTCTAGCTTTTAAGGGAAATTGGGATGACCATCTTCCACTCATATAATTTGCCTACAACAATAGCTACCATTCTAGTATTAAAATGGCCCCATACGAGGCACTATACGGGAGAAGATATAGATCACCAGTGGGATGGTTCAAAGTCGGTGAAACAGAATTATATGGGATAGATTTGATTCACCAAGCTATTGAGAATGTGAAAGTGATACAGGAGCGATTGAGGACGGCACAAAGCAGGCAAAAATCTTATTCTGATGTCCGACGTCGTGATCTGGAGTTTGAGGTTGGTGATTGGGTTTTCCTGAGGATCTCACCAATGAAGGGTATTATGCATTTTGGGAAGAAAGGTAAGCTGAGTCCAAGGTATATCGGGCCGTATAAAATTCTTCGACGGATTGGACAGGTTGCTTATGAGTTAGAATTGCCATCCGAATTGGAATTTGTCCACCCGGTATTCCATGTATCTATGTTGAGGAAATGTATTGGAGACCCTTCTCGAGTCTTCCCTATCAAAGATGTACAGGTTACAGAGGACCTATCATATGAAGAAGTGCCAGTAGCTATATTAGAACGACAAGTTCGCAAGCTGAGAACAAAAGATGTAGCTTCCATCAAAGTATTGTGGAGGAACAAGAATATGGAAGAAATAACATGGGAAGCAGAAGAGGAGATGAAGTCTAAATACCCGTACCTATTCCAGAATGAAGATAACAAGGATGCTGGTGGAACACATGATACATTGGAAGGTGAAATGGCTCTATGAGGTAAGCAATAACTTGAGAATACTCTTCCTTAATACAAAATGGCGATATGCAGATAATGTACATGCCCATAATGCTTTGTATACTCTTGTAAGGCCATACATTGAGTTAACCGCTTGCAAGTTTGTCCTCTATTTATGGGAGAAACTTGGCCGGAATCCACGATGATTTAAACTCCCCATGAACCCTTACATTCGAGGACGAATGTTCCTAAGGGGTGAAGGGTGTTACAACCCATATCCGCACGCGTTAGTTCACGCCATATATCAGTTAACATAAATCCAAGAAGGAATTACCTTTGAGATGATAAGAAATTAATCCTATTGGTCTTAAGTGATACAAGGGTGTATAAGGGTGATTAACAAGTATTAGAAGTTAAACGAATCAAGGATGTTGTAACTCGTATTTTCAGGTAAACCTAGAGGTTATTAATACACTCAAGAGGTCATGTATTAAGGTATTTGAATCATATAATATCTGTATCATAAGTCTTGAAATCAAACGAGTTATGAAACAAAAGTCGACAAACGTTGTCGAAACTTAGGTTCATAATTTTACTTAAACATTAGTTTAAATATTTCTAAGCGTTTCTCCTAATTTACAAGGAATTACGGGGTGATCTACCCACCAAATTAAAGATCTATGAGTATAGTTTCCAAAGCATTAAACTGTTTGTCAATATGATCTCGGAGTATAGAGATATTCATATTTTCGCAAGCCTGCGCAGATTGGTAGATGACAAGTAGGTGCATCACCTACTTGCCAAAATGATAGGACAAAATTAAAAGACCTAAGTCGGCCAAGAGAGGACTTTTAAGGGGTTATGAACTCAGTTATTTCATCCATATTTCAGACCCTCAAAACCAAAGTTAACCCCTGCAACTCCTCCCCAAAAATCCCACACAAACCCTAATCGATTTTCCCTCTCTTTCAAGTTCTATTTGAAGGTAAAACCTAGAGTTTGAAGAACCAAGGGAAGGGCTGAGTTATCCAACAAGTAAGGTAAGTTACTGCCATCTTTCATACATTTTTCTCTGCTATGAATTCATGGTAATTCGTTCTATACATGTAAGAACTCACGAGATGGTGATCGGAAGCCGTGAGTTCGAGTTATTCACTTGTAGCAGACTGTTTTGTGGACTGTTTTGTGTTGCTATTGGGCTGCATGTTTTACTACTATTTTGTGGAGTTTTAGAGGTGGACGTGTGTGGAGAAACACCATATATATGTAGGGTTGTGGGCTGATAGTTATTCGTAACATTTCCGTGTCGTTTGACATGACTACGGTGGTCGTCGTATGTATGATGTAATTAGGTTGTGCGTAGATTGTTTTGGGAGGCTCAATATGTTTATTATTGATGTTGTTTGGGCTGTTTGGTGATTGTTTTGAATGGTGTGAAGTCATATATATAGGGGAGGTGCTGTCCGTTTCAACGTAAAATAGGTTGTGGTCGATACATAATAGTTATGACGCTTAAATGATAACGATAGTATCGTTTCTCTTATTGTAGACTAAGGAGTTGTGACAATTGCATAGCTTGTGATTGGGGAAGTATATACAAGGTATGTGAGGCTATCCCTTTTCTTCTTTTGCACGACTCCGATTGTACATAAGGTAATGAACGAGCTTCCAAAAATACTCTACTCTTAGAAGCTAGCAGTACTTACATTGCTTTCCCTCTTATGGAACGATTGATGTTAATGTTGCTTCTCTTATTCTTATGTTATCAATGTTGTTGGTACTTCCTAATTCTTATAAGTTTCGTAATGAAGAGTTGGTCCTAATAACGTGTACAGAGGATACCGACCTTACGTCACTCCGAAAGGTTTAAAATGTGATTCCATGAGTTGAGCATGAATTATATATATGTATCTATTTTACTCTACCGAGTTACGCTATAGTCGACCGGGTACGGCACATATTGTGCAACCACTGATCAGTTGGGTTTTACCGAGCTCCACGTGGCCGGGTACGATTCTACCGAGCCTTATGATGGCCGGGTACGTTTTTACCGAGCCTATTATGGCTGGGTACGATATGATGATGATGATGCCCACAGAGGCGTATGTTTTAAAAGTTTATGTATACATACATATGTATCATGCATTTCATGTCAGTAGCCCTCAGAGGTACTCAGATGTTCCAGGTTGTATATTCTGTATCCCTGCTTACATTATTGTTTGTATTTATGGTTCCCTGCCTTACATACTTAGTACATTATTCGTACTGACGTCCTTTTATTTGTGGACGCTGCATGTCGTGCTGCAGGTCCTGATAGACAGGCAGGTGCAACTCCCCCACCACAGTAGGCTGTCCAGTTCAGCGGTGATTGGCGAGATCCCTTCTCTGGACTTGCCGTGGTCTTGGTATGCATTTTTGTTGTAGATATTATGGGTATGTCGGGGCCCTGTTCTAGCTATGTTGCAGTACTTATGTTCCTATAGAGGCTCATAGACAAGTGTCGACTCGTGTATAGTTTGGTATGCCTTGTCGGTTGGTTTTTGTTGTATAGTCTTTCATGGTAGCGTGGTAGCTCGTACCATATATGTAACTTCTTAATTGTCTGGTCATCCCTTGCTTTGTATGTTCATGCCATCATATTTTATTGTTGGTTATCCATGATCCATGTCTACCATTTATATTGATCTCGTCAACCCTAAAAGATTATAAAAAAAGTTAGATAAAATATACGTTGGTGCTCGGAAAGTATGGTCGGGTGCTAGTCATGGTCCTCCAGTTTGGGTCGTGACACAGGCGGCAATTGGAATTGATAAAAATAGTGTGTACAATGAAAAAAGAAGACATATCCGCATTAGGCATGGTGCGGTAAAACAGTTGTTGAAACATAGTGTTATTTCTTTGGAATATGTAAGATCCTAAAGAAATTTTGTGGATCCTTTAACCAAGGGTTTGGCAAGGAGATTTATCCTTGAAACGTTGAGGGGGATGGGGCTAAAGCCCATGGATAGAGGAAGTATGGTGGATACCAGTTTGTGGTAAAACGAAGCCATATGAGACCTCAATATGCACTACATTTCCTATCCATATGGCGTGTTGTAGTGCTTTATAAGGTTGAGCTTATTTTGCTCTTAATGATTCCATAACCTTAAGATAGTCTATGTGTAGATAGACTTGATGGAATAACCTACGTAAGTGTACGGGTGTGGTCGCCTTTTATGAAGGACTTGGGATGTCTTTCTAGAGCACTCATTAGATCCAAAGTATGTGCATGACCATAAATGTACTTTGTTAGTATCGTAGAGTTTGCATAAAATTAAGGATATAGTATGTGTTGTGGGGGTCTTAACTAATATCCATTCAGTTCAAGAGTACATCACTTTGTGGATGTTAGTTGTTGCCTCATTTCACTGCATGTCAATTCAAATCAAAAGATATTGACGCTTAAGTACATGTTCCTTCTTTTACCCAGAATTGTTTCATTTTTGTCTTTGCATTATTGGTGGATTGTGGGTATTATTTATAATACAAATTCAAAGATTTCTTTTTGAAAATGATCCATTCACAACCAATAGTCATGAGTGTTTTATTTTACAATTGTCCTATCTATTTCCAAGTGGCTTATTACATAAAGCTTTGTGGTCAAATACTCTTAGATAATTGGTACTTGACAAGAGTTTTTACATGTGGTATTGATTTAAAAAATTTGTTTGACAAATGGGCTTGCTAAGCCAAGTGTCATTTTGCATGGCATGTGTTGTCATCTTGCATGAAAGAAAATTGACAAGTAAGTGATGTGTTGTCATCTTGCATGAAAAAAAAATTGACAAGTAAGCAAGACACTTGTCATGGAACTAAACTCATTTTCGTACTATAAATAGGATGATCATTAGCCATCATATTCACTCAATTCCTAACCAAGAATTCATCTAGCTAATCATTACTCTCTTCCTAGTCTTCTTTGTAAATTGTCCAAGACATAAAATACTTTCATCTTCTCTTCTTTTTGGGCAACTGTTTTGTGCGAATTCTAAACTTCCAGCCACGAGTGGACATGTTTGGAGGTGTTGTAGAACCTTGGAGAGTGACCGGTCTTAACGATTTGCACCCAGTCGGGCCGAAATCGCTTTCAAGACAGTGGCTTGCCACAACACAGTATTTTTTGATATGTTGTTCTTCTTTCCTTCTTGTTCTAGTCAATATTAACTATTCCTTTTTTAACAATTGACTCTTCTGTTTAATTTTAATTGGTTCATATGAATTATGATACTTATCAAGTTGAATATGCATTAAGTTTATATTTGATTTGTTAGAGGTAGGTTTTGATCGGTTTTTAATCTAACTGGGGGAGCCACATCGATCACTTGAATACGTGGCACTATCTTATCGGCCTTGCATTTGACTAAATATGTCATGCCACCTAATCTGATATCCAAATGTTGGGTTTAGAACCAATGCTATGGACTCATTTTCAATTAAGGGGATGATCTATCTATCTATATATATATAAAGTTTGGACAATAGGAGATGAGTTGGCACATCTCGACGAAGGATTCTATTTATCTATTTTTTCCTTTTTTTGGCTTTAAAATCCCTTTTTACATATTTGTGTGCTATTTTCTTTGTACAATATAATATCCCCCCATTAATGAAAGAAACTGTCCCAAGAATGAATGTTACGGACCGTTACAACCTTCCCTATTCCACAATTATGGTCCATTACAACTATATGATAATGATAATAGATGTTAAGAATGGTAAACTGAAGATGTAGATCCATAAGGATGATACTTTGATAATGAAGAAACTCGAATAGCAAATGAAGATCAATGAGAGGTGTCTACTTTTTTTCTTTTTCTTCAAGAGTTTCTGTTTGAATTTACGAAATAATGATAAGTTTAGTTTGCGACACCATTATTTATCTATTACTTTGATGACTCTGTGGTTAACTACCTTTGAAGTCTAGCAGATATGGATATTACCTTACAAGCTCTGAAGGTAATTTTTTTGGTCTTTGTCTTTCTTTCATTTTTTTATTTTGTAGCTATATGTTATATTAAGGTTTTTCCCGATTTAAAATATTAATCTGCCTATGATATAGTTAATCGTCAAAAATTGCCTCACGAATGTGGGTAATAATAAATGCATAGACAAACCCGATATAAATAATCATGTTAGTGCCTATATGTCATAAGTGTTGCTAAATTCATATGAATTATTACAAAATTAAAAACTTACCTATGACACTGTCGATTTACAAGATCAATCCCACTTTTCTCACCCTTGTCCTCAATCATTGTTATGTATTAGGTGCCATTTATTTTTGTCCTAGAATTTATTTTTATTTATTTGTCAAATTTCTTTTAATCTTCCTGAAATAATTTTAGAAATTATCCTTGTGTACTTACATTTTCTATCTTATCTTATCTTTTTTATTTTTAGGTACATTTCTCGGTCCTTTCCCGATTTGGAATGCAAATGCTAAATGATGTTGCTTGGAAGCTAATTCCTTTTTAATAAAATAATAGTATAAAAATTGATATGTACTTACTGTTTAACCAAAAAATGTGATTCTTTGGTCAAAGCTAAAGACAAATAGAAATTCGAGCTACTGATAATCAGGAGACGAAAAAGAAATAATAGACTTTTTGAGAATGACAAATAAGCAGTAAATAAGTTTGTATCCCCCTGTAATGTTTATGATCTCCTCTTTTTATAGTTGATTCTAAGTAAAGTTTTAATACCTTAGTCTTAATGAGACAATTATGAGCAGTAAATGACATTAAATAAGACGTTACACAATCATTCCTATTTAATACCAATTCTCTAACGTATTGGGTATTTAATATTGAATTTGGACTCCTTTTCGTCATCATATCCATGTCTTCAATGCCTTCTGATCTCTTGGCTTTAAATGACCTAAATAGGTACGAAGCTTGTATTATTCGAATTGTCTCTCGTGCCTATTTAGCTTTTCTTTCCCCGTATCTGTTGTCACTCGTGCCTCTTAACTGATCATCATGTTTTGACCATTCCTCGTGTTATGCCATGTCACCTTCAATGTAAATTCAGCTTTTTCCCAATACAGATAGTCCCCCCACTTTCTATTTATTTATCAATTAAATATCTGGGAAGTGGATCTTCATAAAAAAGGAATTTTTGCCGTAATTATTTCTATGACAGTACTGACGCTTCAATTGTCCCTTCTAATTAATGCTTTGCATATGTGTCACCTTTTATTTAATGCTTTACACACGTGTTACTTTATGATTGGTTCTGCAATTCTGCACCCTTTTTTCAAGGCTTCTTTATTCCCACTATTCACAAAGTGATAGTTGTCTTTAATATAGGCTTTCCGTCATTACACTTTTAAGTTTGACGGTTGTCATTATAAACATATTTAACCCTCTTTCTTTTGTCTTCTTCTTCATAGACCTTCAACAAGCAATTTATTATTCACTTTTATTTTTTCTCCCCTTTAGTTCATCCTTCTTCAACAATATCATCTCCAAACCCTAACCCTAGAAAAGTTCCAATTCTAGATCACTTCCCCAATGCCCCCGTAAGACATAGGAGAGGCAGAGGAGGTAGGCTTCGGAGCTTGAGCCTAGGATCCACTCGTGGTGATTCATCTGGTTCTGCTTCTTCTTCTTCTGGTATTAGGAGTTCTATCCCAAAGACCCCTTCTTCTAAAGGTAAAGAACTTTCTGAACCTACTCAGGAACCTTTAGTTGAAGAAATCGTACCCAATGATTTATCTTTTGTAAATGATAGAAGATCTCTCCAAGAACAAGTTAAAAATTTAGAAAAAGTTGAGACCTATCCTTCTTTAATAACTGAACTTGTGATTTCTACTGTTAGGAAAGATTGTAATTGGAGAGATAATATTCGTATGATGATTCCTACCCCAAACCAGAGAATTTCTTCTTTCAGAATAGGATTCTCTTTCATTTATACTTATCCCTTTACTTTGGGATTTAATCCTCCCATTGACCCAGTTATACTTGAATTTTGCCGCTTTTTCAAAATTTGCTTAGCACAAGTAGGTCCTCTTATTTGGAGAGCTGTGGCTTGCTTAAGGTATTTGTCTACCAAAGCCAATGTTAATTTTACCTTTTCCCATGTTATTCACCTATACCACCCCAAATTATTCCGCCATGGAGTTTTTACCTTGACTGCAAGAAGCAAGAAGGTTTTGGTAAACCCCGAAGATGACAAGGATCGAGGGTGGTATTGTCGTTACATTGCTGTACGTACGGTGGATTTGTTGGGTGAATCAAACATTCCCTTCCCTGAGAAGTGGAATTTTGCACGTAAGTTTTTCTTTTTCTTACCGTATCTACTTTTTAAGAATTTTGATTTCTTTTCTAATCTCATCTTATTATTGGCTTTTTGTAGCAACCATGGGAGATGTGGAACACGTTCCTAACTTCCGTGGTTGGGTAGATTCAATTTTGAAGATTGCGCCTATGGAGGCGAGAACTTGGAAACCAATTTCTCTTTTGAATGGTTGGAAAGTGAAGTTCCATGGTATGTATTTCCTTATGCTTTGCCGTATATTGAATTCTTTCTTATTTAAATTCTTTATCCCTCTTTTTATCAGGATTTGGTATCAGGGGTATGACAGCTGAGGTAGTCGTTGCCATTCGAGCGTCTTCAACCGCTTCACTTGATTTGGAAAAGGCTCGGGCCACGCTACCAAAAAGAAAAGTTGTAGAAGAAAGTTCTGAGAATGAGGAAGAAGAGAATACCTCTTTGATAGCTAGGCCAATAACCAGGAGACGCGTCATTGATGGAGATGAAGTTGAAGATGCTCTGGCTCGAGCCTCTATCTCCGAGCCTGTTCAAATCCTTTCTGATGAGGATACCACTCCAAGAGGCTCTAATGAATCAATTCGACGTCTCTTTGTTAGTGGTTTTGAGAGTGGAGAGTTTGGACCAGTTCTTGAAGAAACTCCCCTCTCTTCTTCTATTCCCATTTCTTTTATTCCTTTTATTCCTTTGACAACCACGAGTATTTCTTTGCCTATTTTATCGGCTCCTATTTCTTTACCTGTTTTGGTTCCCATATCTGCTCCTACTGTCCCTGCTTTGACTCCAACAGCTGCCATTATTTTTACCTCTTCTACTACTCCTCCTTCCATTGTTCCCCCTCCCTATGTTCAGCATACAGAGGCGGGTTCTAGCAGCCGAGGCATGGCTATGAGAAGTGTTACTCTTGAAGTTCCTGCCAATCATAGCCTTTTGAGAAAGACTGGTGGAGCTGATGTTTGGCTCGAGCCTCTAATCGGAGAAGAAGAAGATAGAGAGCCACAGTTGCTTGACTCTAATGAATGACATAGTTCATTCTACCTTAAAGGTACTTCTCTTTTAACTTACAAGTTTTTTTTATATCTCTCTATATTCCCACATTTGATGCCTTTCCCTTGTAGGCTAATCTTATTGGTGCTGAGTTAATGGGAAGAATATCCACTTTAGAGAAGAAGGATCGAGAGTCTGCGAAGGCTATCTCTGAGGCTAGGAGAATAGCCGAGGAAACCCAGCTTGAGGCAGCAAACTGGAAGGAGCAGTTTGAGAATGCTTAGGGGACCATAGAAGAGTTGCAAGAAAGTAGAAATCACCTGGAGCAGCAAAAGCGTGGTTTGACTTCTGAGCTAGCAATTGCCAAGGCTTCTTCAAACCAATTTGAAAAAGATAAGGAGCTTTTGGAGTACTCATTTTCAGAACAATTATCAAAGTCCAGTGAAGAAATCAGAGAGCTTAAGGCACTTGTGGAGAAGAAAGAAGACTATGCAGGGGAGTTAGTGCAAAGCTTGACTCAAGCTCAGGCTGACTTAAGGATCTCCTCTGACGAGATACGTGCTTTGAAGAGTTCTCATGCCTCCCTTGAAGCTTCTCTTGATTCCCACTTAGCTGAACACCGGATATTGAAGAACAATCTTGCTATGTGGGAAATGGAGTATGGACTTCTTGAGGAGAACTTCAACATATAAGTAAGTTAGGCTTTTCTAAAATCTCGTCGTGATGCTTTGATGGAAGCTACTCAATAAAACTTTGATTTGCAATCTGAATTAGCCAAAGTCTTAGACACCATTGAAAAACCCAACAACCAGTTGATACTCCTTCTCCTGCACTTGGAACTCCTGGGGCAGAAGAGCTTTTAAATGAAGAAGTGGCTACTGCGGCAATTAGAGTTTCAATTCCGGCTCCCGAGGGTGAAACTTCTATGACACAGTCCATGGAAGCTGAAGCTCCCATGACTCTTGCTTCCCTTGGTGATTTTAACACTCCAAGCCCAGTTGAAACCGCTCCTATTACTGCTCCCTCAGAAGTTGTTACCGTGCCTGTGACTGTCCCTGAAAATGAGATTGCAACTTCTGATGTTCCAACCCCTTCAGTGACTAGTTGAATGTATTTCAAACTTTACTATTTTTTTTAATCGGTGGTGTTATCCCTTAGCAACTTTAAGGGATCTTTTGATGAAGTCCCCAGTTATCATAATAGGGAATTTGTAAAAAACAAATATTTTGCTGACTAAGTTTGTACTTAGTCTTTTATATTAAGAAGTTTTATCGGTACTTCTGTATATTCTATTCTTGCCTATTTATCTAGGACTTATTGAATAGCTTAGCATTTTTATCCTTTGAAAATGCTTTATGATTCTTCTCATGGATAATCAACATGAGGCTTATAAAAGAGGGCCCTTTTATTTTATTGATACTTAATGAAGAAGACGTCTCAACTTCATAATGGTGTTATAATACGATGAAAGAAATAGGAATACACATGTTTTGTATGAAACAACTTTGACAAGTTTTTATTCATGAACTTTAACAAGTTTTTTGACTATTACATGTATTAAAATACATCTATAACTTCCTCGTAACTGTTTTTCTTGTAACATATTTTTACATAATATAAAATAAACAAGGTTTTTCTTCATAACCTGTTTCAGTACATAGTCATGACCCTATCTTTATATGAAGAGTTTGAGAGGTGACTTCGTTTATGAGTTTGAGAGATGACTCTGTTGTTCTCATGGGAAAAACATTATGATGAATGCCTTGTGTTTGTTGAACACGATGATGAATGCTGAAGACTTCGTAACTTTTTCTCAACATTTGCCTCTTTGTGGCCGACTTTTGTTCGATATTCGTATTTGTTTTTCTACACATATCTGTGTATAATATGTAGTCCCCCAAGTGTTTGAGTGGTGAAGTATGAAGCCTCGAGCACTTGTTTATTTCTTTCAATTTGGTCCTTTTCCTGAAACAGAAAAATATACGGGACTCGGAGGTGCGATTATAGATGAAGACTACCTAACTCGTGTGTATTTCCATCAGATTAATTGTAACCATGGGCTGGGAATTTTAGAGTACTCCATTTTGCCTTGCAGGTCGTGACTCATCATTTGGCACGAGTTAGGGTTTTTGCCTAGCATCTAAAATCGTTAGTAAAACTTTAATAATTCAAAAGAAAAATTTTAACATGGTGATACCTGACTGTGGGTACTTTCTCAGAAGTAATATCTCTTTAAATGGACGGCATTCCAATGCGAGGGTAAATCTTTGCCGTCCATTGTCTCTAACTCATATGCTCCTTTACCTGCAATGTCACGAACTCTGTATGGTCCGTCCCACGTTGGACTAAGCTTTCCTGAATTAGCAGCCTTTGTAGATTGGAACACCTTTTTAAGCACAAAGTCCCCAATTTTGAAAAATCTGAGGCGTGCTTTCCTATTCTAATATCATTCAATTACTTGCTTTTGTGCTGCCATTCTTATCAATGCAGCTTCTCTTCTTTCTTCAAGCAAATCAAGGTTGACCTGCATCTCTTCATCATTAGATTCCTCCGTTGCCTGAATGTACCGTTTGCTCGGTTCACCTATTTAAACTGGAATTAAGGCTTCCGTACCATAAACCATTGAAAATGGTGTTTCTCCAGTGCTTGTTTTTGTCGTTGTACGATAAGCCCATAGTACTCCAAGTAATATCTCAGGCCAATTACCTTATGAATCCTGTAACCTCTTCTTCAAGTTGTTGATAATGACTTTATTTGTGGATTCCGCTTGTCCATTACCCACTGGATGGTATGGCGTAGATGTTATCCTTTTAATCTGCCAACTTTGAAGAAATTCTGTGATTTGAGCTCCTATGAATTGTGGTCCATTGTCACACACGATCTCCTTTGGTGCTCCAAAGCGGCATATTATATTTCGCCATATGAAGTCTTTAACTTCCTTCTCTCATACATGTTTAAATGCTCCTGCTTCTACCCATTTAGTGAAATAATCTATGAGTACAAGTGGAAACTTTACCTGACCCTTTGCTTGTGGTAGTGGACCTACGATATCCATTCCCCGTTTCATAAAGGGCCACGGGGCTATAACAGGGTGTAGTAACTCAGCTGGTCTGTGCATATTATTGCCGTATCTTTGACATTTATCACATTTGGACACGAAGCTATTTGCCTCTTCTTCCATCTTAGGCCAATAAAATCCTACTCGAATCAATGTTCTTACCAGTGACCTTCCCCCTGTGTGATTTCCACAATATCCTTCGTGCACTTCCTTCATCACATATTCTGTTTGAGAGGGTCCGAGACACCTTGCTAGTGGTCCACCGAACATCTTTCGATAAAGATTTCCTTGATATAAACAATATCAAGCGGCTTTTTTGCGAAGCGCGTGAGCCTTCCCTCTGTCATTGGGCACGGTTTCGTGCTGTAAAAAAGCAATAATTTCGTTTCTCCAATCCTATGTTAAATGATTAAAATTTACCTCATTCTTATCATGTTCGAGAACGGAATGAAATAAATGTATGACTGCAGCATTTGCGTCATTTGCTACGTCAGTTGCAGATGCGAGATTAGCTAAAGCATCTGTCTCCACATTCTCATCTCTTGGGATCTGCATTACCTTCCAAGTTTGGAATTGCTTTATTAGTTTCCGTACCTTTTCGAGAAATTCTTGCATTCGAGTTTCCCTGGCTGTATAAGTCCCCAGTATTTGATTGACCACGAGTTGAGAATCACTCTTGATTATAATTTGTGTTATGTCGAGTTCTCTTGCCAATTCTAAACCTGCGATTACAGCCTCGTACTCTGCTTCATTGTTAGTTATATAATGACATTTTATAGCTTGCCTAATAGTTTCACCCGTAGGTGCTATGAGAACTATACCCAGACCTGCTCCTTTTACATTAGATGAACCATCAGTGAATAAAATCCAAGTCCCCGGGTTTGCACCATTAAAAACTTGTAATTCTTTTTCTGCTTCTAAATGCATCCCCTGGCTAAAATCAGCTACGAAATCGGCTAATACTTGAGATTTTATAGCAGTCCTAGGTTGATAAATGATTTCGTATTCACTTAATTCTATAGCCCATTTTTCTAACCTCCCTGACAATTCATGTTTATGCAAAATGCTTCGAAGCGGAAAAGCAGTAACTACAACAATGGGATGGCATTGAAAATAAGGTCTTAATTTTCTAGATGCCATGATCAAAGCTAATGCTAATTTTTCTAACTGTGGGTATCGTGTTTCAAAATCTAGTAAGGACTTACTTACATAATAAATAGGAGATTGTTTACCTTGGTCCTCACGGACTAAAACAGCAATTACCGCAACTTCAGACACAACCAGATAGATGAGAAGCTTTTCTCCCACCTTTGGTTTTGCTAATAATGGTGGTTTTGACAAATAAGCTTTCAAATTTCTAAGGGCTTATTGACAATCTTCATTCCATTCAAAATGATCTTGCTTTTTGAGTGCAGAGAAAAACTTAAAACACTTTTCTGATGATTTGGAAATAAATCTCCCCAAAGCTGCAATTCTTCCCGTTAATCTTTGAACTTCCTTTTTATTAGTAAGGATATCAGAGATTTTTTCTATTGCTTTGATATGAGAAGGATTTACCTCAATACCACGGTTAGAAACAAGAAAACCCAAAAACATACTTGATGCAACTCCAAATGTACATTTTTTCTGGGTTGAGTTTCATATTAAATTTTCGCAAAATTTCAAATGTAACAGATAGATGAGAAATATGATCATGAGACTGCTGGGTTTTGACAAGCATATCGTCTATATATCCCTCCATTGTCTTTCCTAAATGTTTTTGGAACATTTTGGTGACCAACCTTTGATAGGTTGCCCCAGTATTTTTGAGACCAAAGGGCATTACTTTATAACAGTAAGTCCTCCTGTCTGTGACGAAAGAAGTTTTTTCTTCATCACTAGGGTCCATTTTAATTTGGTTGTACCCTGAATATGCGTCTAAAAAACTTAAAAGTTCATATCCTGCAGTTGCATCAATTAATTGATCTATATGTTGTAAAGGAAAAGAATCTTTTGGACAAGCTTTATTAAGATCTGTATAATCTACACAGACCCGCTACTTACAATTTTTCTTAGGTACAACAACTGTGTTGGCTAACCAATTAGGGTACTTTACCTCGCGGATTGACCCAATTTTTAATAGTTTTTGGACCTCATCTTGAATCAACTGGTTTTTGAAAGCCCCTTGCTTTCTTTTCTTTTGCTTTATTGGTGTAAAGGATGGGTCTTCGTTTAATTTGTGAGTCATCACATCCGGTGGTATCCCTGTCATGTCAGCATGGGACCAAGCAAAACAGTCCACATTAGATTTTAGAAATTCAATTAACATACCTCGCATGTTTGAGTTTAAATTACCTCCAACATAAACTTTCCGTTCAGGCCACTGCTCAAATAATATCACAGCCCCGAGTTCTTCGATGGTTGTTTTGATATTTTCATTCTTCTCGGGTTCTTGAATTGTATCAGGTCTCGAGTCTAAATCTGTTTTCTCTTGCTCAGTTGAGGTTTGATTGCTGACACCTTCAACTGTTTCCTGTAATTGCTATTTTTCTTTGTTTACGGTGCTCGTATCTGTTACAGCGTTGATACTCCTGGTTGTATGCTGATCCCCTCGAATTTGACAAATCCCCCACGGTGATGGAAATTTAAGAACTTGATGTAGAGTTGATGGAACAACATCCATATCATGGATCCAAGGCCTCCCCATGATCATATTGTAGGTCATTTCCATATCAACTACCTGAAATTTAGTTTCTTTAACAACACCTGCAGCAAAAGTTGTTAGAACTACCTCTCCTTTTATTACCACACTTGAATTATCGAAGCCTGACAAGGTATGCGCCTTGGGTATCATGTTGTCTTCAGCTTGCATTTCACGTAATACCCTTAGTAGTATAATATTTACGGAACTCCCTGGATCAATCAAAACTCATTTTACATTAGTATCATGTACAAGTAAAGATATTACCAGTGCGTCATTATATGGGGTTATCACTCCTTCGGTATCTGCATCATCGAATGAAATACTTTCATTTTCTAAAACTTGTCGTGCCCGTTTCCCGTTTGTAATTGTTACTTTAGAAACCTTGTTGGAAGCTATGTAGGTTATGCCGTGAATATCTTCTCCCCCACTTATCACATTCACTGTTCTCTTGGGTGGAGGAGGCTTTGGATGCTCTTGCCTATTTTTCATATAGGCTTGTTTACCTTTTTCACTAAATAACTCAGTGAGGTACCCTTGCTTTAATAGATGATCCACTTCGCTCTGCAAGAATCTACATTTCGAAGTTTTGTGCCCGTGATCATTGTGGAATTCGCACCAATGATCTGGATTGCGTCTATTTGGATTTGACCGCATCTCTTTTGGCAATCGTACCTTATCTCCCATGCTTCTCAAAACAGCCACGAGCTCGGAGGTAGTGACATTAAAGTTATATCCGCCGAACCTTGCCTTTAAACTTTTGTCATCATCTCGTGACTCTTATCTGTTCCGATCATTTCTAAATCTTGATGAAGAACCAGATTCCTTGTTCCTCAATTTTTAATCATATTGCTGGCTATCTTGTTTTGACCGTGAGTCTTTTCCTGCAGGTCCCATATATGGATCGTACCTGTTTTTACCTGATCTTTTTTCGGTTTCTGATCTTCTGGAACCGCCCCTTTCTTCATGATGAAACTTAGGTATGGTATCTTCTTTAATTCGCAGCTTCGTACTGTACCTGTTGTAAACATCATTCCACGTGGTTGCAGGGAATTCTCGAAGGCTTTCTTTGAGTCTTCTTGTGGCTTCAGAACTTTTATCATTTAAATTACTTGCGAAAGCTATTGCAGCCCAATTGTCAGGTACACGGGGTAGAGTCATTCTTTCACGCTGGAATCTATCAACAAAGTCTCTGAACAACTCTGAATCCCCTTGTTTGATTTTGAAAATATCTTCCATTCTTTTGTCAACCTTTTGAGCTCCCGAATGTGTTTTAATAAAAGAATCTGCAAGCTCAGCACAAGAATTTATAGAAATTTCAGATAAAAGAGAATACCAGGTTAATACACCTTTGGTGAGTGTTTCTCCAACTTTTATGACTAGTACTGATTCGATTTCTTGTTTGGTCAAGTCGTTGCCTTTCACGCCTGTTGTAAATGCAGTCACGTGGGTCTGTAGTACCATCATATTTCGGGATGTCAGGCATTTTGAACTTTTTAGAAATTGGAAGGGGAGCAACACTTGGCTTCCAAGGTTGTTGTGAGTATCTATCCATGTCTACTCCTTTTATTATAGGCGGAACTCCAGGGATTTGCTCAATACGCTAATTTTGTTCCTTAATATGTTTCTGCAAGGTTAGAACTAAATTTTGCAAAGAGAAATTATTTGAATTACCTGGTCCCCCTTATTGTTGTTCACTGGTGGTTCCTCCATTTCCAGAATTAACAAGACCAGAACGAGGATTCTTCAATGTATTATTATTAGGAGTTGGTGTGGGTGGTGCAGCAGGCAATCGACTAACTAGAGCTTGAAGAGGTTTGCCGACCTGTGCATCAATTAGATTTTGTAAAGCTTCATTTGCACCTCCTTCAAAATGTTCAGATTGTTCTTGTTGATCAGCACGGGATTCAGGGGCAGGAGTGCCTACACAAGATTGACGTGGTGAATCTAGAGGGGAGGGAACCACGTCAATGTTCGGTAGGTCTCCTTGATTTTGATGGATTTGATTTTCATGGTTTCCCAATGTGTTATCATTGTTATTGTTGTTGTTGTTGTTTGGCATGTTGATAAAGACGAATAAAACGTAGCTTCAAAGAAAAGATTATCAGATTTCCGGTAACGGAACCAATTTGTTTAACCAAAAATGTGATTCTTTGGTCAAAGCTAAAGACAAATAGAAATTCGGGCTACTGATAATCAGGAGACGAAAAAGAAATAATAGACTTTTTGAGAATGACAAATAAGCAGTAAATAGGTTTGTATTCCAATGTAATGTTTATGATCTCCTCTGTCGTTACAAATGACGAGACCTCCTCTTTTTATAGTTGATTCTAAGTAAAGGAGTAATACCTTAGTCTTAATGAGACAATTATGAGCAATAAATGACATTAAATAAGAAGTTACACAATCATTCCTATTTAATACCAATTCTCTAACGTATTGGGTATTTAATATTGAATTTGGACTCCTTTTCGTCATCATATTCATGTCTTCAATGCCTTCTGATCTCTTGGCTTTAAATGACCTAAATAGGTACGAAGCTTGTATTATTCGAATTGCCTCTCGTGTCTATTTAGCTTTTCTTTCCCCGTATCTGTTGTCACTCATGCCTCTTAACTGATCATCATCTTTTGACCATTCCTCGTGTCATGTCATATCACCTTCAATGTAAATTCAGTTTTTTCCCAATACATTAATCCTCTTCAATATTAGAAACTTTCTCATTCAATAACAAGTTTCTTCAAAGAACTATTCATACATTTATTTCTATGAACTAAATAGATCAGAATTCTTGATTATTTTCTTACTTTACATGCTTATTAAAGAAAAAAAATAGTTTCACCTATATTAATCGATTAGAATTTGAAGAATAAAAAAGAATAATTAAGATTTTTTGAAATATTTTATTGTACAAATTAAAATGCAGTAACATGTTCTATTATCGTGCGAAGCGCGGATAAATTGACTAATTTCTTTATAAAAATTATTTTCTTAACTAATAGTATTTCTTGTTTATTTGGCGGGGTGCTCCGCATGCACCCCGATACAACGTTGGTACTAGAATTATTGACTTCTACTCCCCTAAGTATGTAATTATTGCAAATATGGCATTATAAAAAATCTATTTAATTGCAATCCATTAAATGACGCACCGAATATTTAAGAAAAACGTTTCCATTTTTAAAGCTTAAATAAATGTCGCACCCAAACTAAGTAAATCATTTCATTTTAAAAGCCAAAATGCGAGCACCCAACATTTAAGAAGATCGTTTCCATTCTCACTAATTATTTCGCCCCGCAGTGTTACGATGATGTTACGCTCCGCAGTATTATATTACGAAGATATTACACTCTGAAGTATTATATTACGATGATGTTACGCTTCGTATTATTATACTACGATGATGTTACACCATGTAGTATTGTACGATGAATTTGTCGTAAGATAATTGACATCAGTTCAAGGACAAAATATTTGGAGATTATAAGTATTGTGCTATTTCAAGCAAGCGATAAGTAAATTCGTGAAGTTAAGGGGGTAAGCAAATTGAAGAAAATGAGTTTCGTCGAAGTTTGACATTTTGGAATAAAATATGGTCCGAGCTATAATACCCAGTATTTATGACTAGTGTCGTACAAAGTACCACGTGACCATGATAATAAAGTGTATAAAGTGTGTTAAAAGAGAGTAGTATTTTAAGTAATTTGAGATAATTTATAATTATATGAATAATTGTTTAATTAATAATTTTTAGTGGGAGATTAAATATTGATGAACCCACTCAAATGGGAAAAGACTCAAAAAATCTAGTCTAAGGGTTACTCTTGAGTTTAAGTAGTTAGGTGTCACATGGACAATATTCTTAATCATCACTACACTTTATTAGTCCTAAATTCATGAATTATCACCATCATATTAGTCATCCTTATACCTTATCTTCAAATTCATTTGGGGAGGTTGTAGAAAGGGAAAAGGCAAGAACGAAAAGGTGAGGGGATTTGGGAATTCCTACAAGACTTCTTAGAAAAATAGAAACGGAATTTTGCGATTCTAGGGAAGTATAATATAATTTTTCTCACGAATATTATACGAATTTTTCCCTACTTTGATCCGTCGTTACATATTTTCTCAACAGACATGTGTTAGAGAGATTGTCAAAAGAATCAACTTAGGTATGTTAAAGCTATCCCTTCTTTCTTTTGGCATGATCCAAGTAACTATATGTAAACGTAATGATATTCCATAAGTGATTCTACTCTTAGCAGTTAAGGATGTTTATGTTATTCATTCCTGTAAAATAATACTCAAGCATGTCTAAGTATGTTTTGAAGTCTCTATTGAGGTATTTGATAAAGATGTTAATATTTATAATATAGTGATACATGCATCTTCATGTATTTACTACTGTGCTATGGCCAGTTGGGCAGTCATGCATATTCATTTACCATCGTGCTACGGCCAATCGGGCAGTCATGTATTTATCATCGAGCTACAGCCGGTTGGGCAGTTATATATTTACCATCGAGCTATGGCCGGTTGGGAAGTTAGAATAGGTTGGGTAGTTATGTATCATTATTTACCACCGGTTGGATAGTTATGCATTTACCACCGAACTACGGTCGGTCGGGCAGTTACCACTAATCAGTTGGACAGTCATGCATCATACGATATGAATAATAGAAATAGTCTCAAAGAGAAGTATTATATATGTAAGTATGATAAGTATGCATATACGGTGGCACTTTAAAGATTCAGGTTGATTATTATATGTCTTTAAATAAATGTTGACTTATAGTTATGTTTCAGTTCCGCCTTACATACTCAGTATATTATTCGTACTGACGTCCTTTTATTGGGGATGCTGCATTCATGCATGTATGTATAGCTAATTAGTCTGACGATCCTTCATAGTAGACGAGGTCAGTATTCAGCGAAGGATCGGTAAGACTCCACCTCATTCGTAGTGTAGCCGAGTCTATAAGTTATCATGTCGGAGTTTTGCTATAGACTTATGGGGAGGCCGGTGCCCTATCCCATTTGATGTCAAATACACTTAGAGGCTTTATAGACAGAGGTTCATTTTGTACTGTATGTCAGAGGCCTTGATGGTCCATATGTATTCATGTTTTAAGAAAGATAGTTCATTGATACAGTATTCTCCCACTTAGAGTTATACATTATGAGTTGTAACCCACTTATAGTTATACATTACGAGTTGTGACCCACTTATAGTTATATATTATATGTTGTGGCCATATTGGCCCATGATAGTTATAGCAGAAGAAAAAAAGAGTTATCGAGTGGTTCACTCGGGCCAGTAAGGCATCGGGTGCCAGCCACGCCCACTCCCCAGGTTTGGGGTATGACAAAATGGAATCAGAGCGGGTCGTGTCCTAGGAAGTCTACAAAGTCATGCCTAGTAGAGTCTCACTTATGGGTGTGTTATGCACCACATTTATAATTGAGACGCTATAGGGCATTTAGGAAATGTTACCCTTCTTTTGTTTTCAGATCGTATCATAGAGTTGAATCGTAAGAAGTCAGTATAAAGTTTTCGCCACATTTTGAATGCACCAGAGGTGCAGGTATTATAGTAGAGCTTTAAGGCGTAATTTCCACCTATGTGTAAGGGAGGTTATGATAGAAATAGAAGATACGATGCGAGATTGAATGTAATTAAGGTAAAGGTGAAGAAGATACGTGATACTCAAGTATAGAAGGTTGTGAATAGTCCAAACATCAAATAGAAGTTGGGTTTTAATTTAGTTTACAAAGAAGAGAAGAGTCGCATAGGCACATTTACAAGGTCAACAACAATTATGAGATTGGAAGGATTCC
Source organism: Nicotiana sylvestris (assembly GCF_000393655.2). Taxonomy (NCBI): domain Eukaryota; kingdom Viridiplantae; phylum Streptophyta; class Magnoliopsida; order Solanales; family Solanaceae; genus Nicotiana; species Nicotiana sylvestris. Next base: position 27,853,470 of record NC_091057.1, read on the forward strand.
AACCACAAGTCGTGGTGTGAGAAAGAGGCCTAAACGGGGAAATGCCCTGGCCTTTGGAATTATTCACAAAACAGTTTTCTAGATGGAAAGGAGAGTACTAAAGTATTCGGAAGACATAGGTTATGAAAATGATAAGTGCGTTAGTCAACATTTGAGGATGAATGTTCTAAAGGGGGAAATGATGTTATTCCCAGCAGTGTTACGATGATGTTATGCTCCACAGTATTATATTACGATGATGTTATTCTCCATAGTATTATATTATGATGATGTTACACCCTGTAGTATTGTGAGATGAATTTGTTGTAAGATAATTGACATCAGTTCAAGGACAAGATTATTTGGCCAAATCCTTTACGTTTCAGTGATTAACAATAAACAAGCTAAAACCAGTAAAAATAAATGCGGAAGTAAGTAAATAGCCTCTTTTTTTATATACCATTACCAATACTACTACTATTACTACCTAGAATCCGGTGTCACAATCCAAGAACGTACTGATATTTGCTACAAACATTTGTTCTAAGGAAGATACAACTGTTTATGAAGATAAGTAAAATAATAAACGTAGGAGCATAGAAGGGGACGCTAGTGCCTGTGGACGCCAGCAGGAGTACCTTGGATCTCCTAGATGAAAATACCTGCACCAGACCTCTCGATCAGCCACTACCTACTCCAAAATCTGTACAGAAAGTGCAGAGTGTAGTATTAGTACATCCGACCCCATGTACCGGTATGTGCCGAGCCTAACCCCGATATGGTAGTGACGAGGCTACGGCAGGGCAATTACAATATAACATGCATACAGTGTATAATAAAAGCAGAAAGAAGGATAGGACAGAATAAAATAGTAACTTGCAAGGAATGAATACAGAACTCAAGTGTCATATCAGTATCAAGCTATAACCAATCCTTAAATGAAATACAAAGCTACAGAATAACTTACACGGTAGAAGAAAGATACATAAACACATAAACCGATGCGGCACGCATCCCGATCCCACCATATATCAATATCAATATGAATATTCACCCTTATTACTCCAAATCAATCCATCCTTATTCCTCCTATTGCGGCGTGAAACCCGATCCCACCGTATAATAGCAATTCACCCTTGTTCCTCATCCATATATCATCCTTATTCCTCCTATTCTGGCGCGCAACCCGATCCCACCATAGAATATCATTTCACCCTTATTCCTCCTCAATATATCACCCTTATTCCTCGTGTTGCGGCGCGCAACCCTATCCCTATATTTCAACATCAATTAGTCAATAAATACAGAAATTTCACAATTTAACTCAAAACTCTTCACAATATTTAAACCTCAACCAAAGCAAACGAAAAGCTTGTATGCAATGAAACTTCACACAAATAATACGACTCAGCGAAACCAATCAAAAATATACCATAAAACACCGAAAAACCAGACTTAAGACAATAATATGAGACAATGAAACTACGGGGTAGCTAATACCTTCAACAATGAAAAACAATGTCTGCAAAATAGCAATTTAGCATGGAAATACCAGTAAATCATGTAGCAGTTAAGTCAGGGAATCAATATAATAAGAATGGGAAGAAAACATGAAAATAGATAAATTGGCAGCGCATAGGTACTCGTCACCTCACCTATACGCCACTCACATGGATTTTCACATAGCAATTAAGTCAAGGATTCTGTTTACCTTGAAAATTATACCTACAATTGTATTTGATTTTGTGGTTCGAAAAATATGTAATTTATCTCAATACTAGTTGTTAGGCAAAATATACGAAGTGTGAGTAAAGAAAATAAGAAATACAAAACAATAAGGCCGCGAGACAGGTCCTCGAGCTGGTTAGAGCGGGGCCTCAAAGTCTTGGTGGACTGATAGCAGTGATCAATCGACAGAGGATCAATGATAATAAAGGCCTCAAAGATGGACCTTTGCGGTTAATAATGAGCAATAAATGAAGAAAAATAATAAATAAATGTAAAGAACAATAGTATTACTGAAGAGTAGAGAATGTTATGTTGTATTCAATGTATTATGTAAAAATAATCTAAGAGAGTGTACAAGATGACAAAGGTCCCCTTTATATATGAGGGGGAACGCCAACATAGTACATGTACAATAATGACAATTAAATGCTACTGGTACAGCTGTATAATGACTTAGTACGGACTTGTACTATTCTTGCAGACCCGGTCAGCTCTAACCACGCGTGTTTGGGAGCTTTCTCGCATTTCCATGATGGTCATCCATTTGTGCTGCTCCAAAATCGACCTCCAATGTGCTCCCTCGAGTGAAGCACCTCAGCGGCATGCTCCAAATTCAACTTCGAGCTCCTCGAGGACGGGCATGAAATTCTATGATAAACCTAAAGTCGAACTCTTCAAATTTTGGCCATATACAGATAGTCCCCGCATTCCTTAGAATGAAATGAGAAGGACCGATCTTGACCTCGACTTTACCGAATATTACGTGATGACTTCATGCTCGTGACATAAGAGTTCAAAGTGATTAGAACATCATAGCGGTCTGTCTCCCTAGAAGTATTGAATATACTGCCGGTTCGCTTTCCCAAAAGTGGTGATCGCGCCACTGATCCGTTTCCAAGAAGCATTGATTGTGCCGTTAATATGTTTTCCAAAGGCATTGATTGCGACGTTGATATATTTTCCAAAGGCATTTATTGCACCGTTAATACATTTTCCAAAGGCATTGATTGTGTCGTTGATACGTTTTCCAAAGGCATTGATTGCGCCATCGATTACGCTACCATCCCACTATAAATTGGGGATTGCTTGAACCAAGACCTTACTCAGTCTCTCTTCAACAACCTTAAGCCCTTTCCCTTATTTTCATCTTCCTCCAAACTCCTATTTCTATGGTTCAAGCCTATGACTGTAAGGTCATACAACTGCAGCTTTATCAGTTATGCCATGGCTCTTTCACAGAGCTTTTTCCCACTGAGTGGAATTATACTGGGCTGTTGTTGTTTTTGTTGTTGTTGTTGTTGTTAGACCGAGATAATGAGAGATAGGCCTCAAATTCTTCCTACATCAAAAGTCATATGGACTGCAAATTGCTGCTCATCTCTCTTAACTTCAACCTGGTGTGGCGCCTCATTCTTTTTGCTTTCCACAGAGTGGGGTGGTATCATCTACTAACTTTTGCATCCCACACCGGTGAAATTTCTCAAGAAGTAGATTCACAATAGTTGTGCTGACGGTACCCATACTCGCTTGATTTTTCAACAAGCCACAATTTTCCTTACTTGTAAAAAGCTTTTTCTCTTTGATAAGCTATAGCCCATCTTTCATCTATTGCTGCTTCGAAGGAGACTCCCGTAGACGTCGCTCTAAAGACTGATATGGGTTCCCAGAGGAAACAGTTCTTGCAGATGTCGCTCCCGAGGATGCACCTTCGAAAGTAGATTAGGCTTTTTAACTTTTGCTTTTTGCTTTTTTGTTTCTGTGTAATGACCCATTGTGGGCTTTTGTACTCATCTTTTATTAATACAAAAGTTACTTTGATTTTCCTTTGCCTTGTGCTGAACTTCCATTTTACCTTCGATTGGTCCGAATGTTGGACCCGGGAATCGTAGTTCTTTTGGTTCTCAATTGGTTAATATGATATTCCTTGAAATTCTTTATCATCCCTCGGACTAAGTCTAGATTGATATGATACAGACTTAAGTCGCCAGGACTTCTGAGTTTGAGTTGAGTGAGAGCAGGGTCTCAATTTCCTTTGAAATAAAGCTTAGCCTTTTTAGGCCTTGTTGCTAGTTCTCTAGTGAGAGTTTGCTTGAACTCGGGTGGCCTCTAACTGAGCGAAATTTTGTTTTGAACTTAAACTGAAGATATCCTTAACGCATTATAGATAGTCTTTGAGCGAGGATACACTCGAACTCGGGTGTCCTTTGGGCTTAATAGTCGAGCGGGTATTTGCTCGAACTCGAAGTAAAGATAGCCATAAGGCTTTATGAATAGTCCACGAGTGAGAACTAGCTCAAAATCGGGTGGCTCGGGGGCTAAATAATCCGATGAGTATTTTCTCGGACTCGAGAGAAAAAGGTAACCTTAAGGATTTATACATAGTCCCCGAGTGAGAACTAGCTCGAACTCTGGTAGCCTAGGGGCTATATACATAGTGCTCGATCGAGAACTGGCTCGAACTCCGGTAGCTTTGGGGCTAAATAATCGAGTGAGTGTTCGCTTGAACTTAAGAGAAGAAGTTAACCCTGAGGCTTTATTCATAGTCCCCGAGCGAGAACTGGCTCGAAGTCGGGTAGCCTAGGGGCTAAATAATCGAGTGAATGACTACTCAAACCAACCTCATAGATGGTTCTTAATAGCTTTTGACAATTCGATTCCCGATGCGTCAGTTCTGATGCCATCATTATGATGTAAGTGGTTGAAGTGACTGAAAGGTTGCTTTGGCACGATTCTCAAAATCATTAATTGTATGTGGCCAATAGTCGGCCTTTTGGCTTCCTCCACACGTTTAAACGATCTTTATAAATAGACAAGACCTCATACTTTGCCGATATTACTCCCTTAGTGCTTCCAAGATTTCATTTAGCCCCTTTCAATTTCCTTGATCTCTCCCTTTCCTTTTCTAACGACAATTTCCATTTTCTCGGATCCTTCGCTTTGAAAATGGGAAAGACCTCTAAAGTTGTTCCTCAAAAGGAAAAAGCTTCATCGTCTTCTCGAAAGACTAAAGGTAAACTGGAAATTCCTCCTAGTATTAGAGAGTGTACTCCCGGGCCTTACGATATGTCTTCCGATTTCCAAATCGAAAACCCCTCCTCTGTTCTGGGGCGATGCGAGCCATGTCTCGAAATAGCAGTTTAATAACTGAAATCGAGAAGGTGAAGGCCGATTACCATTAGGGGAATACTGTGTTGGTAGAGATTCCTTCACGAGGGGAATACATAACCAAGCACAAGGTCGGTTTCCTCAGTGTATACACATATCCTTTCACCTTAGGATCTGTAGAAGCCTCTTTACTGTCGATAGTGTCACGACCCAAACCGAAGGGCCGCGACGGGCACCCGGTGCCATACTCAACCGAGTACCAACGTAACATATCTTTCTTAACATGTTATCATGAGTAAATGAGCCAGAAAACCCGTCATGAGATAACAAGAATAAAACATAAGGGAATACTCAACATATGAAGACCCAACATGATATACAAACTAATATATGTGACATACGGGCCTATAAGGCCGACATGACCATTAGTAAACTCGAAACATAGGCCGACAAGGCCATACAAGTATCCATACACCTGACATCTGTCTATAAGCCTTTAAGAGTACATAAAATCATAAAGGTCGGGAGAGGGCCACGCCATACCAATCAATACATATCCAAAGCATACTGACCAACTAGGCAACTTCGGAGCAAGTGGAGTGCACCAACACCTTCGCTGAGCTGATAGCCTACTAGGAGGACTATCAACCTATCAATCGGGACCTGCGGGCATGAAAAGCAGCGTCCCCAGGCAAAAAGGACGTCAGTACGAATAAAGTACCAAGTATGTTAGGCAGGAAAGCATAAACAAGAACAGTAATGTAAAGAGAGAGATAGAGCAGATACAACCTGTAACATCTGAGTGCCTCTGGGGGTTACTGATATGAAATGCACAATACATATATATACATAAACTTTTTAAAACATTCGCCTCTGTGGGCATTATCATCATCATATCGTACCCGGCCTCAAAGAGGACTCGGTAAAAGCGTACCCGACCATCATAAGGTTCGGTAGAATTGTACCCAGTCACGTGGAGCTCGGTAAACCCAACTGATCAGTAGTTGCACAATAGGTGCCGTACCCGACCGACTATAGAGCGGCTCGGTAGAGTAAAATAGATACTATATATAATGCAAGCTAGACTCATGGAATCACGTTCTAAACCTTTTGGAGTGACTTAAGACCATTATGGACAACCCTACCATCAATATGAACCTTAGTAGGATTTAAGGATCATACACACTTGTTTAGAATAATTTTATAAGGAAAGAACAACATGGACAACCTTAGTTGCTAGGAGTAAAGTCATTATGAAATAGCACATCGTTTATGTTCATTTCATTTTAGATCATGCCAAAAGAAAGAAGAAAGTGCCTTAACCTACCTTAAACCCGTTGATTCCTTAATCACTTCCAAGCAACTCTTCAAACAAGTCAACTCAATCTATTATAGTATAAGGAGATTCAAAATCAGTGCTGAGCAAAGGCTAAGTCTATAACTTAAGCTAGTAGCTCGTTTACGTAAATTTTGGCAGCATCTCCCTTGTAACAAGGGCCTCCTCCAATACCATATACAAACAACAATGACCAGAGCAATCCATCAATACATAATTATCAATATCAAGACACCATATAACAACAACAAGTCACAACTACATTACGACGAGCGGCAAGCTCCGATTGGAATCCGTATACCCCTTATCAATCCTTATAGACTTCTTACTTCAACATAAAAGTATCATTAACTTGATAATGAAGTCATTAATCAGTTATTCCAACCTTATACCATATATTTATAACAATGAAAATAATCCACAACTTCAACTATCCCTAACTAGCAACTTTATTCACTAGTTCATGTCTAGCCCATCCATTTAACTTAATCAATATCAAGATAACCTTAGGCACAAGAAATAACACAATATACATATATCCTACAATAACTTCAAGTCAAAATCCAAGTTATATTCATTTTACAACAACCCTTAATAGCAATACAACACCATAGAAGTGACTTAAGCTAATCCAAGTATTATCTTGTAGTTTATCATCCTAACAACTTAACCAACATACAAGCAAGATTAAGAACAATTAGTAGGATGTTATACTCACCTTATACAGCAGCAATAACTTGGAATTTAATCCAAATACAGCCCACAACAATCCTCAATGACAACACAACCTCAAAGAGGTGTTGTTCTTCACTCGAACTAAGTTTTGATGTTGAAATATGGTGTAATCACTTTGGAATCACTTCAAACCCTTGTGGTATATGTTTAGGAGGGTTAGGAGAAGTTTGGATACGAATTTTAGTTGAAAAATGAGCAAAAATAGGCGTCCAAATCGTTTATAAATTGAAGTAGGTCAACCACCGCCTAAGTGGGTCCCATTGGGAGCTGCTTGCGCGGTCTCGCAAAAACATGAATATCTCTCTACTACGATGTCGTATTGATAAAAGGTTTAATGAGTTAGAAACTAGACTCGTAGACCTTCAATTTGGTAGGTAGAACACCCCATGATTCCAAGTATATTTGGAGAAATTCTCAGATACATTTGACCTAAATTTCAGCAAATTTATGAATGTAACTTGTGATGACCTTTGCCAACTCTTGTTCCACAACTTGCTTGCCTTCAAAATGTAGAAAATGAATATCATAAGACTAAAATAACTCATAGAATAACCTCCTTATCATGTTAATAACCCTACTCTCACCCCAAAGTACATGTTATAATATTCGAAGCTTGTCGACTTTCGACGAAACTTATTTTCTTCGATTGGTTTAGCTTCTAAGATTTCCAACCCTCTTGGTACTCGTTATTCATGATCTTAAATATTTGTAACCTCCAAGGTAACATGATTAACTTACTTTATTTGCTTCCAAATATAATCTCATTTCCGAGCCTTCATCAATGACTTACGATGTACTCTCACGTATGAAAACTTGGGGTGTAACAGATAGATCCAGTGATCCTTGACTTCTACAGCCAATATTAGATGACACTTGGGAAAATCTATCCATCATTTTGGCACATTGTTTATATGATTAGGTATCTCTCAAACATGGTCGAGGGGATGCATTTTACCCTCAACCATCTAATTAGACTGTATAGCCCCCGACTTTACCGATGTGGCGTGATTAAGCTGAAACGTCGATCCCCGAAGGCCTTTTTTGCTAGCATCGATGAAGATAAGGACCAGGGGTGGATGAGCTGCTTTATTCGATTTAGGACCTCAGACCTGATCCCTACTGAGAGAATGCCATTTCCCCGAGAAATGGAATATGAATCGTAAGTAAACGCGTTCCTTTCATCGATTACCTTTTCCTGACTTTGAATTAACTATCTTTAATGATACAACTTTCGAGTGGTACCCCGATGCTGTCAACAATTTTCCAGGCTGGGTCCAACAACTTGATTTAATTTGCCCATATACTAACCGCGTGTGGCGCGATCTGGCCAGGACCCGTTGGGAGTCCAAAAATCATGGTGAGTTTTTACCTTTATTCACACTTGAGCTCTTTGAGAGAAGACATTTCTCTCTAGTATCCTTATTCTTTGTACTATATAGGCCTTGGAGAGGCCGTTTTGATGAGGGAACCCCTACTCGGGGAAGCAGGTACCGCAAAGCCTTCCAAGGAGAAAAAGAGAAAAAAGAAATCACCGGCCAAGTCCCTAAAGCCAAAGAAACCTAAAACTAAAAATCCCGAGGCCGACTTAGTGGCCTCAACTCGAGGGGCCACCGAAAGTCTTTGTTCCGAGGGCAAAGAGAGTGATGACTGCCCGTTGGTACTGAAGGGGAGAAGAAGTGATGCTGCCTCGAAACCTATTGGGTTGAAGGTGACTAAGCCGGAGGTTGGTGGAACTGGGTCCGCCGAAGTGATCCCGACCCGACCTGAGGGATTTGTTCAAAGGGGCTTAGGTGAAGGCCTTGGAGGAAGGATCGACAACTCTGCTTTCTCCCAAGGATGGTTCACCCAGTGGTTCGACTAGCGGCTCTGAGGATGATAAAGATCAATGTAAAGTCCCTGAGGGGGAAGAGATCGTCAATGACCCGGGGTTCGAGGGCCAGGCCATTGAAGGCACAACTACCGAGGTAGCTCCGTTTGGTCCAGTAACCTCGGCGGTAGATTAGGTCTTCATTTGTTCTCTTTTTTGTGTAAGGGCTCCAAGCGTGAGCCTTGTAGATATGAATTTATGAAATCTTGTCATATATATATATGGATTTTTGCTTCTCGTCAGTTCTTGTTTTCCATTTGCTTTTTTGGAATAAATTTCGATGCTTGTCGATAACCAATTCGATGTATCGGACTTATGATATAAACCCCTTGGGTTTTCATGCTCAATGAGCAATTGATGATAGTTAACCGTTCAGGGATCGATCCTCGAATCAAGTTTTGACTCAGGCTCATTGACCCTTAGGTTTTCGACATACTGGCCCTTAGGGTCTTACGTGTTGGCCCTTAGGCTCTTACGCATTAACCCTAAGGTGCTTTTTAGATTGGGTCGATGTGACCTCTGATATGGCAATAGTTTTCCCCATTTCTGCTGAAGTTTTTATTATGCCTTGGAATGTTTTTTGTTTGTCCGACTCTTCAGCGGCTCAAATAAGAACCTCAATTATGAATCGATATGCAATGATAATTGAGTACATCGGGAGGTTCTCATGAAGGCTGATTTTTCGAAGCCTTATACTGAAGACTAATTGTCTTGAAGCCTTTTCATTGCTTGGAGATGATATTATCGAAGCTCTTTTGCTTATGTTGGAGGTAGCCTGATTAATCGGTTCTTTTCGAAGTATTTAGAGGCCTTTAGTTTTACGACAGTAGTCGGATGTCTCCGAGCTGCATTAGTTTGGCCGAAGCCTTTTGATATGACCGTAATCGATAGTCCCCGGGTGAGATAACCTCGGCGTCTATATAAAGGGTATGCCTTTTTAGGGGTCTTACAAGTTCGATATATAGCATTGGTCTTAATATTAGGGTTATGCCTTTTTTAAGGTCTTATAATTTTTGGCATGCCTTGCTGAGGTCTTACAGATTTGGGGTTGCCTCACAAAGGGCTTACGAGCTCAAAGATTCCTGATCGAGGTCTTATGAATTCGAGTTTTCGATGGTTTAATAAGCTGGTTGTCGTTGACAGTCTCCGAGTGTATGAGGATTTTTTGGCCCTTGAGTCATTTTTTGTGAAAGCATTAAATTTCTTCGAGTGTTTTGATAAGCAAAAAGGCTTCCTCAATTATATGATGTGTGTATACATGTTTTTTCCTTTGGAGGCCCAATTATTCTATATGGACACGGTTCATTCGACCATTTGGTACAGTACATCATTCTCCTATTGGGGTCCTCCTTGGCATAGTTTGAGTTTTCTGAAAATACGACCTCCCTGGGTGATGCCCCCTAGTATTTGAGGTTGATAGAAGGGAAGCCTTGAATACTTGATGAGTTCTCCTTAGGTAGCATATGAGTGTTGCCTCGTTAAAATCCTTGCCGGTAAAAACCGGTCGGGATAAAATCTGGTCTAAGGGAAAAGAGTGTCACGCATGCTTTAAAACCCAAGGTCTTCGAGGTCTTTGAGCTGGAAGGTGCTTCGATTCCTCTCAATCGGACACCTACAATAAGTTAGTAAAAAACATAAATGAAAAGGGAGAAGGTTATACCTCAGCATTGATAACGTTAGAGCTTTGATCCGTTTTTTATTGCTTGCTCTAAGTACGCGGCACAGTCCTTTATTTACTCATTCAGATGGAGCCGAGAATGTAGGTTGTGGTTGTTATTTGTCTGCTTGCTTGTCTTTTGACCTCTTCGACGTAGAGGGAGTAAATGTCTGTGCTGCATCGTGCACTAAAAACATCTCTCTTGTTGCATGATGTTCCCTGTACATTGCTTTTACTCCGTCCTTGGTTGGAAACTTCATCATTTGATGAAGGGTTGAGGGTACTGCCCTCATACTGTGTATCTACGGCCTTCCAAGTAAGGAGTTGTATCTCATGTCACCTTGGATGACATGAAACTTGGTATCCTAGGTTGTTCCGTCTATGTTGACCGGGAGGATGATTTCTCCTTTTGTTGTCTCGCTCGCTATGTTGAATACATTGAGGACTCGAGAGGCGGGTACAATCTGGTCGACCAGTCCGAACTGCTCCACCACCTCGACCTAATTATGCTGACCGAGCTACCTGGATCCACGAGTACACGTTTAATCTGAATTTCATTCAAAAGATAAGAAATTACTAGTGCATCATTGTGAGGCTGAGACAAAGTCTCGTTGTCCTCTTCGCTGAACGTGAGGCCATCCTTTGGTATGTAACTCCATGTTCACCTTTCCCTGGTTATGGATATCTTAGTCTGTTTGAAAACAAGTTCCTGTGGGGTGTCGGGCCCTCCAACGATCATGTGGATGACGTGTTGTGGTTCTTCTGGTTTGTTTTCCTTGTTTGAATCTCTTTCTCGGAAATGGTTCGTAGCCTGGTCACTGAGAAATTCATGAAGATCCCTTCGTTAAACAAATGGCCTACCTCCTCCCTAAGATACATGCAATCCTCGGTCCTGTGACCATGAGTGCCGTGATATTTGCACATCAAGTTAGGGTTCCTCTATAAAGGATCTGATAGCACAGGTTTTAGCCACCTGGCATCTTTGGTTTTCCCTATGGCTGATACGATGCCCGAGACATCGATGTTGAAGTTATAATCAGATAGTCGGTGTGCCTCTATTGGTCCAATGATCCTATCGAACCCGGTCTTACCCATGAGTCCTCATGAATTTTGACCTCTATCTACCCTTCTATCACCTCGAAGCATGTTACGCCTCGGTGTGTTCCTTCAATCTTCTACGTATGGCTAGTATCTTTCCTTGTTTGATTTTGGCTCCCTTTCTGTAAACCTTTACTCCTTTGTAAGGAGCCTGTTGGGATACACTGAGCCCGAGGGGGATCTTAGTTGGTTGTCTTCGACCTTGATCTTTGATTGGTACATGTTGTGCATATCTGCCCAAGTCATGGTGGGATATTCGATCAAATTTTGTTTTAACTACCTTGAAGCTACCGAGCTTCGTTCATTCAAGCCTTAAGTGAAGGCCTGTACTGCCTAGTCATCGGAGACTAATGGTAATTCCATTTGCTCCATCTAGAAATGAGATACGAATTCCCTTAGCATCTCGTTCTCCCTCTGTTTGATTTTGAAGACGTCGGACTTCCTGGTGGCTACTTTAATGGCACCAGCGTGTGCCCTCACAAAAGAATCTGCCAGTATGGCAAATGAGTCTATTGAATTTGGAGGCAGGTTATGATACCACATCAAAGCCCCCTTCGATAGTGTTTCTCCAAATTTCTTCAACAAGACGGACTCAATTTCGTCGTCCTTCAAGTTGTTTTGTTTTACGACACAAGTATAAGCGGTAACGTTGTCATTGGGGTCCGTGGTCCCATTATACTTCAGGACATCGAGCATTCTGAATTTTTCGGAATGGTCTTTAGAGCCGCACTTGATGGTAATGGCCTCTGCACGAACTTCTTTGAATCTATACGCTTCAGAATTGGGGGTGCTCAGGGGATCTAATCGACCCTCGAGTTATAAGATTCTATTCTTTTATCATTATCCTCTATCTTTTTTTCTCCTGATTCGATTCTTTTGGTGATATCCTAGAGCATTTTCATAATAGCAGTGTCTGTTACTGACCCGTTGTTCCTCGATCTCTTGGGTACCTGCTCGACTCGAGGAGCCGTTTCTAGTGCCATTGTGCTTGGGATTTTTTGTTGACTCTGCAGCTGAGCAATAGCCATTTTCAGTGATTGCAACATTTCAAAAATGACTTGGAGGATGACTTCTCCTTCTTCCACTCCTCGTGCTTCTTGGCCTCCAGCCTGGTCTTCCCTGCGTCCATTCCTCACGGGGTCTGCGCTCGTTTCTACGTTTAGTACGTTGTGGGAGCTGTTATCATCTGGCTCTACGTTTGGTACTCCCTCAGGGTTTACAAGTGGTACACCCAGCCCTATGCCGCTGTTTTCTCCAAGTTCTTTACTGTTGTGAAAAGGTGCATTTTGTGTGCTAGACATGATTAAGCCTGAAATCAAAGAATCTTTGACAAGAAAAAGTGTGAAGAGTAACGTGTGTTATCAGAAAACTAGCACTACAACAATCACTATTATTCATAGCCCCACAGTGGGCGCCAAACTGTTTGCCTTGAAAATGGTACCTAAAATTGTATTTGATTTTGTGATTCTAAAAATACGTAATTTATCGCACTACTAGTTGTTAGGCAAAAGATGCAAAGTGTGAGTAAAGAAAATAAGAAATGCAATCCAATAAGGCCGCGAGACAGGGCCGCGAGCTGGTTAGAGCGGCGCCTCGAGGTCTTGGCGGACTGATAGCAGTGACCAATTGGCGGAGGATCGATGATAATTAGGGCCTCAAAGACGGTCTTTTGCGGTTAATAATAAACAATAAATAAAGAACAATAACGAATAATGTTAGTAAAGAGTAGAGAATGTCCCCTTTACAAGATGACAAAGGTCCCATTTATAAATGAGAGGGAACCCCAACATAGTACATGTATAATAATGACAAAGAAATGCTACTGGTACAACTGTATAATGATTTAGTATGGACTTGTACTATTCTTGCAGACCTAGTCAGCTCTAACCATGCGTTTTTGGGAGCTTTCCAGCTTTTCCATGACGGTCATTGATTTGTGTTGCTCCGAAATCGACCTCCGATGTGCTCCCTCGAGGGAAGCACCTCCGGGATATGCTCTAAATTCCCCTTCAAGCTCCTTGAGGATGGGCATGAAATACTATGATAACCCCGAAGTCAAACTCTTCTGATTTTGGCCGTATACAGATTCCTAATCCCTCGAGTCAAAGTTAGACACAACACTTACCTCGATCCACTGGCCACTCACTGCTCAATTACCGCTTTTCCTCAAGATTCTATCTCCAAACCACTCGTATCTAGCCATAAATAACTTAATAACATCAAATATTGCTAAAGAAATTAATTTCAATACATAAATTTAGGTTTCCCAACATTTTCCCCGAAATATCAAAAATTGACCCCGGGCCCGCTTGGTCAAAACTCGAGGTTTGAACAAAAACCCATTCACCCATTCGGCCCGAGCTCGAATATGTAATTAGTTTCGGAATCCGACCCCAAATCGAGGTCTAAATCCCCAATTTGTAAAAACCCTCAATTCTTCCAAAAATGCCTAATTCTACCATGAAAGAACAAGGTTTAGGATTTGGAATGTGATGATGGAAATTGAAGGAAATGAGTTAAAGAGTACAAACTTATGATTTGATGTTGAATTCCTCCTTCAAAAATTGCCCTAGGTCGAGTTCTAATGGAAGAGATATGAAATTTTGAAGAAACTCTCGTTTCAGGTCTATTTTAAAATCACTGGACAGGCCTTCTTCGCGTTCGCGAAGGGACAAATTCGCGATATACTCTTCGTATTCATGAAGGCTTACTCCTACCAGCCTACGCGTTCGCGAAGAGTATACTTCCCCTCCCCCAGGTCCCAATGTTTCGCATTCGTGATGGCCTGGTCGCGTTCGCGAAGGGTAATGCCCCCAACGCTCTGTGTTCGTGACAAGTCCTATGCCTTCGCATAGAAGAATGTCTCCTACAGGCCACTTTACTCTCCACGTTCGCAAGAGTGCCTTCGCGAATGCGAAGAAGAAGATACCAGATGATAGCTGAAGACAAAAACACTAGATTTTCCATGTCTAAAACATCATGTGGCCCATCAGAAACTCGCCCGAGCCCTTGGGGCTCCAAACCAAACATGCACATAGGTCTAAAAACATCATACGAACTTGCTCGTGCGATCAAATCGCCCAAATAACACCTAGAACTACGAATTTAGCACCAAATCACATGTAAATTTCAAGAACACTTTGAAATTCCTATTTTCACAATCGGATGTCGGAATCATGTCAAATCAGTTATGTTTCTCACCAAATTTCATAGATAAGGTAGAAATATTATTTTGGGCCTGTACCGGGTTCCGAAACCAAAATACAGGCCTGATACAAATAAACTCAACATTAACCAAATTCTTAAAACCATTTAATTTTTAGTCTTTCAATTTTTCATCAAAACTTCATATCTCGAGCTAGGGACCTCGAAATTTGATTTTGGGCATATTTTGATACGGACCCACCTAGACCGTTAAAACATGAGTCCAGGTCCATTCACTCAAAACATTGACTGAAGTCAACTAAATCAACTTTTAAAGGCAAAAAATATTATTTTTCTTAACTTTCTAGAGACATGTCCGGACTGCGCACGCAAATTGAGGAGGAAAAAATTAGGTTTTGAAGGCCTCAGAGCACGAAATTGAGTTCTAAAACATAAGATGACATTTTGAGTCATCACAATCTCTACCTCTAAAACAACCGTTCATCCTCAAACGGACATAGAAAAGTACTTGAGATGGTGAAAAGATGGGGATATCTTCTCCGCATATCGGACTCGAACTTCTGAGTAGCTGCCTCAATAGGCTGACCTCTCCATTGCACATGAACCGAAGGATAACTCTTCAATCTCAACTGACAAACCTGTTGATCTAGAATAGCTACTAGCTCCTCCTCGTAGGTCAAATCCTTGTCCAACTGGACAGTGCTGAAATCTAACACGTGGGATGGATCGTCGTGATACTTCTGAAGCATGGACCATGGAATACTAGATGTACCGCTGATAAGCCTTGTGGTAACGCAAGTTTGTAGGCCACCTCTCCCACTCGCTCAAGGATCTCAAAAGGCCCGATATAACTAGGGCTTAACTTGCCCTTCTTCCCAAACCTCATTACACCCTTCATGGGCGATACCCGAAGCAACACTCTCTTTTTGATCATGAATGTCATATCATGAAACCTTATAATTGGCATAACTCTTCTTCCTGGATTGAGTTGTACAAAGTCTGTAAGCACGTGATTTTTGCCCTATATGAGTATTACTCCAAAAAAATTCAAAAATAAAATAATTTTTCATGGTGTGCAATTTTTGTGATATTTTGTGATATTTTGTGTAACTATTTGTATGTTTGTCTGTGCATGTTTATTTGTTAAATTATTAAAAATACAAAAATATGTCGCATTTCGCATGTAGGATTTAATTATACAATTGTTAGTAACTAAGTTTGTTTTACAAAAAATAAAAATTACAAAAAATAGGCATCGTTTGCATTTTTAGCATTTAATGTCCAAATATACAATTTTATGCTTAATTAATACTTAATTGTGCGGTAATTGTTATTGGGAGTTAATTTGCGCTTTTATAACTTAATTTAGTTCTTAATAATAGTTTGAGTATTTTTATAATTTAGTTTTAGAGAAATAAAAGTAGAAAAGAGAGCGAAAATATAAAGAAAGTCGGAATTGGGCCTCTTCTTCAAATTTAAGCCACAAGCCCAAAAAATGGCCCAATCTTCCCTGCGACCCAGTCCATTTCGAACTGGGTCGACCCAGTCCATAACCCAAAAGACCCAAAACCCCTTTTGTCTTTAATTTTTTACAAAACAAAAATAAAACAAAAAAAATTAAAAGAAGAAAACCCTAAAAACACTAAACCAATCCGCCACCCCTCCCATCATCTTCTTCCCCAAAGCTCCAAAAACCATGGTTTCCCCTCTCTCATTCCCTTCATCCCCACACCACACACACAACCACGTCGACAACACACACTCACACACAACCACGGCGACGTAGCACACACACAATCCGCGACTTCACCAACATGAACGACCATCCATGTTCGATTCCTCCATTGTCGCTTTTGTTGCATCGTCTGCTTCTTCTGCTGCTGCTGCACGTCGAGCAGTTGGTTCGAAGCCACTCCATCGCCACTGTTTTGTCATCAACCAAGCAGACCATTTCTGCTCCTTCACCTGCTGCTCGACGTGCGCTGCTGCCTCTTTGCCATGACCAGCACTGCTGTTCACGTTTTTGTTACTGTGTTGCTGCTATTCCGTTGCTGCTGCCTTCCTTCTCACGTCTAGCCATGGCTTCTACTGTTCACGCAGCTGTGCCTGCGTCGTCACTTCATATTCTTCGCGAAAACCCTCCCAAACGCACCCCAGCTGTTCTGTCTCATCGTTCAGCTGCGTCAACTGCGTATGTTTCAGCTTTATGCTTCATACTCCTTCATCTTCTTCGTAGTTCATCGTTGATTCATCCCCGGTTAGTTGGTTTTGAATCTCACTTATCGTCCATATTTTGTTTTGTATTTTTCGGATCCAAAATAAAGAAGTGATTTAATTCTTGTTTGGTTTGTTCGTCGTTGAAATAATTTTCTAGTTTGTTCATGTTATTTGTTAAATTAATTTTCAGATTTCAAAATAGAAGTTTAATTAGTTGTTTTCATATTCATTTCATGTTTGTATTATTGTTTAAGTGAATATTTGTTAGTTTGATGTTTGTTAGATTCAAATTGAAATTTAATGGATTATTTCTTCAATTTGTTTCATGTTGTTATATATTTTCAGAAATTATTAATGTTGTTTGAGTCTTTTAATCCGTCATGTTTGTTGTTTTAAAAAAATGGATTCATTCATGTTCATACTTTGATCTTGAATCCGAAATTTGTATAGTTTGATTTCTTGTTTATCATTTATGATTATTTCTTGAATTTGTTTCATAATCTTGTTTAAAGTTTAATATAGGAATTGTTGGTTGTAATGTTGTTAGAGTTGATTTTAAGTTCAATATTATTGAATTTAGA
This sequence comes from Nicotiana sylvestris, assembly GCF_000393655.2. Classification (NCBI taxonomy): domain Eukaryota; kingdom Viridiplantae; phylum Streptophyta; class Magnoliopsida; order Solanales; family Solanaceae; genus Nicotiana; species Nicotiana sylvestris. The sequence continues at coordinate 27,870,938 of NC_091057.1, forward strand.
AATCTAAATATACTTGTTTGTTGTTGTTGTTGAATCCGAAAATAGGATTGTTTGTTGCTAAAATATTGATCAATCAAATTTTAGTTGTTCTTTGTTGTTCAATTCATGTTCATGTGCTTTGTTATTAAAATGTTGAAGAAATCATGTTCATGAAATTTATTGTTTGAACATTGTTAGAAATTAATCATATTGTCTATATTTTGGTTAAGTTTGATTAATTGATGTGTTATAGCTGATGGGTAGTTTGGTAATTTAGAGTACTTTCGGGGGTAAAATAGTAATTTGTAATAGGGTCGGAGGGGTAGTTTAGGAATTGTACATTTTGAAATTGTTTATTTGAAGCATGGGGGACAAAATGAAATGGGGTGGGTTGTGATATAGTTGTTTAATATAAAGGGGGGACAAGATTTAATTTAAAGGGGGAATCTTGCATTATTTTAAATGAAGCATGGGGGACAAAATATAATGGGGTGGTGTGATATGTTTATTTAATGTAATGGGGATGAGTGGAAAGATAATGGGTTGGGTAGAGAAAAAGTATGGATTTTAATTAATTGAAAGGTTTATGGGATGAGTTATAAGAAGAAGTCTTGAACACAAGACATAGAGATAACAAAATATACGAGAGAAAGAAAAATTCCGAAAAATATTTAAGCTTTCAAAATAAAAATAAAAACTAAAAAAATCTTTTGCTTTCTTTCTTTGTTTGAAATTAGTATCAATGGTTGTTGTTTCATTCAAAGCTTAAAGCTTTTGTTTTTGAGATTACTACTCCACCGGTCTGTTACTGGGTTGTTACTGTTGCTGGGCAGTTGTTGCTGTTGTACTGTTATTACTGCTGCTGATTCTCATCTTCATTTTCTTTTGCTTCCAATATCAGGTACATATCTGTAAATTCATGTCATGAAAAGCTTCAACATGACATATTAATGAAGTTCGGGAACTATAATTCTGTTTTCCATTCGTTCAAGTTCATTAGTTTAAAATTTGGTTTTGTTTCAGTTGATTAATATAGTAGTATGTTTGTCGTGATGAATATAAGATAATTGTTACCTCTTAAAGTTCGTATAAGTGTTGTAATAATATCACCTATTTCGGAATTTTCATTAAGTGAAGTCATGATTGAATTATCAAGGTAGGGAACATGACATAAAATGGGCCATTAATTACATCCCGTAATATTGTTAGCTAAATGTAAAGTAGAATGGAAGTATCAAGAAATTACATTATTAGTATATCTTGTAAAAAATCTGATTTTGGTTTAGATTGATATAAGTTGTATGTTCATATATGGCATGATGATGAGTATATATATAATCATATGTGGAAGGTGAGTTGATATAGCTCGTTACGATGTTAGAGTGTTATGAATGTTTTAGACGGACAATTGTGTTGCATGTAAGGCAATTTTATTCAATCGATTTGTATAATAATTCCCATTCTTATCAACTTGATGCCTATCTACCATCATAAACAAATTAATCAAACGATTATAACTTTGGATTAAAAACAAGTAATGTAGAAGGTGATTAGGTTTATAGATTATAACATTTTTTTAGGCATTCGCTTCAAATAGAACAATGAAAATTCTTCAAAAATATCACTTCCTTACATCCATTCTTTCCCAATTTTTATACGTAATTTGCATGTTGTCTATTTGGGTAGGCAAATATTGTATTCACTAAATGGTAGTATTAATCACACGTTTATTTTTACTCCACAAATTCGAATGGTTTGAGGAATATAATTCATACGCGAAAAACATAAATTGCGATCAACGTCCAATAAATTGTAAATTCTTTTTAAGGAATTTAGAGACTAAAAGAATATTTATTTCTCATGATGTTCACATAAAAATACGTGGATATAATAAACAATTTGTAAACAAATTTATACTACCATCAAGAATATTTTTGTGATTAGGGATACGTTCGCGTAACCTAATTATATTTCTAAAGGCAATTCGGATTATGCGTTCGCGCAACTTCGATCGAATATTTAATAAAAGGGATTTCTCGGAGAATATCATTATTAATTTCATAAAAACCCGAGATGTGAGGTTCACTACTTAATTATACCAAAAGGGCGAATGTTCTTGATTTTATTTAAAGCATAATTTCGAAAATAATTATTTTAATAAAAATATTATCTATATTATTGTGTACACGTGCGCGTGACACAACTCCGCATGTTTTAAAAATATAATTTATAACACGAATATACGTACGCGTGATTCGATTCAAAGAAGGGACTTTAAATCTAAATAGAAGCGGTAACAATAAAATCATGCAATAAAAAATGTATTTAGCAAATCAAAATAATCAAGCCGAATATAACAGTTGAGCGACCGTGCTAGAACCACGGAACTCGGGAATGCCTAACACCTTCTCCCGGGTTAACAGAATTCCTTATCCGGATTTCTGGTGCGCAGACTGTTAAATAGACAGAGTCATATTCTCCTCGATTCAGGGATTAAAACCGGTGACTTGGGACGCCTTAAAATTCCCAGGTGGCGACTCTGAAACAAACAAACAAATCCCGTTTCGACTGTCCTTTAATTGGAGAAAACTCCCTACGCACCCTCGCGGGGGCGGAAAAAGGAGGTGCGACAGCTCTGGCGACTCTGCTGGGGAGTCAAAACCCAGAACCACTGGTTCAGGGTTCAAGAATTCGAGCTTAAAATAATTGTTATAGTTGGCTTTATTTATTATCTGATTTTTTTACATGATATATGCCCAATGTGCTAAATGACACTTTTACCGCTTTAATATTATTTGAATTATGAATATATACAACTGCTACGAAACCCCCTTCTTTCTGAGTCTTCTAAATTTATGGTGCACACGTGCGCGTGACCCACCTTTCTGTTAAAGTCATACCAAATAAGACGAAGTTGGGACAAGTAACTAGGCCGGGTAGACTTTCGTGCTCCCGGTACGTTGCCCCCGCTTCGGCTCAAAATGTCCACTTGGGTAAGCCAGGGTTAGAACAATAAGCCTCAGGTTTTTTTCACTTAGAATAACTCAGCTTCATGTCGGATCCCTAGTAGGAACGTTTGTTTGCATCACGTGCATTTGACTTTGGAGGCTCAACACAGGGGTTGGGTCTGTCTAGGACAGGTGTACCAAAAATAAAAATGACCATCCTGATGCATCTTACTTGATGCTACTTGTGCATTTATTTGATCCGGGTTTGTGTGTTGACTAACTTTTGAATATCGGGAATGATATTTTAAATTTGAAAAAAAATATCGGTTAGGGAATTGATTGTTTATTTTTGAAAAAAAAACCAATGCCCAAATACTGTCAAAACTCTGCCGAAATTTTGAGAAAAGGAAAAAAAAAAGTTTATTAGTTTGTTTTAATAAAAGCAAAGAAAAATAGAAAAAATAAAATAAAAAGAGTCATTCATTATTTGTCACAATTATTTGTTGCAAATATATATATATATATATATATATAAGTCCAAAAAGTTTTTCTTTATTTCCAAAAAATGTATATATATCTTTATTTGTTGCAAAAATATTTGTCCTGCCAAAAAGTCTAGAAAAGTTTTTTTTAGACTCCCAATTTTCAAAACAAAAAATCCAAAAATATTTTCCATTATTGACTTCTTTAGAAAGACTTTTTAATTATTAAAAAAAAATATATATAATAAAATAAAACAAATCCGAAAATATTTTCCTTCTTCTTTAAAATTCAAAAAGAAATTCAAAAAAAAATAAAAAATTTAGAAAGCATTTCTTTTATTAGAGGTAAAATTTCAAAAAATATTTTCTTTCTTCTTTAGAATAAGAGAAAACAAATAAAAATTCAAACAAAAAAAGAATATCTTCCTTTTACTTTTGAAATTCTCAAAGCTGAAATCAAAAGAAAAGGAATTCTTAGAAGTCTTTCTTTGAAAAAGAAAATCAATCAAAAATTCAAAAAAAAATACTTCCTTTCTTCTTTTAAAGCAGTTCTTTTACAAATTCAAAAAAAAAATTAAATTAGTTTATTTACTTTATTCATGACCGGCCCGAACTACGCGGGTTTGATTCTCACCGGATGTGAGATACGTAGGCAACCCTCATCGGGTTCAACCCTCTTTTTTGCTAAAATAGCCAAAAACCAATAAATAAATAAAAAACGTGTCAAAATTTTAATTTTGTCATAAATAAGTCGGGCAGTGTCCAGCCTCCCCTTTTGCTAAAAAAAATAGCCAAAAAAAATATGTCTAATTTTAATTTTGTCATAAAGAAATCGGGTGACGCTGTTTTATCAAGACATAGCCGAATGTCCCCGAAAGGGACGCCGGAAAGCTGACTTTGCATAAACAGCCTCCTTTGGGTCATTTTTTAAAATTTGGTCCAGTTGACCCACACAGCCTTAAAAAAATCTTCGTCCCCGAGGCACTGAAGGGCCGTGTTGCAACACCTGGTTTTTATTATAAAAAAAAAACAAAGTGTCAGCGGTTAGGTGAATACCATTTGAATTTTTTTTTTGTCAAAATAAGCCGAGCCAGCTTCGGCCGCATCTGAAACCGTTCTTGCCAAAATAGACTTAGAGTATCTTTCAGTTATCGAAAGGCTATTTTCGTAAAAGACGGACAAGTGTGTAAAGTGTCATAAAATAATCCTCTCCGGCCTCAAAATTTGGAAGGGGCCACATTTGCAAAAATAACCGTTTGGTTGCATTTGTCAAAACGGGGAAAGGAAGCTGACCTTTTTGTTTTGAGGTTATAAATCTTTTGATTAGAATATGTGGGTCGTTTGATTTTCAAGTTTGTAGGTCATCTTTAAACCTTTGAAATCCAGTTGTTTTATTATGAAAATTGATAATTCCAAAGAAAAAATGTGTTTCATTGTTCTTACCCAGTCTATTGGTCCGAACTACGCAAGGTCTGATTCATGTGGGGTTATGATACGTAGGCAATCTCCATAAGATTCGACCACAAAAAAAAAAATCGAAAAAAAATAAAAGAGAAAATGAAGAAAAAAAATGAAAAAAGAGATGTTGTTAATAATGAGGACCGACTGAGTCCATTCTAACATGTTTTGAATCGCAAAGAAAGAAGGTGGTTGGTTTGTGGTAAGCCGGAAATACAAGACCCAGAAGAACACTTTGCGGGGATCAGGCCTGATAACAGAAGCACTCGAATCCTATTGGGACTTGTTGACTAAGGTTGACGATATCGAAGTTGGAAATGGTCTAGACAATACTGATGCAAAGCTCAGTGGCTAAAGATGCCAATTTTGATAAAGTGGGAGGACGCTCCGTTCCTTGGTTAGCAAAAGAGAAGCGGGTGGTGTCTTATTTTGTTGTCATTTCTGTTGTCCGGATTATTCTTAGGGTTGTAATCCGAATATTGTCTTGTGTCAAACCTTCTTATCTTTCCAGTTTGTCATATCAATTTGTTTAAGTTTTGTCAAGGTTGTGTTAAGATTTTATTCTGGTTGTTTTGTTTGTTTTATTATTCAAACCATTTCACCGGTAGTCTAATACAAAAGCCGGTCTTTTATTGTTTCCAGTCATCTTTTGTTTAGTCCTTTTATCATTTTGTTCAGCGCCGATTCCAGTGACATGACATGCGCACACAGTTTGGGCCTAGTCTTAAAAGTTAATCATAAAACCCTGGGAAGGTGATCAAAGCATTTAAAGGAAATAAGAACGGTTTGAGATTATTTGGAGCCCGAGTCATGTGGAACTGGGGCAAGTTAAACACAAAGAAAACCGTTAAAGAAAGATTCGCCTAAATTGGCATGAGGGTCGTTCATAATAATGAGAATGAGAGTGTCGCCCAACGGTGCTTTAGAAGTGACAAATGAACAAACAGATGTTGAATATAATTGTCAAGTCCAGCACCATCGGAAGAGACTATAAATCTATTGTTTAATTGTGTTGTTTGCACTTGGCATGTTTTGAAGACTGGAATGACGAAGGCATTTTGTTCTGCTACCTAAACACTTTATCCTTCGTTACCCCTTTTGAGCCTTATTTTTTTTCTTTCATACCCCTCGTTCGGAATCAATAGCAATGACTAGGAAATACGAGCCTGGAAGGTAAAGAAAAAAATCAAAAAAAAAAATCAACAAAAAACGAAAAAAGAGAACAATGATAAAAAAAAACAAAAGAAAGTCAAATGAAAAAAAAGGAATTGGGAACTACGTTTGACCTGATTCCTCAATGTGGATACGTAGGCGCTTCACGGCTCGGTCATAGGGTGCATAATGGCCACAATGGTCACAGTGTACTCGGTCATAGTTTTGAAAAAATATAAATCAATCAAGTAAAATATCCCCAAGCAAGAAACTGGGGCAAAAGTTGCGTTTGTGGTAAATAAATCTAGTTCCGAAAGTTGTAACTAATAACCCAGAATTAATGCATTTTTGAGCCTTTAATACCCTTTTTTTTCTAGCCCTATCCAAAACCCACATTACGGTCCAAAGAAAGACCTTCTGACCAGTCTTCAAAAGATGCCAAGTCAGACAAATGAGAGTCTTACCGGCGAACATAACATTCTGTTCCACAGCAGAAAGGACTCTAATCTCCAGCAGAGAGAGTCATACCGGCAACACTCCAAATCCCCAGCTGGAAAGTGATACAAATGAGAGAGTCTTATCGGTGAAAATCTTTACGGACACCATAAGGCGACGCAAGCTGAGAGAAAAATCAAAATGAGAGAGACTTGATAGTGAAAACCTTTTGGGCACTACAAGTCGAATAAGATTGGGAATCAGATGGAGGATAGTCAAGGGAAGATCTTGAAAAACGATTGACGATGGAGGATAGGCCACATACGCATGTCATGACTATTAGAGTCGGTGTCTGCGTTTGATAGGTTTTTATTTATAATTTCTTTTGTTAAAGAGTCATCTTTTTCCTTTGTCTTTTATTCTGTTCCTTTTTATCTATCTCCTTTCATAGAAAATTCCCCAGTAGAGTCTGTTTGGTCAGAACCAGTGGGAAATGACTTCAAAATAGGCCATCAGCTTTCCAATTATGCAAGATGAGATCTGGCTAGTAAATCCAAGTGGTATAGTCAGCAAGGAACGAGCACAAGGCTAGTGTCAAGAAAGATATCCCCAGCAAAAGGGAATTGACAAAAGGATTGACGAGTGTCAAGAGGGATATCCTTGCCGAAATCAAAGGTGATTAACCTCAAGGCCAAGGCCTGTGGACAAACAAGGAGAGCAATGAGCATGATTTGGGAAACTCATGCAAGACTAAAAGGTCGGGAAAATGCATGTTTCCGAGCCATGCCACGAAAGAAGAGGGATATCCCCAGCAGAAAAGGATTATCCCCAGCAAATAATATCATCCCCAACAAGTTTTGGAACGCAGAGCAAGGAAGGAGAAAAGGAAAAGGCCATCCCAGAAGGAGTATCACAACCAACCACCGCATTTCAAACTAACAAATTTTGTTTTAAAACAGGTAAAGGAAATGACATTGATGTCGGAAATGCATGCCACAAGAAAGATTGTCAAACTGGGGCAAAAAATTTTCTTTTCAGTTAGAACATTTTCTGGAAAATCAGGTACCCATTTGGGGAAGAATAAAGATAGCACCAAGGAAGTGGTCTTTGAACCAGGGTTGCCCCCAACATAATAAGTTTCCAATGGAGGAAATTGATCCCCAGTAGACAGAATAAAGGGATGACGCTTGTGCTCAAAAAAGCAAAAAGCCATTATCATCCCCAGCAGCTTCCAGAAGAATGAAGCATCGATTTGAAGGGATAAAATTCCCCAGCAGCGTTATCCTAAACAATTTTATCCCAAGAAGATAACACTTTTATCCCCAGCAGTGTTGAGAGAAAATAAATTCTAAAAACAACAAAATGGACCTAGTCTGACGATTTATCTCCTAGAGTCAAAATCTTGGTCTGATGAAATTGTTCTCCCAAGATAAAATCTTAGTCGGATGAATCTTTCTCCTAAGATCACAACAAAATGGACCTAGTCTGATGATTTATCTCCTAGAGTCAAAATCTTGGTCTGATGAAATTGTTCTCCCAAGATAAAATCTTAGTCGGATGAATCTTTCTCCTAAGATCACAACAAAATGGACCTAGTCTGACGATTTATCTCCTAGAGTCAAAATCTTGGTCTGATGAAATTGTTCTCCCAAGATAAAATCTTAGTCGGATGAATCTTTCTCCTAAGATCACAACAAATGGACCTAGTCTGACGATTTATCTCCTAGAGTCAAAATCTTGGTCTGATGAAATATTTCTCCCAAGATAAAATCTTAGTCGGATGAATCTTTCTCCTAAGATCACAACAAATGGACCTAGTCCGACGATTTATCTCCTAGAGTCAAAATCTTAGTCTGATGAAATTTTTCTCCCAAGATAAAATCTTAGTCGGATGAATCTTTCTCCTAAGATCACAACAAAATGGACCTAGTCTGACGATTTATCTCCTAGAGTCACAATCTTGGTCCGGTGAAATTTTTCTCCTAAGATAAGATATGAAGAGAGGAATGGCGATTATTTTCAAAGTTGTTGTCAGGAGCCCGCCTGAAGAGAGGAAAGGCATTTTTAAAAGTTGTTGAAATCTTGCCAACCTAAAGAAAGGAATGGCGATGTATGGTTTGAAGTCAGGAGCCCGCCTGAAGAGAGGAATGGCGATTATTTTCAAAGTTGTTGTCAGGAGCCCGCCTGAAGAGAGGAAAGGCATTTTTAAAAGTTGTTGAAATCTTGCCAACCTAAAGAAAGGAATGGCGATGTATTGTTTGAAGTCAGGAGCCCGCCTGAAGAGAGGAATGGCGATTATTTTCAAAGTTGTTGTCAGGAGCCCGCCTGAAGAGAGGAAAGGCATTTTTAAAAGTTGTTGAAATCTTGCCAACCTAAAGAAAGGAATGGCGATGTATTGTTTGAAGTCAGGAGCCCGCCTGAAGAGAGGAATGACGATTATTTTCAAAGTTGTTGTCAGGAGCCCGCCTGAAGAGAGGAAAGGCATTTTTAAAAGTTGTTGAAATCTTGCCAACCTAAAGAAAGGAATGGCGATGTATTGTTTGAAGTCAGGAGCCCGCCTGAAGAGAGGAATGACGATTATTTTCAAAGTTGTTGTCAGGAGCCCGCCTGAAGAGAGGAAAGGCATTTTTAAAAGTTGTTGAAATCTTGCCAACCTAAAGAAAGGAATGGCGATGTATTGGTTGAAGTCAGGAGCCCGCCTGAAGAGAGGAAAGACGTTTTTAAAAGTTATTGTTGAAGTTAGGAGCTCGCCTGAGGAGAGGAGAGGCGTTTTTAAAAAGTTGTTGAAATCTTGCCAACCTAAAGAAAGGAATGGCGATGTATTGGTTGAAGTCAGGAGCCCGCCTGAAGAGAGGAAAGGCGTTTTTAAAAGTTGTTGAAATCTTGCCAACCTAAAGAAAGGAATGGCGATGTATGGTTTGAAGTCAGGAGCCCGCCTGAAGAGAGGAATGGCGATTATTTTCAAAGTTGTTGTCAGGAGCCCGCCTGAAGAGAGGAAAGGCATTTTTAAAAGTTGTTGAAATCTTGCCAACCTAAAGAAAGGAATGGCGATGTATTGTTTGAAGTCAGGAGCCCGCCTGAAGAGAGGAATGGCGATTATTTTCAAAGTTGTTGTCAGGAGCCCGCCTGAAGAGAGGAAAGGCATTTTTAAAAGTTGTTGAAATCTTGCCAAACTAAAGAAAGGAATGGCGATGTATGGTTTGAAGTCAGGAGCCCGCCTGAAGAGAGGAATGACGATTATTTTCAAAGTTGTTGTTGAAGTGAGGAGCCCGCCTGAAGAGAGGAAAGGCGTTTTTAAAAGTTGTTGTTGATGTTGGGAGCCCGCCCAGATAAAAGAGGCATACATTCAGTCTTTACATTTCAAGCATTGAAGTTGGGAGCCCGCCCAGATAACAGAGGCATACATTTCAAGTCTTTAATTTTCAAGTATTGAAGTTGGGAGCCCGCCCAGATAACAGAGGCATACATTTCAAGATCAAGTCAGAGGACAATAAAACAGAGGGTTACAATAGGAATCCCCAGCAGGAAACAATAAAATTCCCCGGCACCGGGAAACAGAAGGTTGCAACAAGAGGTCACAGTACAAACTCAAGTACATGTGTCAAAAGAAGAAAAGCACCGGAAGAAATGCAAGCAGACAAGGAAGCAAGGCAACAAAAACAAATTGTACTCTAGCCTAGCTTCTTGTTTTCTTTTAAGCATGGTGTAACAAGGAGATCGGTAAGCAGTGGTAATAGCATGCAACAACAGTAACAATGCAGTCCAACGGTAGTCCCAGCTACCAAAATTTCCCGAACTACATTGACCTGATTCCTGTTTAGCCCAGGATATGTAGGAAACCTTTGAAGCAAAGGTTCGGTCAAATCTTTTTCAAAAAAAAAAATGCTTCACACGGAGTACTCGGATGGGCAAAAAATCGCTCGCTTTATCTTTGCACGAAAACCCTTCGTGTCTTCGGGCAAAGAGGGGCAGCTGTAAGCACGTGATTTTTGCCCTATATGAGTATTACTCCCAAAAAATTCAAAAATAAAATAATTTTTCTTGGTGTGCAATTTTTGTGTTATTTTGTGTAACTATTTGTATGTTTGTCTGTGCATGTTTATTTGTTAAATTATTAAAAATACAAAAATATGTCGCATTTCGCATGTAGTATTTAATTATACAATTGTTAGTAACTAAGTTTGTTTTACAAAAAATAAAAATTACAAAAAATAGGCATCGTTTGCATTTTTAGCATTTAATGTCCAAATATACAATTTTATGCTTAATTAATACTTAATTGTGCGGTAATTGTTATTGGGAGTTAATTTGCGCTTTTATAACTTAATTTAGTTCTTAATAATAGTTTGAGTATTTTTATAATTTAGTTTTAGAGAAATAAAAGAAGAAAAGAGAGCGAAAATATAAAGAAAGTCGGAATTGGGCCACTTCTTCAAATTTAAGCCACAAGCCCAAAAAATGGCCCAATCTTCCCTACGACCCAGTCCATTTCGAACTGGGTCGACCCAGTCCATAACCCAAAAGACCCAAACCCCCTTTTGTCTTTTATTTTTTACAAAACAAAAACAAAACAAAAAAATTAAAAGAAGAAAACCCTAAAAACACTAAACCAATCCGCCACCCCTCCCATCATCTTCTTCTTCCCCAAAGCTCCAAAAACCATGGTTGCCCCTCTCTCATTCCCTTCATCCCCACACCACACACACAACCACGTCGACAACACACACTCACAAACAACCACGGCGACGTAGCACACACACAATCCGCGGCTTCACCAACATGAACGACCATCCATGTTCGATTCCTCCATTGTCGCTTCTGTTGCATCGTCTGCTTCTTCTGCTGCTGCTGCACGTCGAGCAGTTGGTTCGAAGCCACTCCGTCGCCATTGTTTCATCGTCAACCAAGCAGACCACGTTGCTGCTTCTCCGTCGTAGCTGCTGCCCGTGTCCGCCATTGACGTAGCCATTTCTGCTCCTTCACCTGCTGCTCGACATGCGCTGCCGCCTCTTCGCCATGACCAGCACTGCTGTTCACGTTTTTGTTACTGTGTTGCTGCTATTCCGTCGCTGCTGCCTTCCTTCTCGCGTCTAGCCATGGCTTCTACTGTTCACGCAGCTGTACCTGCGTCGTCACTTCATATTCTTCGCGAAAACCCTCCCAAACGCACCCCAGCTGTTCTGTCTCATCGTTCAACTGCGTCAACTGCGTATGCTTCAGCTTTATGCTTCATACTCCTTCATCTTCTTCGTAGTTCATCGTTGATTCATCCCCGGTTAGTTGGTTTTGAATCTCACTTATCGTCCATATTTTGTTTTGTATTTTTCGGATCCAAAATAAAGAAGTGATTTAATTCTTGTTTGGTTTGTTCGTCGTTGAAATAATTTTCTAGTTTTTTCATGTTATTTGTTAAATTAATTTTCAGATTTCAAAATAGAAGTTTAATTAGTTGTTTTCATATTCATTTCATGTTTGTATTATTGTTTAGGTGAATATTTGTTAGTTTGATGTTTGTTAGATTCAAATTGAAATTTAATGGATTATTTCTTCAATTTGTTTCATGTTGTTATATATTTTCAGAAATTATTAATGTTGTTTGAGTCTTTTAATCCGTCATGTTTGTTGTTTTAAAAAAATGGATTCATTCATGTTCATACTTTGATCTTGAATCCGAAATTTGTATAGTTTGATTTTTTGTTTATCATTTATGATTATTTCTTGAATTTGTTTCATAATTATTAGAAATTAATCATATTGTCTATATTTTGGTTAAGTTTGATTAATTGATGTGTTATAGCTGATGGATAGTTTGGTAATTTAGAGTACTTTCGGGGGTAAAATAGTAATTTGTAATAGGGTCGGAGGGGTAGTTTAGGAATTGTATATTTTGAAATTGTTTATTGAATCATGGGTGACAAAATATAATGGGGTGGTGTGATATGTTTATTTAATATAATGGGGATTAGTGGAAAGATAATGGGTTGGGTAGAGAAAAAGTATGGATTTTAATTAATTGAAAGGTTTATGGGATGGGTTATAAGAAGAAGTCTTGAACACAAGACATAGAGATAAGAAAATATACGAGAGAAAAAACACAGATAAGAGAAACGAATCTGAGAAGAAAAATAGAAGAGAGAAAAAAGGGCTGAACATTTAAGAGAAAGAAAAATTCCGAAAAATATTTAAGCTTTCAAAATAAAAATAAAAACTAAAAAAATCTTTTGCTTTCTTTCTTTGTTTGAAATTAGTATCAATGGTTGTTGTTTCATTCAAAGCTTAAAGCTTTTGTTTTTGAGATTACTACTCCACCGGTCTGTTACTGGGTTGTTACTGTTGCTGGGCAGTTGTTGCTGTTGTACTGTTATTACTGCTACTGATTCTCATCTTCATTTTCTTTTGCTTCCAATATCAGGTACATATCTGTAAATTCATGTCATGAAAAGCTTCAACATGACATATTAATGAAGTTCGGGAATTATAATTCTGTTTTCCATTCGTTCAAGTTCATTAGTTTAAAATTTGGTTTTGTTTCAGTTGATTAATATAGTAGTATGTTTGTCGTGATGAATATAAGATAATTGTTACCTCTTAAAGTTCGTATAAGTGTTGTAATAATATCACCTATTTCGGAATTTTCATTAAGTGAAGTCATGATTGAATTATCAAGGTAGGGAACATGACATAAAATGGGTCATTAATTACATCCCGTAATATTGTTAGCTAAATGTAAAGTAGAATGGAAGTATCAAGAAATTACATTATTAGTATATCTTGTAAAAAATCTGATTTTGGTTTAGATTGATATAAGTTGTATGTTCATATATGGCATGATGATGAGTATATATATAATCATATATGGAAGGTGATTTGATATAGCTCGTTACGATGTTAGAGTGTTATGAATGTTTTAGACGGACAATTGTGTTGCATGTAAGGCAATTTTATTCAATCGATTTGTATAATAATTCCCTTTCTTATCAACTTGATGCCTATCTACCATCATAAACAAATTAATCAAACGATTATAACTTTGGATTAAAAACAAGTAATGTAGAAGGTGATTAGGTTTATAGATTATAACATTTTTTTAGCATTCGCTTCAAATAGAACAATGAAAATTCTTCAAAAATATCACTTCCTTACATCCATTCTTTCCCAATTTTTATACGTAATTTGCATGTTGTCTATTTGGGTAGGCAAATATTGTATTCACTAAATGGTAGTATTAATCACACGTTTATTTTTACTCCACAAATTCGAATGGTTTGAGGAATATAATTCATGCGCGAAAAACATAAATTGCGATCAACGTCCAATAAATTGTAAATTCTTTTTAAGGAATTTAGAGACTAAAAGAATATTTATTTCTCATGATGTTCACATAAAAATACGTGGATATAATAAACAATTTGTAAACAAATTTATACTACCATCAAGAATATTTTTGTGATTAGGGATACGTTCGCGTAACCTAATTATATTTCTAAAGGCAATTCGGATTATGCGTTCGCGCAACTTCGATCGAATATTTAATAAAAGGGATTTCTCGGAGAATATCATTATTAATTTCATAAAAACCCGAGATGTGAGGTTCACTACTTAATTATACCAAAAGGGCGAATGTTCTTGATTTTATTTAAAGCATAATTTCGAAAATAATTATTTTAATAAAAATATTATCTATATTATTGTGTACACGTGCGCGTGACACAACTCCGCATGTTTTAAAAATATAATTTATAACACGAATATACGTACGCGTGATTCGATTCAAAGAAGGGACTTTAAATCTAAATAGAAGCGGTAACAATAAAATCATGCAATAAAAAATGTATTTAGCAAATCAAAATAATCAAGCCGAATATAACAGTTGAGCGACCGTGCTAGAACCACGGAACTCGGGAATGCCTAACACCTTCTCCCTGGTTAACAGAATTCCTTATCCGAATTTCTGGTGCGCAGACTGTTAAATAGACAGAGTCATATTCTCCTCGATTCAGGGATTAAAATCGGTGACTTGGGACGCCTTAAAATTCCCAGGTGGCGACTCTGAAACAAACAAATAAATTCCGTTTCGACTGTCCTTTAATTGGAGAAAACTCCTTACGCACCCTCGCGGGGGCTGAAAAAGGAGGTGCGACAAAGTCTATCCTGAATGATATTAACCTTATCGAAGGTATCCTGTGCCAAATCTGTACCCAATAACCGAGCCTCCCCCGGCTCAAACCATCCAACCGGCAATCGACATAGTCTACCATATAATGCCTCATAGGGAGTCATCTGGATGTTTGACTGATAGTTGTTGTTGTAGGAAAACTTTGCTAACAGCAAGAACTAATCCCAAGAACCTCCAAAGTCGATAACACAAGCGTGAAGCATATCCTCCAAGATCTGAATAGTACGTTTGGACTATCCGTCCGTCTGAGGATGAAATGATGTGCTTAACTCGACCCGCGTACCCAACTCATAGGGTACTGCCCTCCAGAAATACAAGGTAAACTGCGTACCTCGATCAGAAATGATAGATACGTGCACACCATGAAGACGAACGTTCTCATAGATATAAATCTCTGCCAACTGCTTCGAAGAATAGGAAACTGCCATAGGAATGAAATATGCTAACTTGGTCAGTCTATCCACAATAACCCAAACTACATCAAACTTCCTCTGAGTCTATGGGCGTCCAACAACGAAATCCATAGTGATACGCTCCCACTTCCACTCAGGAATCTCTATCTTCTGAAGCAAACCACCAGGTCTTTGATGCTCGCACTTTACTTGCTGACAATTTAGACACCGAGCTACATATGCAATAGTATCTTTCTTCATCCTTCTCCACAAATAATGCTACAGCAAGTCCTGATACATCTTGGCGGTGCCCAGATGAATAGAATACCAGAAACTGTGAGCCTCCTCTAGAATCAACTCATAAAGTCTACCCACATTAGGCACACAAACACGACCCTACATCCTCAAAACTCCATCATCCCCAACCGTAACCTACTTGGCATCACCATGCCGCACTATGTCTCTAAGGATAAGCAAATGAGGGTCATTATGCTGCCGCTCCCTGATATGCTCAAACAAGGAAGACTGAGCGACTGTGCAAGCTAAAACACGTTTGGGCTCAGAAATACCCAACCTCACGAGCTGATTAGATAAGGCCTGAACATCTAATGCAAGATGTCTCTCACTGACTAGAAAGTACGCAAGGCTGCCCATACTAGCTGACATCCTAATCAAAGCATCGGCCACCATATTGGCCTTCCCGGGATGA
This sequence comes from Nicotiana sylvestris, assembly GCF_000393655.2. Taxonomy (NCBI): domain Eukaryota; kingdom Viridiplantae; phylum Streptophyta; class Magnoliopsida; order Solanales; family Solanaceae; genus Nicotiana; species Nicotiana sylvestris. The sequence continues at coordinate 27,886,669 of NC_091057.1, forward strand.
TACAAGATGGTGATATCATAACCTTTCAATAGCTCCAACCACCTCCTCTGCCTCAAATTGAGCTCCCTTTTTTTAAAACAAATACTACAAACTCTTATGATCTGTGAATACTTCACACGATACGATATATAGATAGTGCCTCCAAATCTTCAACGTGTGAACAATGGCTGCCAGCTCCAAGTCATGAACTAGATAATTCTTCTTGTAAACCTTTAGTTATCGTGAGTCATATGCATTAACCTTGCCACCCTACATCAATACCATACCAAGTCTAATATGAGATGCATCACAATATAATTTATAGGGCCCTGAACCTGTGGGAAACACCGGTGCCATAGTCAAAGTTGTCTTGAACTTCTGAAAGCTTTCTTCACACTCGTCTGACCATGCGAATGGGTCACCCTTCTGAGTCAACCTGGTCAATGGGGCTGCTATAGATGAAAGTCCCTCCATAAATCAATGGTAATAACCAGCCAAACCCAAGAAACTATGGATCTCTGTACCTGAAGTAGGTCTAGGCCAATTCTGAACGGTCTAAATCTTCTTAGGATCCACCTGAATACCATTTACTGATACAACGTGACCCAAGAAATCAATTGAACTCAACCAGAACTCGCATTTTAAAAACTTAGCATATAAACGGTTGTCTTTGAGAATTTGGAGTACGATCTGAAGATGCTACCCGTGCTCCTCTCAACTGCGGGAGTAGGTCAAGATATCATCAACAAACACAATCACAAAGGAATCCAGGTAAGGCTTGAACACCCGGTTCATCAAATCCATAAATGTTGCTGGGGAATTTGTCAAGCCAAATGACATCACCAGGAACTCATAATGCCCATATCATGTCCGAAAAGATGTCTTCGGGACATCATATGCCCTAATCCTTAATTGATGGTAGCCAGATCTCAAATTGATCTTTCAAAACACCTTGGCACCCTAAAGTTGAACAAAATAAGTCATCAATCCTCGACAATGGATACTTGTTCTTGATGGTGACTTTGTCCATCTGCCGATAATCTATGTACATCCTCATCTATCCATCCTTTACAAACAACACAGGTGCACCCCAAGGTGAGACACTAGATCTAATAAATCCCTTATCAAGTAAATCTTGCAACTGCTCATTCAACTATTTCAACTCTAGAAGGGCATGTGGTATGGCGGAATAAAAATAGGCAAAGTGCCTGGAACCAAATTAATAAAGATGTCAATATCCGTGTCGAGTGGCATCCCCAGTAGGTCTTCAGGAAATACCTTTTGAAACTCCCGAACGACTGGTACAAAATCTATGGAAAGAACCTCCGCACTAGACGCAGAAACATAAGCCAAATATCACAAACACCCCTTCTCGACCATACGTCAAGACTTCATATAAGAGATAACCATGCTGGTAGAATGACCAGGAGTTCCTCTCCACTCTAATCGAGGCAACCCCGACAAATCTAAGGTCACGATCTTTGCATGGCAGTCCAATATAGCATGATAAGGTGAAAGCCAATCCATCACCCAAATGATAGGAAAATCGACCATATTGAGAAGTATGAGATCTATGCTAGTCTGAAGACCCCTAATTATAACCATACACGAGCGATAGACATGATCTACAAAAATAGAATCCGCTACCGGTGTGGACACATATACGAGAGCACTCAAAGAATCACGAGGCACAACCAAATATGAAGCAAAGTAAGATGAAACATAAGAGTATATACACCCTGGATCAAATAGAACTGAAGCATCTCTACTGCAAACTGAAACCGTACATGTGATAATAACATCTGATGACTCAGCCTCAGGCCTGGCTAGGAAAGCATAACATCGGGGCTAGGCCCCACCACTCTAAACCATATCTTTGGGACAGCCTCCTGTCCGCTGGCCTTTACCTCTAGTGGCCTGGCCTCCACCTCTAATGGCCTGACCTCCACCTCTAGCTTCCTGAGCTTTACCTCTAGCTAGCTGAGAAGTTGGTGGCACACCCGGTGCTGAAATCATGGCACAAGAACCCTACTAATTTGGCAGAACGCCCACTAATCTCGGACAGGTTCTCCGAATATGCCCATAATCACCACACTCAAAACATCCATCCTGATATTGTAGCTGTAGAAACTGAGACTGACCTAGACGGAACGACTAACTGCGATAATAACTCTGAAGAGGAGGTGCTCTGATAGGAGTTGGTGGTGTAGTATAAGCTGGTTGCCCCAAAGAAGGTACATAGGGACCACGACTCCCTAAAGCTCCATAGGATGTCTGAAGTGCTAAATAAAATGGCCTGGGAGGATGGCCCCTACAAAAAGTACCTCGACCTCCAGATGAGGCCCCACTGAATCTACCGGAGTGACGTGACCTCTTGTCAGACCCCTGACCACTCCCCTAAGCTAGAACCATCTCAACTCGTCTACCAACATTGGTTGTATCCTGGATAGAAATCTCACTTCCAGTCTCCTAAGCCATCTGCAATCTGATAGGCTGAGCAAGTCCCTCAATAAACCTCTGCATCCTCTCTCTCTCTTGGTAGGATGTATATGACGGGCCAAACCAATAAAGTGGGTCTCATACTGAGTGGCATACATACTGCCCTGCTAGAGACGCTCGAACTACCTGCGATAGTCCTCTCTCAGTGTAATATGAAGGAACTTCTCACGAAATATCTGAGAGAACTGGTCCCAAGTCAAAGCAGGCGACCCAGCTGGTCTAGTCAACACAAAATCATTCCACCATCTCTTAGCAAACCCTATCATCTAGAACGCAGCAAAATCGACCCCATTGGTCTCCACTATCCCCATGTTTCGCTGCACCTCATGGCAGCAGTCAAGATAATCTCGTGGGTACTCAAAAGTTGCCCCACTATAATGAACTAGAAAGATCTTGGTGAACTTGTCCAATCTCAATAAATCCTCAGAAGACATAGCTGATTTGTCATTGGTCTGTGTTGTAACACCCGACAGAACTGCCTCAACTGGCTGAGCTGCTGGAGTCTGAAACTGGGGAACCATATGCTCCGGAGTGTGAGTAGTGGGAGTCTAAACTCCTCCCCCAGCCCGATATACGGCTAGACTACAGGAAATGTGTCGGTCTAAGCAACACTCTCCATAAGACCCATTAGACAGACCAAAGACTCCTAAAGCACTGGGGTGGCTATGAATCCATTATTGCGCCCCCCTTTTCCCCCCTTTTTCGTTAGGAGAGGAGTTTCCGGTTTTCAACATTCATGGGGTGTAATAAATCATTTCCCTTTTTTGGGAATTGGGTATTTTGAAGAGTTGTCACATAATGGTTTAATGAGCATTAGGACACCTATAGAGTTTATTTACAACTAGGTTTGTTAACCAGAGATTGGGTAAGGGCTTGAAATTATCCCAAGGGGAAGGTGTTAGGCACCCCTCAGCATCCACTAGTGTGGTTCCCGGCCAGATGATTTTTTTGAATTTGTGCAATTAGCGAGTAAACAAATAAAGGCTCAAGTAAGAGGGGATTTAAGTTACACACACAAATGTTTGAAAGGCAAGGTTTGATAAAGTTATAAGCCAGACATGCTTGGTAGAAAATAAAGGGGGGTCCTAGGTTTGTTTATAATATGGATCACCTTAATGCAATACCCGGCATGACACTCCTCAGAAGAGGGGATACACGTGGTATTAGCGCACCGTTCATCATATCCATATCTACCTTTCCTACCCCATTAAGGTATTAAAGCGCGGATTAGTCTCGATCTCTATTGCTTGATATTACCCGTCCCATTCCTATCAATCCCGAAGGAATTTAGGACTACTATTCCTATAAGAGGGAGGAGTTTAGGCTGACTCTTAGGTTTAAAGGTAAAAAAGGCTAAGACGACATGCAAAAACACGTAGGACTGCATTTAGAGGGAAACATATAAGCAATTACAAGGCTCATGTATACCTCCGCAGACAGTTCATATAAATAGCATGGCTTAAACACATTTAAGGCCTAAATTTTAAATCCTAAAGCAGGGAGTTTGAGTCAAAACCAGATTCATTATATAACTCAAGAAAGAAGTCTGAATTAGGCTCGTCTGCTGGTTGTAGCAGTTGGTAGTTAACAAAGGCAGTTCCAATTTTTATTTAAATAGTTACCTAAGGCTTGCCTAGGTGTAGTAGTGATGTCCTATGAACATGATATCTATTATTGATTGGGAGTGTAGTAAAATAGTAAACAATTTTTTAAAACGAGCGATTTGAATCCTATAGGCATGGTTTCTAACCATATTAATTTAAGAGAGCAGGTTATTTAAACTGATTCAGAACATGAGTACGAGCCCAACTGATTTTCTAAACTAAACTGGTTTTAGATCCTATAGGCATAATCTCTATTATACCTGATTTTAATTACTACAGACATGGTATCTAAGTATTAAAGGCTGATTTTAGTCTTATAGGAATGGTATCTAATTTGAACATGAAGTGGAGTAGGCAGGATTTATTTGATCAAAGCGAAGTTCCTATAGGCATGATTTCTATTAAAGGCCATTTAGATCCTATAGACATGGTTTCTAATTATGTAAAAGCATGCAGAATTTTGTTAATACAAAGCAAATTCTATATGCATGTTCTCTAACAGATCATATCAAAAATACACATATAGGCATGTTTTCTACCCTTCTAATAGCTAAAGCATGCATAATCACCCCATCTCTTTTCACTAGCCAGACCCAATATTGTTTACAAATTATTACAGCCCAAATGATTGAATTACAAAGGAAGTGCAGAAATACAAAAATTACAACCGAAGGAAAGCCTGATATTGACTTCCTCTCTGAGTTATGTAATGAACCACTTGAGTACCAGAATTTCAAAACCTTTCTCATACCTGGGTGTGTCAAAGTTCCCTAAGGACCTCATGGGATCTCGGGTAATGCTTACACCCATGTTTGCATAACCAGACAGAAATGAGTGTAGTGTGGAAGGGCCAGCCCTTATGTGTCCAAGTTCAGAGGGAGCTCAAGGGTCCCAAGGCAAGGCTCACACAAGAGGGGCAGGACCTAGGTTTTAAGAATATAGTGGAAGTGCAGAACATAGTTGAAAAAAGAGTTTGTTTAAAACTAGATTGGCAAGTCCATTTTAAAAGTAATCAGGAGCAGAAGTGCTTGAAATCGGTTGGGGCAATGAACAAAACTCAAACACACAGAATCAGTAGTCACACAAAGGGGTTAAGGGGTTTTGGGGATACATTATATGAAGCATATAACCCCAGTAGGGGTTAGGTTTGGTCATGCACAACAATAGCTGATGCTGGCATGCCCACAAACCAGCCATAGAACACAAACACATAGAGGGAATATGGGGGTTTGGGATTCATAAGTCAGTAAAAACATAACAAGTGACTGATAGAGTACACATAAGAAAGCATTAATTTAAAAGGGAAGGGAGCATATTAAAGCATGCTAGTAATGTAACCTTACTACAGAAACATAAGATGGAGTAAACAAGAATGAAAGAAATTGGAGCAACTAAAGAAAGCATGTTGTTTTTGAGGCTTGAAAATTAACTAGGACATACCAGTAGAAAAGCAAAGTGCATAAAGGAAAAGTAAGTAAGATTCCACGGCCTAGCCTTGGATTTCAATCGGCTAGACAAAGTAGTAGAACAAGAAGTAGTAGAGAGTAGAGAGAGTTTTGAGTGTAAGTGTGTGTTATGAACTCAAATTGTTCGTCTTTGAAAGAAGAGAGTGAAGGTATTTATAGTTTTGAAAACGAGTGAAAAATATGGTAATAAATAAAGTCTTAACATAAACATGGAAATAATTACAATCAGAATCAATTAACAAAAGTGATTCCCTTTAATTAAAGAATCACTGCTTGACGGATACTAACAGGTTTAATTAAGGCAAGAAATCAGCTTGAGACAGATTGATTATTACCATAGAAGGGGCAGTAAAAGCATGAAGTAAATAATCGAGTCTAAGTACAAAATATGCTTAGTTTTGGGAGAGGATTCAACAAAATCAAACATCACAGTAAAGGAAAGGAATCAATTAATTTTAAACCAATGAGTAAAAAATTAGGGTTTATAAGGGAACCCTTTGCAATCATTCGTAAGATTGAGGGAGTCAGAATCAATCAAGAAAGGCTAATGATTCTGCACCTCAACATATAAATACCAAGGAATGAACAGGCATGCAAGGTCAAATATGTTGACAAAAAGAAGCAACACAAACATAATGTAGCAGTAGGGGTAAGCTAGGATTCAGCAGTAAGAAAAATATTCGAAGCACAGTAGCCAAGTAGGTCAAGTAGTCACATAGAATCAACAGTGAAGAAGAACATAGTGACAGGTAAGAGAGTCAGAAACAAGTAAAGGTCTCACAGTAGTAATAAGTGAGAAAAACACCTTTTAAGAAATTAGGGCTTCGACAGTAGTCAAGTTTAAGAGATGATAAGAACTCAAATCAGATAAGTCAAGCAAGGAGAAGAAAGTGAGAAACAAAGAACTTAATCGAACAAGTACACATTTAAACAAACAGTTTCAGAACTCGGATGAGCCAAAAAGGAACTAGGTTTTTCAATATGCTGAAACAAGTAGAAGAAAAGCATAACAAGTTGTTTGAACATTGTAAAATCGTAAAACAACACCAAAAATCAGAGATGAGATCTTTAAAAGAAGTTAAGAGAAACCCAATCATTGAAAAAAATAAAATCATTTTGAAAGAAAATCGAAGAACCTTCAGAAAAAACACATAACAAGTTCGTAGTAAGCATAGATCTAAAATAGATCTGAAAGAAAATCAAAACATCTTAAAGCTAGGGTTTCAGAGAACCTAGAAAAGGTGAGAAAGACATTGAAAGGTTACCGATCTAGCCAAAAAGGTCAAGGATCTGACTTGAACAGCCATGGCTGGCTGGAGAAAGACCAGAGATAAAGGTTGTGCAAGGACTACACTGAATCTCTTTGAGGTGTGGCCATAAAATCACGGAAACAAACACCTAGGAGCCATAGGAGGCCGGTACACATCTCAAATGGCCATGAGAGGCCATGTATTAGGCAGGGGTTGAAGTGGATTAGGGTGGAATTAGATGGCGACGACTAGAGTTCATGTGAGGTTGCATAGAGAATTGAGAGGGAAGGGATTCAGAGGCAGCGTTTGGTGAAAAGTGAATTAGGGTAAGGGGTTATTTAGGTTTATTTTAGGTAAGGGGTAATGGTGGTCGTTGATCTGAATGATCAACTGCTTGGATTAAATTGGTCAGGTTGGGAATCCGCGTTGGGCTGGTTTAATTAGGTTGGGGGTCGGGTTAAAATTGAAATTGGGCTGGGGAAATTGGGCTTAATTTGGGGTCAAATTGAAGACCAATGTGGGGCTAAAATTTAAATAGCTACTTTTCCCTTTTTAATTTATAAAAAATAGTAAATAAATTACTGAAAACAAATTGAAAGCATTAAAATAATTTATAATATATAATTAACAATTTAAAAATATTGGGCTTAATTTTATGAATATGAAACACAATTAAATCTTAAAAAGGCTAATATTGCAATTATGTGAAATTAGCTTTTAAAAATATTAAATAAAATTTTAAAAACATGTAAAAATTACCTTATCCATATTTTGGCATAAGTATAAAGATCCAATAAATGAATCATCAAAAATAATAATTTTGGACATAATTATTAAGATTTTGTGGATAAAAGAGGGAAAAATAAATCAATTTAAATCTTTAAAAATTATGAAAAAATAATAAAACATTTGGATATGCATATATATGCTATTTTAAAGATATTTTGCATATTGAAAATATATAGGAAAAAATTGGATATCAACACCCCTCTAGAACCTGAGCTGGTCCGGTAGGAATAATCTGGGTTGGAACCTCATCATCAAACTCCACTTGAGGCTCCGCTACTGGTGCTGATGCTCGAGCTCTGGGCTGAGGCCTGCCCCTGGCCCAAACTCTAGCATGACCTCATCCTCGTCCTCTACCCCTTGTAGGAGCTGCCATTGGGGGCTCTGGCTACTACTCAGCAGATGAAGCGGTACGTGTTTTCATCATCTTCGAAGGAACAAGAGCAGAGAGTTCAATTAGCATTGAGAGATCAAATTGCACGACGGAGAAGAATACAAGTGAAATTGTTCCTAAACTCTGTAGCCTCTGGAGATAAGAATAGTACGGAGACCGTACTGATCCCTCAGACTCTACTAAGCTTGTTCGTGAATTGTGAGACCTAGGCAACCTAGTGCTTTGATACCAACTTGTCATGACCCTAAATCCTCACCATCGGGACCGTGATGGTGCCAAATATCACACTAGCTACGCAAGCCAACGTTAGAGGTTTAACTAGCGAAATCCTTTACGTTTCAGTAATTAACAATAAACAAGCTAAAACCAGTAAATATAAATACAGAAGTAAGTAAATAGTCTCTTTGTTTATATACTATAACCAATACTACTACTATTAATACCCAAAACATAATCCACACACGTACTAAGATTTGCTACAAACATTTATTCGAAAGAAGATACAACTATTTATGAAGAGAAGTAAAACAGTAAATGGAGGAGCATAGAAGGGGACACCAGGGCCTGCGGACGCCAACAAAACTACCTTGGGTCTCATAGCTGAAAATATCTGCACCTGACATCTCGATCAGCCACTACCTATTCCAAAAATCTGCAAAGAAAGTGAAGAGTGCAATATCAGTACAACCGAACCTATGTATTGGTAAGTGCCGAGCCTAATCTCGACGAGGTAGTGACGAAGCTACGGTGGGGAAATTACAATATATCCTACATACAATGAATAATAAAAGCAGAAAGAAGGACAGGAAAATATAAAACAGTAACTTGCAAGGAATGAAAAAAAAATTCAAGTATCTTATTAGTATCCATCTATAACCAATCCTTAAATGAAATGCAAAGCTACAGAATAACTTACACTGTAGAAGAAAGATACATAAACAAATAAACCAATGCGACGCGCATCCCGATCTCACCATATATCAATATCAATATGAATATTCACCCTTATTACTCTAAATCAATCCACCCTTATTCCTCCTGTTGCGGCATGCAACACGATCCCACGGTATAATAGCATTTCACCCTTATTCCTCCTCAATATATCACTTTTATTCCTCCTGTTGCGGCGCGCAACCCGATCCTACCATATAATATCATTTCACCCTTATCATCCTCAATATATCACCCTTATTCCTCTTTTTGCGGTGTGCAACCCGATCCCACCATATCAACATCAATTACTCAATAAATACAAAAATTTCAAAATTTAACTCAAAACACTTCACAATAGTTAAACCCCAAACCAGCGCAAACGGAAAGCTTGTACATTATGAAACTTCACACAAATAATACTAATTAGCGAAAGCAATCGAAAATATACCATAAAATACCGATAAACCAGCTTAAGCCAATAATATGAGACAATGAAACTACAGGGTAGCTTATACCTTTAACAATGAAAAACAATGTCTGGAAAATAGCAATTTAGCATGGAAATACCAGTAAATCATGTAACAGTTAAGGCAGGGAAACAATATAATAAGAACGGGAAGAAATCAGGAAAAATGGATAAATTGGCGGTGCATAGGTACTCGTCACCTCACCTATATGCCACTCACATAGATTTTCACATATTATTAATTCAAGGATTCCTAATCCCGCGAGTCAAAGTTAGACACAACACTTACATCGATCCAAAGGCCACTCTCTTCTCAATTACTGCTTTTCCTCAATATTCTACCTCCAAACCACTTGTTTCTAGCCTTAATTAAATTAATAACATCAAATATTTCTAAAGAAAACAATTTCAATACATAAATTTAGGTTTCCCAATATTTCCCCCAAAAAGTCAAAAATTGACCCCGGGTCCGCTTGGTCAAAACTCGAGGTTAGGAGCAGAACCCATTCACCCATTCACCCCCGAGCCCGAATATGTAATTAGTTTCAGAATTCGTCCCCAAATCGAGGTCTAAATTCACAATTTGCAAAACAAAACCCCAATTCTTCCAAAAATCCCTAATTCTACCATGAAAGAACAAGGTTTAGGACAAGGAATCTAATGGGTGATGATGGAAATTGAAGAAAATGAGTTAAAGAGTACAAACATATAATTTGGTGTTGAATTACTCCTTCAAAAATTGCCCTACGCCGAGTTATAATGGAAGTGATAAGAAATTTTGAAGAAACTCTCGTTTTAGGTCCGGTTTAAAATCACTGGAAAAAACCTTCTTCGCGTTTGCGCAGGGCCTGTCGCGGCCGCGATGCTACGACTCTATTATCCTACGCTTTCACGAGATACTCTTCGCGTTCACGAAGGTTTACTCCCACCAGCTTACGCGTTCGCGAAGAGTATACTTCCCCTCCCCCAAGTCCCAATGCTTCGCGTTCGCGAAAGGTAATGCCCCAAACACTCCGCGTTCGTGACCACTCCTTTATGTTCGCATAGAAGAAGGTCTCCTACGGGCCATTTTACTCTTCGTGTTCATGAGATTCCTTTCGCGAACGCGAAGAAGAAGACACAGTATGACAGCTGAAGCCAAAAACACCAGATTTTCCTAGTCTTTTACATCTCGTAGCCTATCTGAAACTCACCCGATCCCTCGGGGCTCTAAAAAACATGCACACAACTCTACAGACATTATACGGACTTACTCGTGCGATCAAATCGCCAAAATAACACCTAGAACTACAATTTTAGCACTAAATCACATGAAATTCTTATAAAAACACTTTGAAATTCCTATTTTCACAAACGGACATCCGAATCATGTCAAATAAGTTTCGTTTCTCACCAAATCTCATAGATAAGGTATAAATATTATTTTGGACCTGTACTAGGCTCAAACACAAAAATATGGCCCGATACAAACACGATCAAACATTAACCAAATTCTTAAATCCATTTAGTTTTTAGTCTTTCAATTTTCATCAAAATTTCATATCCCGAGCTACAGACCTCGAAATTTATTTCCGGGCATACTCCTAGGTCCCATATTGCGATACGGACCCACCGGGACTATCAAAACACGAGTCTGGGTCCGTTTACTCAAAACGTTGACTGAAGTCAACTAAATCAACTTTTAAAGGCAAAAATTATTATTTTTCTTAATTTTCAACATAAAAGCTTTCCGGAGACATGGTCGGTCTGCATACGCAAATCTAGGAGGAATAAAATGAAGTTTTGAAGGCCTCAGAATACGGAGTCGAGTTCTAAAATATAAGATGACCTTTTGAATCATCACAAATACAGTCGGAGTTATAATATCCGTTATTTATGGAGTAGTGACGTACAAGGTACCACATGACCATGATAGTAAGGTGTATAAAGTGTGTTAAAATTGAGTTGTATTTTAAGTAGTTTGAGATAATTCCTAATTATGTGGATAATTAGGTAATTAATAATTTTTAGCGGGATATTAACTAATTAATTCAATATTTGGATAAGGTTTGATGAACCCACGTGGCAGCAAGTGGGAAAAAACTCAAAAAAATCTAGTCTAAGGGTGACTCTTGAGTTTAAGTAGTTAGGTGTCACATGGACAATATTCTTAGTCATCCCTACACTTTATGCGTCATAAATTCATGAATTATCACCAACATATTAGTCATCCTTACACCTTATCTTCAAATTCATTTGGCGGAGTTGTAGAAAGAGAAAGGGCAAGAACGAAAAGGTGAGGGGATTTGGGAATTCCTACGAGACATCTTATAATAATAGCAACGGGATTTTACGATTCTAGGGAAGTACGGTGCAATCGTTCTCAAGAATATTATACGAATTATTTCCTTGTTTGATCCGTCATTACTTTTTGTTCGCAAAAGACATGTGTTAGAGGGATTGTCAAGAGAATCTACTCAGGTATGTTAAGGCTATCCCTTCTTTCTTTTGGCATGATCCAAGTAACGATACGTAAACATAATGTTATTCCATAAGTGGATCTACTCTTAGCAGTTACAGATGTCTATGTTATTCATTCCTGTAAACTAAAATTCAAGCATATCTGAGTATGTTCTTAAGTCTCTATTGAAGTAATTGATAAAGATGTTAATATTTATAATATAGTAATACATGCATCAACATGAATTTACCACTGCCACGACTCGAATTTCCCACCGTTGGGACCGTGATGGTGCCTAACATCGCACTCCCTAGGCAAGCCAATGTTAGAGTTCTGTTTACATTTTTCCTTTACATTTTATAGTTAAAGTTTAACAACAAGTAAATCAGCGGAAATAAAAGCGGAAGTACATATTTAACTAATTATCCTTATACTATTAGCAAAACAAAAATAATTACCACCCAGAAACTGGTGTCACAACTCACGAACATTCTATGAATACTACAAGTAATGGTTTGAAAGAAAAGTACATATGTCTCGAAAGAAGATAAAAACTGAAATGTAAAATATTGGAGGGGATGCCCGGGCCTGCGGACGCCTGCATGACTACTTGGATCTGCTGAGTGAAATATCAGCAACCGACCTCTCGATCAGCCACTACCAGCTCCGAAATCTGCACAGAAGTGCAGAGTGTTGTATCAGTACAACCGACCCCATGTACTGGTAAGTGTTGAGCCTAACCTCTAAAAAGTAGTGACGAGGCTACGGCGGAGCATATACAATATATCACGCAACAGTTTATAATAAGGCAAGAAGAAAAACCATAATGAAATGGGACAGTGACTTGCACTAAATAAATACGGAACCCAGTCGTTCTACCAATACTCAGCTATAACCAATCCTTACCACAATAATGAATCACAGCAGAAGAAGAATACATAACTATCAACTGATGCGGTGCGCATCCCGATCCCACCATATAATCAATAACAATATGAATATTCGCCCTTATTACTCCTTGTTACGATGTGCAACCCGATCCCACCAGTCCACCCTTATTACTCCTCAGTATATCACCCTTATTCCTCCTGTTGCGGCGTGCAACCCGATCCCACTTGTCCACACTTATTACTCCTTGTTGCGGCGTGCAACCCGATCCCACAAGACAATCACATTTCACCATTATTCCTTCTGTTGCGGCGTGCAACCCGATCCCACCATATCAGTACCGATCACAAAAATAAGAACAAGTATTTCACTGTTTAGCTCAAACCCTCCACAACATTTATACCTCAAATCATAACAACGGGAGGTCTATACAATTATGAAACTTCATTCACTATTAACACTACACAACGAGACCAACCGAAGTGTGCCATGAATCACCAATAACCCAACTTAAACCAACAATGTAATATAATGAAACTACAACACAATTAATAACTTCAAAAGAGAAAACAACAATTAACAAGAAGCAATTGGACATGGAAGCATCAATGAGCAAGTAGCAGTTAAGACAGGAAAATAATATATTAAGAACGGGGAAGGGAACAGGCTAAACAGATAATATGGTGGTGCATCGGTACTCGTCACCACACCTATGTGCCACACACATGGAATTTCACAAAGCAAACAAGTCGAGGATCCCTAATCCCTCAAGTCAAAGTTAGACCAAACACTTACCTCGATTTCACGGCCAACTCAAGCCTAAATTATCGCTTTTCCTCTAGATTCCACCTACAATCCACTCGTATCTAATCATAATTAACTTAATAATATCAATTATCGTTAAAGAAATCAATTCTAATGCATAATTATAGGTTTCCCAACATTTTTTTCGAAAAAATCAAAAATCGATCCAGGGCCCGCTTGCTCAAAACTCGAGGTTCGTATCAAAATTCATTCACCCACGAGCCCAAATATGTAATTAGTTTTGGAATCTGACCCCAAATCGAGGTCTAAATTCCCAAATTTTCAAAATCCCTAATTCTACCATAAAAGAACAAGATTTAGGGCTAGAAATCTATTGGGTGTTGATGGAAATTGAAGGAAATGAGTTAAAGAAGACAAACCTATGATTTGGAAGTGAAATCCTTCTTCAAAATTGCTCCTAGGTCGAGTTCTAATGAATGATTTGCGAAAATATGAAGAAATCCTGTCTTTAAAATCTGATTTAAAACACTGGACAGGCCTTGCCGCGTTCGCATAGAGTATTTTCTCCCCTCCCCTAGGTCCCTGCCAAAATGGCCTTCGTGTTCGCGATAGACTGGTCGGGTTCATGAAGGGTAGTGCCCCCAACGCTCCGCGTTCGCGTATAAGGAGTTCTCTTTCAGGCAGATATACTCTTCGTGTTCGTGAGAGTCCCATCTTGAACGCGAAGAAGAAGACACTAGATGGCAGCTGATGCTAAATTACCAGATTTTCTAAGTCTAAAAACATTTCGTAGCTTATCCGAAACTTATCCCTTTGCGAACGCGAAGAAGAAGACACCAGATGACAACTGAAGCCAAAATACCAGATTTTCTAAGTCTAAAATATTCTGTAGCCTATCCGAAACTACCCGAGCTCTCGGGGCTCCAAACCAAACATGCACACCAGTCTTAAAACATCATACGAACTTGTTCGTGCGATCAAATTTACAAAATACCATTTAGAACTACGAATTTAGCACCAATTTGTATGAAATTTCCAAGAAAGTTTTAAAACTTCTAACATTTAAACCAAAGGTCTGAATCACGTCAAATCAGTCTTGTTTCTCACAAAATTTCTTGGCTAGGGTATAAATATCATAATGGGCCTATACCAGGCTCCGAAACCACAATATGGACCGAGTATTAATAAGATCAATTATTAATTAAATTCTTAAAACCTTTATAATTCTAGTTTAACAATTTTCATTAAAAATTCATTATCAGGCTAGGGACCTCGGAATTTGATTCTGGGCATACGCCCATGTCCCATATTTTTCTACGGACCCACTGGGACCGATAGGACACGAGTCCTGGTCCGTTTACCTAAAACGTTGACTGAAGTCAATAAAAATCAACTATTTAGGACAAATATTGTTATTTCATGAATTTTCCAAATAACGGCTTTTTGGAATCATGCCCTATCTACGCACACAAATCGAGGAGATATAAAATGAGGGTTTAAAGACCTTGAAACATAGAATCGGATTCTAAAATAGAAGATGGTCTTTTGGGTCATCACATTCTCCACCTCTAAAATAACTGTTCTTCCTCGAATGGACATAGGAAAGTACTTGAGTTGGTGAAAAGATGGGGATATATGTTCCGCATATTGGACTCGGACTCCCAAGTAGCTGCATCAACAGGCTGACCTCTCCACTGCATACGAACCAAAGGATAACTCTTCTATCTCAACTAACAAACATGCTGGTCTAGAATAGCTATCAGCTCTTCCTTGAAGGTCAAATCCTTGTTCAACTGGACAGTGCTGAAATCTAAAACGTGGGATGGATCGTCGTGATACTTCCGAAACATGGACACATGAAACACTGGATGCACTGTTGATAAACTTGGCGGCAACTAAGTTGGTAAGCCACCTCTCCCACTCGATCAAGGATCTCAAAAGGCCCAATGAACCTAGGGCTTAACTTGTGCTTCTTCCCAAACTGCATCACACCCTTCATGGGTAACACTCGAAGCAACACTCTCTCTCCAACCATGAATGCCACATCACGAACCTTAAGGTCGGCATAACTCTTTTGCTTGGACTGAGCTGTACGAAGCTTATCCGGAATGATCTTAACCTTACCCAAGGCATCCTGCACTAAATCTATGCCCAATAACCGAGCCTCCTCCAGCACAAACCACCCAACCAGTGATCGACACCATCTACAATATAATGCCTCATGGGGAGACATCTGGATGCTCGACTGATAGTTGTTGTTGTAGGCAAACTCTGCTAATGGCAAGAACTGATCACAAGAACCTCCAAAGTCAATAACACAGGCACGTAGCATATCCTCCAAAATCTGAATAGTACGCTCGGACTGTCCATCCGTCTAAGGATGAAATGTTGTGCTCAACTCGACCTGCGTACTCAACTCATGCTATACTGCCCTCCAGAAATGTGAGTAAACAACGTATCTCGATCCAAAATGATAGACACGGGCACACCATGAAGACGAACGATCTCACAAATATAGATCTATGCCAACCACTCTGAAGAATAGGAAACTATCGCAGGAATGAAATGCGCTGACTTAGTCAGCCTATCCACAATAACCCAAACTGCGTCGAACTTCCTCTGAGTCCGAGGAAGTCCAACAACAAAGTACATAGTGATACGCTCCCATGTCCACTCGGGAATCTCAATCTACTAAAGCAAACCACTAGGTACAATTCAAACACCGAGCTACATATGCAACAATATCATTCTTCATCCTCCTCCACCAATAATGTTGTCGAAAGTGCTGATACATCTTAGTGTCGCTCGGATGAATAGAATACCGGGAACTATGGGCCTCCTCTAGAATCAACTTACGAAGTCCATCCACATTAGGCATGCAAACACGACCATGCATACTCCATTATCTCTAACTGTAACCTGCTTGGCATGTTCATGACACACTCTGTCTCTAAGGAAAAGCAAATAAGGGTCATAATACTACCAATCTCTGATACGCTCAAATAATAAAGACCGAGCGACTGTACAAGATAGAACACAGCTGGGCTCAGAAACATCCAACCTCACGAACTAATTTGACAAAGCCTGAACATCAAAGAAAACGACCTCTTACCGACTACAATATACGCAAGGCTGCCCATACTAGCCGACTTCCTACTCAAAGCATCGGCCACCATATTGGCCTTTCTGGGTTGATACAAGATGGTGATATCATAATCTTTCAATAGCTCCAACCCTTTCTCTGCCATAAATTGAGCTCCTTCTGCTTGAACAAATACTGAAAACTCATATGATCCATGAACACCTCACACGACACGCCATATAGATAATGCCTCCAATCTTTAATGCGTGAACAATGGCTATTATCTCCAAATCATTAACTGGATAATTTTTCTCGTGAATCTTCAACTACCGTGAAGCATTTGCAATAGCCTTTCCACCATGCATCAATAGTACACCAAGTCCAATACGAGATGCGTCACAATATAGTGTATAGGGCCCTAAACCTGTGGGCAACACCAACACCAGCGCCGTAGTCAATGCTGTCTTGAGCTTCTGAAAGCTCATCTCACACTCGTCCGACCACCTGAACGGGGCAGCCTTTTGGATCAACCTAGTCATCGGGACTGCTATAGATGAAAACCCCTTCACAAACTGACGGTAATAACCTGCCAAATCTAAGAAACTCTAGACCTTTGTAGCTGATGTGGGTCTAGGCCAGTCCTTGACTGCCTCAATATTCTTAGGATCCACCTGCATACCCTCTACTGATACAACGTGACCCAAGAAAGCAATTGAACCTAACCAAAACTCACATTTCGAAAACGTAGCATATAACTGGTTGTCTCTCAAGGTCTGGAGAAAGATCCGAAGTTGCTGCTCATGCTCCTCTCGACTGCGGGAGTAGATCAAGATATCATTAATAAAAACAATCACGAAGGAATCTGATAGGGCTTTAGCACTCGGTTCATCAAATTCATAAATATTGCTGGGGCATTTATTAAACCAAATGACATCACTAGGAACTCATAATGCCCATACCGAGTCCAAAAAGCTGTCTTAAGGATAGCGGATGCCCTAATCCTCAACTAATGGTAGTCAGATCTCAAATCAATCTTTGAAAACACGGTGACAACCTAAAGCTGATCAAACAAGTCATCAATCCTTGGCAATGGATACTTGTTCTTGATGGTAACTTTGTTCAACTGCCGATAATCTATGCACATCCTCAGCGACCCATCCTTCTTCTTTACAATCAACACCTGCGCACCCCAGGGCGAGACACTAGGTCTAATAAAGCCCTTATCAAGCAAATCTTGCAACTGCTCCTTCAATTCTTTTAACTCTGGCGGAGCCATGCGGTACGACGAAATAGAAATGGGCTGACTGCCCAGAGCCAAATCAATGAAAAAGTCAATATCCCTGTCGGGTGGCATCCTCGGTAGGTCTGTAAGAAAAACCTCTTTAACTCCCAAACAACTGGTACAGAATCAATGGAAGGAACCTTCGCACTAGAATAACGAACATAAGCCAAATAAGACAAACACCCCTTCTCGACCATACGTCGAGCATTCATATAAGAAATAACCCTGCTGGTATAATGACTAGGAGTCCCTCCCCACTCCAATTGAGGTAACCCCGACAATGCCAAGGTTACAGTCTTGGCATGACAGTCCAATATAGCATGATAAGGGGACAGCCAATCCATCCCCAAAATGACATCAAAATCAACTATATCGAGAAGTAGGAGATCTACGCTGGTCTCTAGACCCCTAATAATAACCACACACAAGCGATAGACACAATCTACAACAATATAATCCCCTACTAGTGTGGACACATACACGGGAGCACTCAAAGAATCACGAGGCACAACGAAATACGAAGAAAAATAAGATGACACATAAGAGTATGTAGACCCTGGATCAAATAGAACTGAAGCATCTCTACTACAAACCAAAACAGCACCTGTGATAACAGCATCGGAGGACTCAGCCTTAGGCCTAGCTGGGAAAGCATAACATCGGGGCTAGGCCCCACCACCCTGAACCATATTATGTGCGGTGAAAACCGGGGAACCGATTTCCCCCTAACATAATGCTTCGGAGAGTGACCCCGAAAACACGGGATCTCGGGTCGGTTGCTTCCCTCGAAACCTGTCGATGCCCTACCAAGAATAAATATCAGCTGAGACCCCGATGAGAGCAGGAATTACCCGAGGAATGCACCCGGGGTTGATCAAATCTATCCAAACGGCTTGATGTCAGCCCTCTTGCGACATAAAACTAACGGGCTATCACATCTCATTATTTTTTGTCATGTTTAGTATTTTTGTACTAAGTTTGGGCGCCTCCTTTCTATAAAAAGGGGTCACCAACACCTTGTAAGGCAGAGCTCCAACTATCCTATTCAAGTGCAATAATATCTTCTCTCCTTCTCTTCTCTAAAAATTGCTTATTCCCCTTGGCTCAAAGTTATTCGTCTCCAACCATTCTTCTTATCACTTGGTATTGGCCCAAGGCCGCCCACGTATTCATTGCCTCTTAACTTATTCTTCATTCTATAACCTAATATTAGCCGAAAAGAGCACTATCTAATTGCATATTTAACTATTATCCCATCCCCAACTGTCCCCGATAGCCCGAGATCGATATAAATGCCGATCCCGAGGTCCCATAGACCATCTCCGAGCTCAGGCAACAGGCCCCTTTAGTTTGATTACTACATCGCCTTAATTCGCGTTTTACCATTACACTTCACGTTCTTAGCATTAATTGCTTTAACAACTAGCTCGGGAATAGATCACGTATTTTTAGAGTCCCTTTTACAAATTTAATTTTTGTTACCATTTTCACGGTAAACAGTTTGGCGCCCACCGTAGGGCTAAAAATAATAGTGATTATTTTCCTGCTAGTTTCGTCACAAAAACACATTATCTTTAACACTTTTTCTTGTCCAAGATCCTTTGATTTCAGGCTAAAATGTCCGGCTCGGTGAACGGAGTTGAGAGCGACAACTTTGAAAATCATGGGGAAAATGGCGTGGCTATCCCAGCCGCTGGAGCACCTCCACAGAATCCTAATATCGCTCCCGGACCGATCCTAGCAGATGCAGACTCACAGGATGCACAATAAGTCGATGAAACTTCTCATACCGACAGGAGCGTACGACACAGCGACCAACAGGAAGCACAAAAAACCCCGGCCCGGGAAGAATAGGAAGTTAGTCATCATGTTATTTTTGAGATGTTACAGGCACAACAAATTTCCATCGCTCAGCTACAAAGCCACCTAAGAAACCACAACACAGCGGCACTAGAAACGGCTCCTCCCGCCAAGCGAGTACTCGAAAGGTCGAGCAACAACGGATCAGTGGCTGATCCCGCCATCGTGAGAATGCTCTAAGACCTCACTAAAAGGATCGAATCAGATGTGAAAATGATTGCAGCCAACGATAAAAAAGTCGAGACTTAGAACTCTAGGGTCGACCAGATCCCATGTGCGCCCCTGGTTCTCAAAGGTTTGGATTAAAAGAAGTTCATTCAAAGGCCGTTCCCCAAGTAAGCGGCACCGAAACCCATCCCAAAAAAGTTCAGAATGTCGGAACTCCCTAAGTACAATGGCACCTCGACCCTAAAAAACACGTCACTACTTACACCTGCGTAGTAAAAGGCGACGACATAAAAAATGACGAGATCGAGTCTGTGTTGCTAAAACAATTCGGAGAAACGCTTTTGAAGGCGGCCATGATGTGGTACCACAACTTGGCTCCCAACTCCATAGATTCATTCGCTATGCTAGCGGACTCCTTCGTGAAAGCACATGCCAGAGCCCTCAAGGTAGCAACGAGGAAATCTGACGTTTTCAAAATCAATTAGAGAGAGAACGAGATGTTGTGGGAGTTCGTATCCCGCTTCCAGATGGAACGGATGGCGCTACCACCAATCTCCGACGACTGGGCGGTGCAGGCCTTCACCCAAGGCCTGAACGAACGAAGCTCAATAGCTTCAAAATAGCTAAAATAAAATCTAATCGAATACCCGGCCGTGACCTAGTCGGACGTTCACAACCGATACCAGTCAAAGATTAGGATCGAGGATGACCAACTGGGAGCCCTTCCGGGCTTAGTATATCCAATAAAACTCCTGGCAAAAGAGACGAAACTAAACAAAAAAAGGTACCAACCGTACCTCGAAGACAGAAGGAACACCCCGAGGCGCAACCTACCCCATAACGATCGGAGGATAGATCAAGGGCATGACCCTGAGGGGCTCATCGACAGAACCAGGTTCGATCGAAATATGGCACCGATGAACATGCCCCACTTATCGGAGTACAACTTCAGCATCGACATATCAAACATTGTTCGCTATCAGCAAAATCAGGGACCCCAAGTGGCCCAAACCAATACAGTCAGACCCTTCGCAGAGAAATTAAAACTTAGTGTGTGAGTTCCACAACACAAATGGCCAAAGGACCGAGAATTTTCATCAACTACGAGAAGAAGTGTCCCGGCTACTCAACAAAGGGCACCTTCGGGAATTCCTTAGCGATCGGCCAAAAAATAGTTCTGGGACAGGGAGACAACCAAGAAAAACTAGGCAAACGAGACACAACATGTCATACAGATGATCATAGGGGGGGGATACCCAGCAGGAGCCCATGATGAGGAAAACAAAAATATCCATCACTAGGGAAAAATGGACTCGAAGATATATCCCCAAAGATGCCCTCACATTCAGCGAAGAAGATACTGAGGCTTTGTCTCAACCCCACAATGACGCCCTGGTAATCTCCTTTCCTGTGAATTCTTTTTAGATAAAACGTATACTCGTGAATCCGGGTAGCTCAGCCAATATTATTAGGTCAAGGGTGGTAGAACAGCTTGGCTAACTGAACGGATCGTGCCCGCCACTCGGGCCCTTAATGGGTTCAACATGGCAAGCGAAACAATGAAAGGGGAAATCATACTTCCAATTACCGTGGCTGGCACAACCCAAGACACCAAATTCCATGTCATCTAAGCAGATGGGGATATCATCCATGTGTGGCGAAAGGAAGGAACGACTTGAGAAGCAATTTACCTCGCAACAGTAGGGGAATGGCCCGAGGACAGCACCCTCGAGGAACCTCCAAAGGAACCAGATTCAACAAGGCACAACTGGTAGGGAAAACCCGCCCAGCCGAGCGCGATTTCAGCATTGTTGTATCGAACATCGTGATCACCATAAGCGAATCTGGAAACGCCATGCGGCTCAAACCTGTTCGACCAAGACTCCTCCAAGAGAACTATGGCCCGGCGTAAGAACCACAGGGCGTGCGGGATCTCCAGCCCAAAAGAACAACAACCATGGTATTCAATAGAGGTCGCCACCAAGTATCATCGAGCAGTCAGGCTCGAATCCAACTCCAAGGGAGGAAGGATATCAGGAAAAATGAAGCTGACAAGTCACAGCGTATTGCCACGACAGTAGAGGTGCGGCGACACCCTTCAAAGATCCGTAAAATACAGAGAGAAAGCGCTCATTTCCAGGAAAAGACGGGTCCGGGGAATATACCCGAAATACCCTTGCATATAGGGAAAGGGATGCCGACACTTCGCCTCGGCCTCATATTCACGCGTTGGTAAACCCCTCCCTCATTTAACCTATTCCAAGTAAAGCATGTGTTCATGAATGCAGGTGTTTCGACCAACTACACCGACGACGTCAGGCCAAACCTAATAAGGCAGTTCGGAATAATGAACCAAATCACTCCCACACCTCAAATCCTTGATGGATTCTAGACGCCGATCGCCACAACAATCAGGAAGGCCACTCCCTCTACACAGCTTGCTTGAGCTCCGACTAGAACGCCGAGTCCGCAAAGCGCGGACGTTTCTATTCGGATGACAATGGGCGCACCACCCAGAGGCGATTTCGACCCTACTCTGCCAAAAGGGTGAAACTCCCCAACAAATGTGGGACTGAGGCATTCGACAAAAAGCGACACGCGACGAGAGGAAATCCCTCACCAAGTAACCCGTCACCGGCATCGATGACTCTGACCTCGAAGTAATCAGAGGGTAAACAGAACCACATCTTCGGTCGAGCCTGGTTTAACATGGCAGAAGGCTACATTAGAGCTCGTTACACGAAACGGCAGGAAGATACCTAACCTCAAAAATGTCGCCTACACACCCCGCAGCAGGGAAGAACTACTCTACTCCTTTGTTGTTTCTTTCCTTTTACTAACCTACATGCAGGCGATCAGCCAAGGCTTTTAGAAATTCTAAACTCCACTCGGAGAACCGAGGCCTCTGTAGGACCCGCCGAGCTCTCTCCCTTCGACCAGGTTTTTCAGCCTAAAGGTCCCTCCAGCGATATTATTAGCGAAGCAACATACCCCCAATAAAGGGATTCAACAAGATCGCAGTCCTTTCTTCTATAGTCGGACGACGTGTGATGACCTCCTCTTAAGGGCACCATCCCCTCGGAAGGGCCAACAATTGGCAAGCTAAGTTCCAAAAACGGAATCATGTAAATAGATCATATAATCAGAGGAGCCGCACCAATGCGGGTCGAGCTCGCGACAATGGGACAATATGTATTCACAACATATATTTACGCCAAGCAATAAAGATACCCTTTAAGCATTTCACATTTTGGGATGATTTCAACATATTCGAAGCAAATGCTTCTCCTTTAAATGAGCCCCATTATACTCGGAGACTCAGCATCAGTAATTCGACAACTTGCATGACCTCAGGGTCGGAACTCCGGGCTTATCAAGCCCCTGGAAGGCAACTCCGAGCTAACGAGAAGTTGTCTTCAAGCTCAAACAAACTCGATGACTCGGATTCTGCTGTTAATCGCCATACAACTGGAAAACCCAAAACTGTAAGACCCCTAGCGGGCAGCCTCGGCATAACCAGATATATTCTACAAACTGTAAGACCTCAATAGGCATAGCAAACTATAAGACCTCAATAGGCATGGCAAACTATAAGACCTCAAAAAGCATGGAAAACTATAAGACCTCAATAGGCATGGCAAATTGTAAGACCTCAACAGGCATGAAAAATCCTGAAGTTTAGGCCATACATTGCATTTGTAAGAATCTCTAAAGGGCATAGCCTCTATGTAGACGCCTAAACTATCACTAGGGATCAAAAATGGCTATGGCCAAACGCATATGACTATGGTCAAAACGGCTGATACAGCCAAAATAACGCGACTCGGGGATGCCCGACTGTCGCTAAAAAATCGGTGGCCACTACTCCGAATATACTTCGGAAAGAATTGGTTAAAACAGGCTTCCCTCCACAGGCAAAAACGAGCTCTGACAACATCGGATCAAAAATGCAAGAACATCGATCTACTCGACCTACGAGCTATGAACCTTACGAGGTGCTCGAAACATCGCCGACAACGACTTGAAATCGAGGTTCCTCTAGAACCGACGACGGGTTAGGCAAAAATATTATAAAAGACCTTAATGAGCGAAATCGAAGCCTACAAAAAGCCCACGGGCAAAAATAGTGTAAGAGCCATTGTTGCCAGCTAAGCAAGACTAAGAGCCTCATACTGAAAGGTCTCTACAACCAAATAGCGTAAGAGCCACTATCGCCAGCTAAAAAATCTTGACAACTTGAGGATTAAAATGAGCTCGAATCGTAACCCGATTTGGAGACCGAATCCAAAATAGTTAACTATGCAAAGCCTCCGGGCCACATACTGGAACGTCTCAAACGACCAAATGGCATAAATGCCACTATCGTTGGCCAGGGAATCAAGGAAATTTACGGGTTGATTACAGCTTGAATCGCAACACGACTCGGAGACTGGACCCAAAAGCTACAATATGCCTAAGGGCACGGCATAAATGTCACTATCGCTGGCTGGGAATCAAGAAAATTTATGGGTTGATTAAAGCTCGAATTACAACGCGACTTGGAGACTGGACCCAGAAGCTACAACGTGCCTAAGGGCGCGGCATGAACACCACTGTCGCCAACCAAAAACTCAAAGAAATATAAGGGTCAATTAAAGCAGGAATCGCAACGGGACTCGGGAAATTGACCCAAAAGCTGCAATATGCCTAAGGGAATGACATGAATGTCACTGTCGCCAGCCGAGTAATCATCTGAACCAAGTGCCCATACGGTCACTTTGACCCAAATGCTCAAAAGCCATTATCATTCGCCCACGAATGCAGGAAAGAGCCTGAGGGTCGATTGAAGCGCGAGCCACCATGCAACTCGGGGATCAAGCCTAGACCGCCAGACCAAGCATGGAGGCCTCGACACCTGCTTACATCAAAAGTTGCGCTTAAAAGTCCCCGGTCTGCTCGATCAGTTCCGGACCTACGAGGATCCTACCAAACATTAAAACCAGCCCGCCCGGTCGAAAGTAATAACAATGAAAAAGGAACAGAAGAAACAACACTTCAAAATTCCTTCTTATAAAATTGCATACGCAGAAAAGGCGCACTCTCCATCTACTGGCATATTCCGCATATATCAGAAACGAAGCAACAAAAAATAGCAAAATCTACACTCTACGCTAAAAAAGGCATACGACTTGTCAAAAATTGCCCTCCGCAACTTCAGCGAGAAGTGACCAAGCGCCACGGTTATTCCCCTGGCTCAAGCCAATTTCTCCGGAAAAAAGGAGCCATTTGCACCAACCTACTCAAGTACCTCTCCTCGGAACCTGCGACGAACAAATCTCTCAATCCTTTTCTCTCGGTCGAAGGCTCACTGTAGTTCGGCTTGGGCATCGGTAGCACCCTTCATATGAATTTCCATATCCCGACCCGCCTTGGTTCGACTTAGTGTCACTTTGGCCTGAGCCTCAAATTATCTGGGCTCTAAAGATCAAATTCAAAGTTTCCCAGTCATACCCGACTGAAATTTAGCGCTGCCACAAAGGGAGTTGGACTTCGAAAGGCAAAGACCTTGTCCGAGATATTCCTCCCCTCAGAAGCTTGAGCCTACACTTGGGCCCTTAGCTCCCCATAAGCCACTCTGACGAAGTGCCCTTAAGCTACTCCGAAACCTCTACTTTTTCTGTAGCTAATATAAATGGGGGTTAGCCCTAAAGGTAGAATGGGGCAGAGCACGTCCTATAGAAATCCATCTGCTCCAACTAATAGCCCTCATAGTTTGGGCCCGTCACCCCGGAATCGAGGGCTCCAGAAACACCCGGCTCAATCGATGCATTCCCCTCGGAGGCGTAAAATGGCCTCACCTAGATAAAAGGCTCTGTCATATCAAACATCTCCCAGCCATCATTGTCTGCCTAAAAAACTACGACCCCACGGAGGAGGGGGCCACGTCCATGCTCGCAAAAGACCATCCGACACCAACAACGCCTACGATAGAGAAAGGAAAGGGCAGCTGCTGAATTCACCATCATCATAAATAAAGCCCGCAAAGCGCAGGCCGTACTGCCTGAAAGACATCCTTTCACCCCTTCAAACAACTAACGAAGGTTTTAAAGGTGTGGCACCAACACCTGGGAGGAACGATTCGCCTAAGCCCTGTCTCTGCCTTCCCCAAATAAAATAGCTATTGAAGGAAAATTCCGACGGCCCCCGAGGAAGCGAAAGCAACCTCATATTGCGTGTAAGAATAACGACGAAAAATTCAAAAACTACCAAAGGCACCAACCATCAGCATCGCACCCGGCGTCGGTGTGACAGTCAACCCCAGAAGCCTCCATCACGTTAAGATAAAGCACCGAAAGGCCAACAATGCCTTCGCCAACACAAGATAAGCACACAAAGGGCTCCACCAAAGGAAGCCATCCAACAAATACAGTTGCATCTTAAATATACGCTCATATGAAACAATCCCTCGATATCGATCTGGATGATCCTAATGCAGGCAGATCTTTACCCGGAAACTACATTCGAGAAGCAGCCATCGACACCCCTAAAAATCTGCCAGCCCTCGGTCAAGCCTCCCCTCAAAGACCACTACAAAGAACAAAAACACCACCTATGCCTTCACGGTAAAGGTCCAACGACCCAATGTTACTAGTCTTATTTTGGGTCGGGACATGAGAAACCCTACGCGGAGCCAGTTTATCAATCGAAAGCTCTATGAATCACCCAAATATAAGCAAACTCAGTCAATCTTGTACATTCTAAAAAGGGTTATCTACATCGAGATCAACAGGGACCCCCGGGTACCCGAAGATGACTTTCGTCCAGAATAACATCCCCGAAGCCCCCAAAATTCAATTCATAATCTCCAAACAATTCAGGGGCCCCGATAGCCCGGACCTATCGGAAAAAATGCTCGCACTCAAGTCAGATGTCGGCGCTCAGCAAATAAAAGAAGGCATTCAAAGAGCCTCAAAAAGCACGAAGGCATACAGAAACAAAGCAAAGTAAGGAAAGCAGAAGTCTGAAAAGGTTTGTTCATATTCATAAGAAATCCATAAACAATGGCCCATGAGGGGTCCTTATGTATGATTACAAATGCCTGCAAAGGGGATCATCATGCAAAAAAGAAATCCAAAGATAGGCAGACAGCGAAAGCCTAAGGGTCTAGCCTACTTTTTGTGAGACATCTCTATCGTCATCCCCTCGAGAATATGACCTCATAGACAATATCTTCCAAATCCAAGGCCCTCAGAGACCTCACCTCGTTTCTTTAGAATGGCATCTTCAAAAGGAAGATAGGTGAGGGAAGGAGACAAGAAGAGGCTAGGTGAAAAATTTGGCTGTCGAGAAGCCCGCCAAAACCAATCCCACCAAGCCACTTCTTGAGACGTTGCCTCGGCACGGGAGCAACAGCCAGCGGGAACCGCCACCACACCCCCCATGAATCCAAAAGGGGTGTAACGTGTCTAGCCAAGGGAGAAAGGTGAGCAGCGATGTATAATCTGAGCCCCCTCCTAAGCAGCGGTGCATAGTCCGAAAAATACCCCCCAGGGTCGGAAGAAATCGGCCATCCGCCTCATTGCCTCAAGCTAGCAATGATTGTAGCAACAACAATAGCAGTGGCAACAAGAATAGCAACAACAGCAACATCACGACGACACAACTCCGCCCAACCTAAAAGAGATCAAGAATGGAATCAAGGTGCATATGGAATAAATTCTTGAAGCCTAGGGCCTCGAACACTACAAAGTAGCGGAACTTCAAGATGGCATAAAAGGAAGGAGAGAAAGGTATCAAAGAAAGTTTGGGTAGAAGAGCCAGCCACGAGGAGCCCCATTTATAGGGAGGGCAGAACAACCGATGGTGCCATTACCGCCCTTGAAAAACGTAATGGCAAGCGCAATCAATGCGATCATAGAAGATGAACTAATAACAACGATATGACTCCAAGGCTTGTGACGTATTGGAAATCCCGAAGAAGCGGAAAGGTGGAGTACCTCGACACCTGTCAGAAGAGGATTGCACCATAGGCATAATGCCGCTACAGGAGATCATGGAATGATATGTATATACCGTTTCTTATCACTTACCTCCAAGAAACGCGGATACTATCTATGTGCGGTGAAAACCGAGGAACCTGTTTCCCCCTGACATAATGCTTCGAAGAGTGACCCCAGAAACACAGGATCTCGGGTCGTTTGCTTCCCTCGAAACCTATTGATGCTTTGCCAAGAATAACATCGGCTGTGACCCCAACGAGCGCAGGAATTCCCTGAGGAATGCACCCGGGGTCGATCAAATCTATCCAAACGGCTCGACGCCAGCCCTCTTACGACGTAAAACTAACGGGCTATCCCATCTCATTTTTATTTGTCATACTATGTATTTTTGTACTAAGTTTATGTGCCCCCTTTCTATAAAAAGGGGGTCACCAACACCTTATAAGGCAGAGCTCCAACTATCATATTCAAGTGCAATAATATCTTCTCTCCCTCTCTTCTCTAACAGTTGCGTATTCCCCTTGGCTCAAAGTGATTCGTCTCCAACCATTCTTCTTATCACTTGGTATTGGTCCGAGGCTTCCCCCGTATTCATTGCCTCTTAACTTATTCTTCATTGTATAACCTAATATTAGCCGAAAAGAGCACTATCTAATTGCATCTCTAACTATTATCCCATCCCCGACTGCCCTTCATAGTCCGAGATCGATAGCAATGCCGACCCCGAGGTCCCATCGACCATCTACGAGCTCGGGAAACATGCCCATTTGGTTTGATTACTGCCTCGCCTTAACTCGCATTTTACCATTACACTTCGCGTTTTTAGTATTAACTGTTTTAACAACTAGCTCGAGAATAGATCACGTATTTTTAGAGTCCCATTTACAAATTTAATTGTTGTTACCATTTTCATAGTAAACACATATCCCTAGGACGACCTCCTATTGGTTGGCCTCCACCTTTAGCGGCCTGGCCTCTACCTCTAATGGGATGACCCCTACCTCTAGCTCCTTAACCCCTACCTCTAGCTGGCTGCAGGCAGTGCCGGAATCATGGCACGAGAACTCTATTGCTACGACTGAACACCCACTAATCTGGGACAGGTCCTCCGGACATGCCCATACTCACCACAACCAAAGCATCCATCTGAATACTACGACTGAGAAAACTAACACTGACCTTGATGGGCCGGCTGACCACGATAATAGCTCTAAAGAGGAGATACTCTAATAGGAGCTGGAGGTGCACTATAAGTTGGTTGCCTTGAAGGAGGTACATAAAGACCACGACCCCCTAAAGCTCCTTGGGATGTCTGAAGTGCTGAATGAAATGGCCTGGGATGATGGACCCTACCAAAATTACCCCAACCTCCAAATGAGGCCACACTAAATCCACCGGAGTGACGAGGCCTCTTGTCAGACCCCTGACCACTCCCCTGAGCTAAAACCATCTCAACTCGTCAGGACATATTGGCTGCATCTTCGAAAGAAATCTCACTCCCTGTCTCCTTAGCCATCTGCAATCTGATAGGCTAAACAAGTCCCTCAATAAACCTCCACACCCTCTCTTTTATGGTGGGAAGTATAAGAAGAGCATGACGGGCCAAATTAACAAATTTGGTCTCGTACTAATTGACATTCATAGAACCTTACTGAAGGCGCTCGAACTACCTCTGATAGTCCTCTCTCTGAGTGATAGGAAGATACTTCTCAAAGAATAGCTGCGAGAACTAGTCCTAAGTGAGAGCTGGTGATCTAGCTGGTCTAGCCAAACAATAATCCTTCCACAATTTCTTGGCGGAACCTGACAGACGAAAAGTAGCAAAGTCGACCCCATTTGTCTCCACTATCCCCATGTTTCGTAAAACCTCGTGAAAACTCTCTAAATAGTCTAGGGGATCCTGTGAAGATGTACCGCCATAGGTAGTGGTGAAAATCTTGGTAAACATGTCTAATCTCCACAAAGCATCAGAAGACATAGCTGATCCATCAAGGGTCTGTGCTACAACACTCGACGGAACTTCCCCAACTGGCTGAGCTACTGGAGTCATCTGCTCTGAAGTGTGAGTAGCGGGAGTTTGTGCTCCTTCCCCAGCCCAAGAGACGACTGGTACTACAAGGAACGTACCGTCCTAAGTAACACTCTCCATAAGGCCCACTAGACGGACCAAAGCATCCTGAAGTACCGGGGTAGTTATGAACCCCTCTGGAAACTGAGCTGGCCCCGTTGGAATGGTTTGGGCCGGAACCTCATCATCAAATTATACCTGAGGCTCCACCGCTAGTGCTACTGCTCGAGCTCTAGGCCGAGCCATGCCCTGCCTCGGCCTCTAGCACGGCCTCAGCCTCATACTATGCCCCTCGCAGGAGCTGCCACTAGGGCTCAGGCTGTTGATCAGCTGATGAAGCGGTACGTGTTCTAATAACAACTAAATGAGCGGAAGTACATGTTTAAATGATTATCCTTATACTATTAGCAAAACGGAAATAGTTACCACCAAGAAACCGGTGTCACAACTCATGAACATTCTATGAATACTACACGTAATGATTTGAAGAAAAGTACATTTGTCTCGAAAGAAGATAAAAACATAAATGTAAAACATATAAGGGGATGCCAAGGCTTGCGGACGCCTGCAGGACTACCTTGGGTCTCTTGAGTAAAATATCAGTAACCGACCTCTCGATCAGCCTCTACCATCTCCGAAATCTACACGGAAAGTGCAGAGTGCAGTATCAGTACAACCGGCCCCATGTATTGGTAAGTTCTGAGCCTAACCTCAACGAAGTAGTGACGAGGCTATGGTGGGGCATATACAATATAGCTTGCAACAGTTTATAATAAGGCAAGAAGAAAATATGGAATTAAATAGGACAGTGACTTGCATTAAATAAATACGAAACCCAGTCGTTCTTACCAATACTCAGCTATAACCAATCCTTAAGAGAGTTTCAATACCACAATAATGAATCACAGTAGAAGAAGAATACATAACTAACAATTGATGCGGCGCGCATCCCGATCCCACCATATAATCAATAACAATATGAAAATTCACCCTTATTACTTATTTTTGCGGCGTGCAACCTGATCCCACAAGTCCACCATTATTACTCCTCAATATATCACCCTTATTCCTCCTGTTGCAGCGTGCAACCCAATCCTACCTGTCCATCCTTAATACTCCTTGTTGTGGCACACAACTCGATCCCACAAGACAATCACATTTCACCCTTATTCCTTTTGTTGTGGCGTGCACCCCGATCCCACCAAATCAGTACCAATCACAAAATAAGAACAACTATTTCACAGTTTAGCTTAAACCCTCCACAATATTTATACCTCAAATCATTACAGTAGGAGGTCTATACAATTATGAAACTTCATCAGTTAATACTACACAGTAAGACCAACCAAAGTGTACCATGAAGCACCAATAACCCAACTTAAACCAACAACGTAATATAATGAAACTACGGCACAATTAATAACTTCAATAGAGAAAACAACAATTAACAAGAAGCAATTAGACATGGAAGCATCAATGAGCAAGTAGCAGTTAAGGCAGCAAAATAATATATTAAAAACGGGGAAGGGAACAGGCTAAACAGATAATATGGTTGTGCATCGGTACTCGTCACCACACCTATGTGCCACACACATGGAATTTCACAAAGCAAAACAAGTCGAGGATCCCTAATCCCTCAAGTCAAAGTTAGACCAGACACTTACCTCGATTTCACGGCCAACTCAAGCCTCAATTACCGCTTTTCCTCTAGATTCCACCTACAATCCACTCGTATCTAATCATAATTAACTTAATAATATCAATTATCACTAAAGCAATCAATTCTAATGCATAATGATAGGATTCCCAACATTCTTTCCAAAAAGTAAAAAACCGACCCGGGCCCGCTTAGTCAAAACTCGAGGTGCGGAGCAAAATCCATTCACCCACGAGCCTAAATATGTAATTAGTTTCGGAATCCGACCCCAAATCGAGGTCTAAATTCCAAAAATTGCAAAATCCTCAATTTTCCCAAAATCCCTAATTCTACCATGAAAGAACAAGATTTAGAGCTGGACACCTAATGGGTGTTGATGGAAATTGAAGGAAATGAGTTAAAGAACACAAACCTATGATTTGGTAGTGAAATCCTTCTTCAAAATTGCTCCTATGTCGAGTTCTAATGAAAGAGTTGTGAAAATCTGAAGAAATCCTATCTTTAAAATCTGATTTAAAACACTGGACAGGCTTTCTGCGCGTTCGGGAGAGGCTTGTCGCATTCGCGAAGCATTGTCCAAATAGGCCTTCGCGCTCGCGAGACACCCTACGCATTTGCGAAGGTATACCCCCTCCCCCACCGACCTTAACGTTCGCGAGCCGCTTGCCGCGTTCGTGTAGAGTATTTTCTCTCCTCCCCTAGGTCCCTGCCAAAATGGCCTTCGCGTTCGCGATAGCCCGGTCGCGTTTGCGAAGGGTAGTGCCCCCAATGCTCCGTGTTAGGGGCCAGTGCCTCGCGTTCGCGTAGAAGGAGTTCTCCCTCAGGCAGCTATACTCTTTATGTTCGTGAGAGTCCCTTCGCGAACGCGAAGAAGAAGACGCCATATGACAGCTGAAACCAAAATACCAGATTTTCTAAATATAAAACATCCGCAGCCTATTTTAAACTCACCGAGCCCTCGGGGCTCCAAATCAAATATCTCACCAGGCTTAAAATATCATACGAAATTGCTAGTGTGATCAAATCGCCAAAATAATATCTTGAACTATGAATTTAGCACCAATTTGCATGAAATTTCCAAGAAAGTTTTAAAATTTCTAACTTTCAACCAAAGGTCTGAATCACGTCAAATCAGTCCCATTTCTCACCAAATTTCATAGCTAGGGTATAAATATCATAGCGAACTTGTACCAAGCTTCAGAACCACAATACAGACCCAGTATCAACAAGATCAATTATTAATCAAATTCTTAAAACCTCTATAATTCCAGTTTAATAATATTTATCAAAAATTTATGTCTCGAGCTAGGGACCTCAGAATTCGATTCTGGGCATACGCTCAAGTCCCATATTTTACTACGGACCCACCAAGACCGTCAAAATACGGGTCCGAATTTGTTTACTCAAAACATTGATTGAAGTCAACAAAAATCAACTTTTTTATGCCAAAAATAGTTATTTCATGAATTTTCCAAATAACGGCTTTTCGGAATCATGTACGGACTACACATGCAAATTGAGGAGAGATAAAATGAGATTTTCTAAGGTCTCGGAATATGAAATTGAATTCTAAAACAGAAGATGACCTTTAGGGTCATCACAATCACCGTGCTACGGCCGGTTGGGCAGTCATGCATATTTATTTACCACCTTGCTACGGAAGATTGGGCAATCATGTATTTATGCCCGATCTACGATCGGTTGGGCAGTTACATATTTACCATCGAGCTATAGTCGGTCGGGTAGTTACCACCGATTAGGCAGTTATGTATCATTATTTACCACCGGTTAGACAATTATGCATTTACCAACGAGCTACGACCGGTCGGGCAGTTACCACTGATCAGTTTGGTAGTCATGCATAATACGATATAGATGATAGAAATAGTCTCAAAGAGAAGCATTATATATGTAAGTATGATAAGTATGCATATACGGTGGCACTTCAGAGATTCTTGTTGATTCTTATATGTCTTTAAATAAATGTCCACTTGTTGTTATGTTTCAGTTCCGCCTTACATACTCGGTACATTATTCGTACTAACGTCCTTTTGTTGGGGACGTTGCATTCATGCCTGCAGTTATAGATGATCAGTTTGACGAGCCCTCATAGTAGACGAGGCCAACATTCAGCGAATGATCGGTAAGACTCCACTTCATTCGAAGTGCAACTGAGTCTATAAGTCATCGTGTCAGAGTTTTGCTATAGACTTATGGGTAGGCCGATACCCTGTCCCATTTGATGTCAAATACTCTTAGAGGCTTTGTAGACAGAGGTTCATTTTGTACAATATGTTAGAGGCCTTGACGGTCCATATGTATTCATTTTTTAAGAAAGATGGTTCATTAATACAGTATTCTCCCACTTATAGTTATACATTACGAGTTGTGACCAACTTATAGTTATACACTATGAGTTGAGGCTATGTTAGCCCATAATAGTTACAGAAGGAAAACAAAAAGAGTTACAGAGCGGATCGTTCGGGCCAGTAAGGTACCGGGTGCCAGCCACGCCCCTTCCCCAGGTTTGGGATGTGACATTAACATCTTGTAAAAAGATTTTCCCTCTCTTTCCATAAACCAAAGATTACCAAAAATCTCAACAACAAAAAAAATCCTCTATTTCGCTTATTTATGCCATCTTCTTCTTGAAAGATATTTATTCTTATACCACACACTAAAGAGGAACTAAAATGATACTCCCTCCGGTCCATAATAAGTGACCTTTTGATCTTTTTGTTTTGATCCAAAATAAATGTTCTTTTACATAATCAAGAAGGAATTAATTTTATTTATTCAAAATTTGCCCTTATGTACATTTTCCAATGTGGCAAGGTAACAGTATGCAAATTTTAATTAAGGGTAATTTGATGAATACGTCTTTTTTTTTAAGAAGTTAATATTTTCTTAAGAGAAGTGCGGAGTGCTAAAAATAAAAAAGATCACTTATTATGGAAACATAACATTAATGAACCAAAGGGTACTAGAAATTTGCATTGGGTAGTGGACGGTTTGGACATTGGTGGTAGTTATTAAAAACAATCAGGAGGTGAAAATGATGAGAATCTTAACAAACATCTACTCCATCATTACTTTGCATGCCACAATAATTGAGCATGGTTACATGAATCATCCTAATCAAAGTAAATACATTTTTCCATTTTCATAAGCATGTAACGATGTGAGTACTATATAATCGGACTTAAGTAAAATTGTTAACCAAAAGAAAAAAAAAATATGAAATAAATTCAAGTTCCATATTGTCTATAATTTTCATATTCTTTCTATTCTACCCCACACTCTTGAGACTTGACATTGGCAAATTCACTTATACAGTGCATACATTCACTTCCATTTTTTAAGGAAATTAACAATGAGTTAAAGGGTACTAGAAATTTGCATTGCGTAGTGGCCAGTTTGGACATTTGTGGTAGTTATTAAAAACAATAAGTGTCCCTCTCTATATTTTTCCTAAAATTTATATCTTTCAACAAATTGGAATTTATGTACATTTATTTGTGTTTTCCGAATTTCCAAGATTTTAGGAATAAGTAATGAGGATAAAGATTCAGAGTCCAATTTTGAGAGTATCACATTTGATTAATAGCCCTCTGAAGAACGTACTTACCAGAATTTCATTGATAACTAAAAAAAAAAGAGAAAAAGAATTAAGAAAATAGAAAAGGAAAGAAAAATTCTTATAAAAGAAAGAGTTTAAGTTGCATATATGCCAATAGAGCAAAGAATTGTTCCACAATTCGTGCAGTTTAATCATTACTTTACTTTTTAAGATTATGATATAAAATTCAACAGAAAATTATATGTTACTGTTGGTCATCATTAAACTTAATCTAATAAAATATTTAATTAAGAAAATTACAATGTTAGTATACTAGTCATCACTTGAACGTTCTTCAAAGTATGCATTCTTAACTACTATTACTAAATCAGAGAAAAGTTATAAAAAAAATTGCTTTTAGGACCCCAAATGTACTTTTAACGCGCAATACCGGCCAAAACTTTAAATGTTTGCACTATGATCCGATTAATTTATACAAATTTATTATATATGCTAGTTAAGTTTCCATTGAGTAAAATATTGCTGGCTTGATCTTTAATAACAACCAATAGAACTGGTAATTCATGGAAAAGTAATTTACCACTGCATCTTCTGTTTGAGGTAAGTCCTTCAAATTGTTATAAAAGTCGATACAAGGTAACTTGGAATTATAAACATCCGGACTCCCCCTACACCAAAACAAAGACAAAAAATAAAGCTAAAAATAAAATCATGCTAATAGAGAGAGAGAGAGTGTTAGATAATTGCGTTGCTGTAATATTATATAATGCATGTTATAACATGATCTATATATAAATCTCACATTGACAAGATATGTGAGAAATGTCGGTTATATACGGAAGCAAATGTAAGACATTAATGACAAAGTTTTAAAGTCGAAAAGAGAGAATACCAATAGCTACCGAATTAGACCGGTACTGTCACGACCCGGATTTTCCACTCTAGGGAGTCGTGATGACACCTACTAATGAGAGCTAGGCAAGTCAATCCTTAACTACTTACTTCATTATCAAATTACTTCTTTTTAACACTTATAAAGAGATAACATGAAAACAGCAGAACTTTAAATAATTAAGCGAAAGATAACAATTAAACATCTGAATTCTACATCTATTACAATTACTTAAGTCTCAACCTCCCAAAATCTGGTATCACAGGCGGTCTAAGATTTTCTACATAAAAGTCTGAAGAAATAATAATACACTGTTCCGGAATATAAGGGAAATGAAACAGGAAAAGTAGGTAGAAGAAGACGCCAAGGCCTGCGAATGCCCGCAGGACAGGTCGCCTGATGAGCAAGAATCAGCAATCCCACCGCGGTTCGAAGTCTACAACCCTGGGGTCAACACAAAAGAGTGTAGAGTGTAGTATCAGCACAACCGACCCCATGTGCTGCTAAGTGCCTAGCCTAACCTCGGCGATGTAGTGATGAGGCTAGGACCACACTACCAAATAAACTTGTACAATTTAACTATATATAGTAGAAAAGAAGTACGGAAAGAAATGGTCATACACCGTCAAGTATGGGAGGGGGAAACATGCTGCGGGGAAACATCAAATAGTAACAGAAAAGCAATAATGAGGATTACCACCGTTCAATTGAAAACAAAAGGGGAAATCATGCTACGGGGTACAACAAGTATCAACAAGAAGCCAACAATTTAGTGTAGAGAAACCATAACACGGTTATAAATAATAAAATTAGGGAAATCAAAGACTAGTGCACGACATCACCCTTCGTGCTTTTACTCTCTCTCACCAAGACAATACATGACATCACCCTTCGTGCTTTACGCTCTTCCTCACCCAAACGACAACCACAAGACAAATAGGGTAAGGGAATCTATAACCTCAAAGTAAAATCAAATAACAACAAGTAATGAAAGAAACAATATAACTCGGATATCAACAAAGAATCAGAAATCAACAAATGCACGGCATCACTCTTCGTGATTTTACTCTCGTCCTCACCAAAGCAATCATATAATAGAAATGTGCACAGCATCACCTTTCGTGCTTTTACTCTCTTTCCTAACCATATAATCAGTAAAATCGGCACGGAATGGTACATCGTGCGGCACGACATCACCCTTCATGTTTTACACTCTTTTATCACAATAACAAACAATGCACGGCATTACCCTTCGTGCTTTAACACTCTTCCTCACCCAAACAACAATCACAAATAAAGGGGCAAGGGAATAAATAAAATCATAATAGGAACCCCAGCAAGGGAACAATAATTAAATAATTAAATCCCGGCAAGGGAACAACATCAATAATATCAACATCCCGGCAAGGGAGATAACCAACAAAGCAACAATATCCCGGCAAGGGAACAGTTTAATAACACTTTCTCTTTCTTTCACTTTTATTTCACAATTCATTTCACAACTCGAGCCAATATTCTAGAGTTTTTACTTTACAACTCGAGTCAATGCTCTAAAAGTTCAATTGTCACTTATACTTTCACAATTTCGCTATACAACTTGAGCCAACGCTCCTCAATATTCATAGGTCACAAATCTTTCCACAAACTTTATACAACAATTAGAAATCTTCAACAAGGCATGAATAATACAACGAAATCATGAAAATTCACAATATAAGAGTCACGGTCATGCTTGACACCAATGTATAGATACTCATCACCATGCCTATACATCGTACTCAACAAGAAGCAAATAGCAAGTGGGACACAACTCCTAATCCCTCAAGCTAACGTTAGACCAAACACTTACCTCAAACTTCCACGGCCAAATCAATCCTCAATTACCGCCTTTCCTCTCGAATTTGGCTCCAAATCGTTGTATCTATACAATAATGACTTCAATACATCAATAAATGCTAAACAATGCGAACCCAATGTCTAATTATAGCTTTCCAAGCATTCTTCCCAAAATCCCAAAAATCGACCCCGGACCTGCTTGGTCAAAACACGAGGTTCTGACCAATATCAAATCACCCATTCACCCACGAGCCCGAATATATAATTTGTTTTCAAATTCGACCCCAAAACGAGGTCAAAATCAAGAAAAATCAAAGAGCCCTAACTCTATCCAATTCCTTAATTCTCCCCTTAATCACATGTTTTAGGCATAGAATTTCAATAGATGTTGATTGAAAATGAAGAAAACGAGTTAAAGATTGCTAACCCACGAGTTAATGGTGAAAAGATGCTTCAAAAGTCGCCCTAGAACATTGGAGAAGAAGAAGTTTGTGAAGTTTTTTGAAAATCCCGTAATGGTTCTGTTTTGGGGTTTTAAAATAACTGGGCAAAATTGCCCTTCGTGTTCGCGATGGGCAACTCGCGTTCGCGACACTGGGCTCGCGTTCGCGTTGCTTTAGCACCTCGAGCCCTCGCGTTCGCGGGCCACTAGCCGCATTCGGGTAGAACAAACTGGTGGCCTCTCCCCCTGCACCCTACGCGTTCGCGAGTGAAACGACGCATTCGCAAAGGGTCTCCCCCCTGAGCTTCGCATTTGCGTTTCATCCTCCGCATTCGCGAAGAAGCCAAAATGGCACCTGAGATCCTTGCCTTACGCGTTCGCGAAAGGGACCATGCGAACGTGAACGGTAAAATCCCTGGGCACTAATAGCAGAAAACCTGCAACATTTCTAAGGCGGAAAACCATTCCGAAACACTCACGAGCCCTCGGGGCTCCTTAACAAACACACGTACTAACTCAACAACATCATACAAACTTATCCATGCGATCAAATCGCCAAACTAACCTCGAAAACAATGAATCAAACTTCAAAATCAATAATTTTTCTAAAAACTTCATCAAGTTCAAATTTAAGGTTTCAAGTCCGAAACATGTCAAACGACGTCCGATTTTAACCAAACTTTACAGAAACATCTTAAATCACATATAAGACCTGTATCGGGCACCAGAACCAAAATACGGGTCCGATACCAACACGTTCTAATCAAATTTCATTTCCATTTTCCTTAACAATTTCAAAAAAAATAATTTTACTTAAAAATTCATTTCTCGGGCTTGGGACCTCAGAATTCGATTTCGGACATACGCCCGCGTCCCATATTTTCCTACGGACCCTCCGGGACCGTCAAATTACGGGTCCGGGTCTTTACCCAAAATGTTGACCGAAGTCAAATTTATTCCTTTTAACATCAAAACTTAGCATTTTTCACAAAATTTTATATTTAAGCTTTCCGGCTATGCGCCCGGACTGCGTACGCAAATCGAGGCAACTCTAAATGAGGTTTTCAAGGCCTCGGAAGCACAGAATGGATAAGAAAATAGGTGATTACCCTTTGGGTCGTCACATTCTCCATCTCTAAAAAACATTCATCCTCGAACGAACAGAAGAAGGAAGTACCTGAGTCGGGGAAAAGATGGGGATAACGGCTCCGCATATCGGACTCGGACTCCCAGGTCGATGCCTCAGGAGGCTGACCTCTCCACTGAACACGAACAGAAGGAAAACTCTTCGATCTCAACTGACGAACCTGCCAGTCTAGAATAGCTATCGGCTCCTCCTCATAAGACAAGTCCTTGCCCAACTGGACAGGGTTGAAATCTAACACGTGGGATGGATCGATGTGATATTTCCGAAGCATGGACACATGAAACACTGGATGCACGGCTGATAAGCTTGGCTACAATGCATGTCTTTAAGCCACCTCTCCCACTCGATCAAGAATCTCAAACGGGCCAATGAACCTAGGGCTAAGCTTGCCCTTTTTCCCAAATCTCATCATGCCCTTCATAGGCGACACTCGGAGCACAACCGCTCACCAACCATAAAAGCCACATCTCGAATCTTGCAGTCTACATAACTTTTTTGCCTGGACTGAGCTGTATGCAGTCTATCCTGAATGATCCTGACATTGTCCAAGGCCTCCTGAACCAGATCCGTACCCAACAACCGAGCCTCTCTCGGCTCAAACCATCCGACCGGAGATCGACACCGCCTACTATATAAAACCTCATAAGCAGCCATCAGGATACTCGACTGGTCCCACAAACCTCCAAAGTCAATAACACAAGCTCGAAGCATATCCTTCAATATCTGAATAGTCTGCTTGGACTGCCCGTCCATCTGAGGATTAAATGTTGTACTCAACTCAACCTGGGTGCCTAACTCTCGCTGAACTGCTCTCCAGAAACGTGAGGCGAACTGCATACCTCGGTCCGAAATGATAGAGACCGGCACACCATGAAGACGAATAATCTCCCAGATATATATCTCTGCTAACATCTCGGACGAATAAGAGACTGCCACAGGAATGAAATGCGCTGACTTGGTCAGCCTATCAACAATGACCCAAACTGCGTCGAACTTCTTCCGAGTCAGCGGAAGTCCAGTAACGAAGTCTATAGTGATCCGCTCCCACTTCCACTCGGGAATCTCAATCCTCTGAAATAAACAACCATGCCTCGGATGCTCGTACTTAACCTGCTGACAATTCAAACACCGTGCCACATATGCCACAATATCCTTCTTCATTCTATGCCACCAATATTGCTGCCGCAAATCCTGATACATCTCCGCGGTGCCTGGATGAATAGAGTGCCGGGAATTATGGGCCTCCTCTAAAATCAACTTCCGAAGCCCATCCACATTAGGCACACAACTCGACCCTATAATCTCAAAACTCCATCAGTATCTAAGGTAACTTGCTTGGCACCTCCTCGCTGCACCGGGTCTCTAAGGACACACAAATGGGGATCATCACACTATCGATCACGGATACGCTCCAATAACGAAGAAATATCCAACCTCACAAATCGATTAGCCAACGCCTGAACATCCAAAACAAGCGGCCTCTCACTGACTAGAATATAAGCAAGACTACCCATACTGGCTGACTTTCTACTTAGAGCATCGGCCACCATATTGGCCTTTCCTGGGTGATATAAGATAGTGATGTCATAATCCTTCAACAACTCCAACCACCTTCTCTGCCTCAAATTCAACTCTTTTTTCTTGAACAAGTACTAAAGACTGTTGTGGTCAGTGAACACCTCACATGCCACGCCATACAAATAGTGCCTCCAAATCTTTAATGCGTGAACAATGGCTGCCAACTCCAAATCATGCACTGGATAGTTCTTCTCATGAATCTTCAACTGCCTCGAAGCATAGGCAATGACCTTGCCATCCTGCAGCAACACTGCACCAAGCCCAATAGGGGAAGCATCACAATAGATTGTGTAAGGCCCTGAACTTGTGGGAAATACTAACACCAGTGTCGTAGTCAGAGATGTCTTGAGCCTCTGAAAGCTCGCCTCACACTCGTCTGACCATCTGAACTAGGCACCCTTCTAGGTCAACCTGGTCATCGGGGCTGTGATAGATAAGAACCCATCCACGAACTGACGATAGTAGCCTGCCAATCCCAAGAAACTCCGAATCTCTGTAGCTGATGCTGGTCTAGGCCAGTTCTTGACTGCCTCAATCTTTTTCGGATCGACCTGAATACCCTCTGCTGATACAACATGACCTAGGAATACAACTGAACTTAACCATAACTCACACTTCGAGAACTTAGCATACAACTGACTATCCCTCAAAGTCTGAAGACCACTATGAGATGATGCTCGTGCTCCTCCCGGCTGCGGGAATATATCAAAATATCATCAATAAAGACGATCATGAATGAATCCAAATAAGGTCTGAACACTCGGTTCATCAAATCCATAAAACCTACTGGGGCATTTGTCAACCCGAATGACATAACTAAGAACTCATAATGCTCGTACCGAGTGCGGAATGTTGTCTTAGGGACATCGGATGCCCTAATCCTCAACTGATGGTAAGCAGATCTCAAGTCAATCTTCGAAATTACCTTGGCACCCTAAAGCTGATCAACCAAATCATCAATCCTCGGCAATGGATATTTATTCTCGATTGTAACCTTATTCAACTGCCGGTAATCAATACACATTCTCATCGACCCATCCTCCTTCTTAACAAACAACACTAGTGCACCCCAAGGCGAAGCACTGGGTCTAATGAAACCTTTCTCAATCAAGTCCTGCAACTGCTCCTTCAACTCTTTCAACTCCGATGGGGCCATACGATACAGCGGGATATAAATGGGCTGAGTGCCCGGAGCCAAATCAATGCAAAAGTCAATATCTCTGTCGGGTGACATACCCGGCAAGTCTGAAGGGAAAACATTAGGAAACTCACGGACAACGGGCACATAATAAATAGAAGGGACCTCTGCACTAGAATCACGAACATATGCCACGTAGGCCATACACCCCTTCTC
This sequence comes from Nicotiana sylvestris, assembly GCF_000393655.2. Classification (NCBI taxonomy): domain Eukaryota; kingdom Viridiplantae; phylum Streptophyta; class Magnoliopsida; order Solanales; family Solanaceae; genus Nicotiana; species Nicotiana sylvestris. Next base: position 27,929,064 of record NC_091057.1, read on the forward strand.
GAACATACGCCGAGCCTTCACATACGAGATAACACTGAGGGTAGGATGACCAGGAGTCCCTCTCCACTCTAAACAAGGCAAACCCGGTAAAGCTAAGGTCACAGACTTAGCATGACTGTACAAGATAGTGTGGTAAGGGGATAACCAGTTCATCCCCAATAGGACATCAAAATCAACCATGTCTAGAAGAAGCATATATACACGAGTCTCAAGATATCCAATCACCACTATACATGAACAATGGACGCGACCCACCACAATAGAATCACCCATTGGCATAGAAACATAAACAAGGGCCCTCAAGAATTACTAGGCATGACCAGATACGGCGCAAAATAAAATCAAAGCTTCTCTACCACAAACTAGAACAGTACCTGCACCTCCACCTATAATACCTTTACCTCCACCTCTAGCATCTCTACCTCCACCTCTAATACCTCTACCTCCACCTCTAGCTAACTGAGCGGGCTAGACGAGTCCCTCAATGAACCTCCTCACTCTCTCTCACAGTGGGAAGTATGATAAGAGCATGATGAGCCAAGTCGATAAATCTGATCTCGTACTGAGTAATAGCCATGGAACCTTGCTGAAGATGCTCAAACTACCTCCGATAGACCTCTCTCTAAGTGAGGGGGAGAAACTTCTCCAGAAATAGCTGCGTGATTTGTTATCAAGTCGAAGCTGATGACCTAATTGGTATAGCCAATCAATAATCTCTCCAACAGGTCTTGGCGGATCCAGACAAGCGAAGAGTAGCAAAATCAACCCCATTGATCTCCACGATATCCATGTTCCTGAGAACCTCATGACAACTGTCTAGATAATCCTTGAGATCCTCAGTAGATGCACCGCTAAATGTAGTAGTGAAGAGCTTGGTGAAACTTATCCAACCTCCACAAAGCCTCCGAAGACGTAGCTGATCTATCACCAGTTTGTGTTGCTGCTTAGCTGAAGAAGCGGTACATGACCTCGCCATTCGTGAAAGGACAAGAGTAGAAATTCAATTAGCATTGAGAAACAAAACCGCACGACAAGAAAGAATAAATGGGAAGTTTTTCCTAACTCTGTAGCATCTGGAGGATAAATACAGACGTCTCCGTACCGATCCCTCAAACTATACTAAGCTTGTCTATGAACTGTGAGACCCATGTAAACTAGAGCTATGATACCAACTCGTCATGACCCGGATTTCCCACCCTTAGGAGTCGTGATGGAGCCTACTAATGAGAGCTAGGCAAGTCAATCCTTAACTACTTACTTCATTATCAAATTACTTCTTTTTAACACTTATAAAGAGATAACATGAAAACAACGAAACATTAAATAATTAAGCGAAAGGTAACAATTAAACATCTGAATTCTACGTCTATTACAATTACTTAAGTCTCAACCTCCCAAAATCTGGTGTCACAGTGTCACATACGGTCTAAGATTTTCTACATACAAAGTCTGAAGAAATAATAATACATTGTTCCGGAATATAAGGGAAATGAAACAAGAATAGTAGGTAGAAGAAGACGCCAAGGCCTGCGGATGCCTGCATGACTACCTTGGGTCGCCTGATGGGCAAGAATCAGCAATCCCACCGCGGTCCGAAGTCTACAACCCTGGGGTCTACACAAAAGAGTGTAGAGTGTAGTATCAGCACAACCGACCCCATGTGCTGGTAAGTGCATAGCCTAAACTCGGCGAAGTAGTGACGAGGCTAGGACCAGACTACCAAATAAACCTGTACAATTTAACTATATATAGCAGAAAAGAAGTACGGAAAGAAACGGTCACATATAGTCAAGTATGGGAGGGGGAAACATGCTACAGGGAAACATCAAATAGTAATAGAAAAGCAACAAATAAGTATGAGGATCACCACCGTTCAATTGAAAACAGAAGGGGAAATCTTGCTACGGGGCACAACAAGTATCAACAGGAAGCCAACAATTTAGTGTAGAGAAACCGTAACACAGTTATAAATAATAAAATTAGGGAAATCAAAGACAAATGCACGACATCACCCTTCATGCTTTAACTCTCTCTCACCAAGAAAATACACGGCATCACCCTTCGTGCTTTAACACTATCTCACCAAAACAACACACCGCATCACCATTCGTGCTTTACTTTCTTCCTCACCCAAATAACAATCACAAGACAAATAGGGTAAGGGAATCTATAACCTTAAAGTAAAATCAAATAACAACAAATAATGAAAGAAACAACAAAACTCGGATATCAACAAAGAATCAGAAATCAACAAATGCACGGCATCACCCTTCGTGCTTTACTCTCGTCCTCACCAAAGCAATTATATAATAGAAATGTGAATGACATAACCCTTCGTGCTTTTACTCTCTTTCCTCACCATATAATCAATAAAATCGGCACGGAATGGTACATCGTGCGGCATGGCATCACCCTTCGTGCTTTACACTCTTTCCTCACAAAAACAAACAATGCACGGCATCACCCTTAGTGCTTTAACACTCTTCCTCACCCAAACAACAATCACAAACAAAGGGTCAAGGGAATAAACAAAATCATAATAGGAATCCCGGCAAGGGAACAACAATTAAATAATTAAATCCCGGCAAGGGAACAACATCAATAATATCAACATCCCAGCAATGGAGATAACCAACAAAGCAACAATATCCCGGCAAGGGAACAATTTAATAACACTTTCTCTTTCCTTCACTTTTATTTCACAATTCACTTCACAACTCGAGCCAATACTCTAGAGTTTTTACTTCACTACTCATTTCACAACTCGAGCCAATGCTCTAAAAGTCCAATTGTCACTTATACTTTCACAGTTTTGCTATACAACTTGAGCCAATGCTCCTCAATGTTCATAGGTCGCAAATCTTTCCACAAACTTTATACAACAATTAAAAATCTTCAACAAGGCATGAATAATACAACAAAATCATGAAAATTCACAATATAAGACTCACGGTCATTCTATACACTAATGTATAGATACGCATCACCATTCCTATACGTCGTACTCAACAAGAAGCAAATAGCAAGTAGGACACAACTCCTAATCCCTCAAGCTAAGGTTAGACCAAACACGTACCTCAAACTTCCATGGACAAATCAATCCTCAATTACCGAGTTTCCTCTCGAATTTGGATCCAAACCGATTGTATCTATACAATAATGACTTCAATACATCAATAAATGCTAAACAATGCGAACCCAATGCCTAATTATAGCTTTCCAAGCATTCTTCCCAAAATCCCAAAAATCAACCCCGGGCCCGCTTTGTCAAAACACGAGGTTCGGACCAAAATCAAATCACCCATTCACCCATGAGCCTGAATATATAATTTGTTTTTAAATTCAACCCCAAAACGAGGTCTAAATCAAGAAAAATCAAAAAGTCCTAACTCTACCCAATTCCGTAATTTCTACCCTTAATCACATGTTTTAGGCCCAAAATTTCAAAAGATGTTGATTGAAAATGAAGAAAACGAGTTAAATATTGCTAACCCACGATTTAATGGTGAAAAGATGCTTCACAAGTCGCCCTAGAACTTTGGAGAAGAAGAAGTTTGTCAAGTTTGTAAAAATCCCGTAATGGTTCAGTTTTGGGGTTTCAAAATAACTAGGCAAAATTTCCCTTCGCGTTCGAGATGGGCAACTCGCGTTCGTGATGGGTCAGGTCTGAAGACCTTCAAGTTTGCGACATTGGGCTCACGTTCGCGATGCTTTTGCACCTCGAGCCCTCATGTTCGCGGGCCAGTGGCCGCATTCGCGTAGAACAAATTGGTGGCCCCTCCCCCTGCATCCTACGTGTTCGCGAGTGGAAGGACGCGTTCACGAAGGGTCTCCCGCCTGAGCTTCGCGTTCGCGTCTCATCCTCCGCGTTCGCAAAGAAGCCAAAATGGCACCTGGTATCCTTGCCTTACGTGTTCGCGAAAGGGACCACGCGAACGCGAAGGGTAAGATCCCTGGGCACTAACAGCAGAAAACCTGCAACATTTCTAAGGCCAAAAACCTTTCTGAAACACCTCCAAAACACTCTTGAGCCCTCGGGGATCCTAACCAAACACACGTACTAACTCAACAACATCATACGAACTTATCCGTGTGATTAAATTGCCAAACTAACCTCGAAAACAATGAATCAAACCTCAAAATCAAGAGTTTTTCCAAAAGCTTCATCAAGTTCAAATTTAAGATTTCAAGTCCGAAACATGTCAAACGGCGTCCGATTTTAACCAAACTTTACAGAAATATCTTAAATCATATATAAGATCTGTACCGGGTGCCAGAACCAAAATACGGGCCCGATACAAACATGTTCTAATCAAATTTCATTTCCATATTCCTTAACAATTTCAGAAAAAACAATTTTACTTAAAAATTCATTTCTCAGGCTTGGGACCTCGGAATTCTATTCCGGACATATGGCCACGTCCCATATTTCCCTATGGACCCTCCGGGACAGTAAAATCACGGGTCCGGGTCAGTTTACCCAAAATATAGATCGAAGTCAAATTTATTCCTTTTAACATCAAAACTTAGAATGTTTCACAAAATTTCATATTTAATCTTCCCGGCTGCGCGCCCGGACTGTGCACGCAAATTGAGGCGACTCTTAATAACGTTTTCAAGGACTTGGAAGCACAGAATGGATAAGAAAATAGGTGATGACCCTTTGGGTCGTCACAGGTACTTATAGAGTCACTCTTTGTTTAACTAAGATGATAGTGTGACAAATAATAGCTTTATAGCTTTCGATCTATTGAGTGTAGTCAAATCTAGGGGTGTTCAAAACCAACCCGAAACCGAAACCTGAACCAAAATCGAAGCTTAATGGCTTATTGGTATCGGGTTAATGGTTTAACGGACGGGGAACATGTTTTTTTTATTAACGTCTTATCGGTTTGGGGGCGGATTATTCAATTTTCTTAACGGATAATCCGTTAACCTGTTAAGAATATATATATACATATCAAATTTATTTTTATCTATATATATCTATATTTATCCATATATATATATATATATATATATATATATATATTAAACATCAAAAACCCTTCCACTTCCAGAGATTGCACTATTGAAGATTCATTAGGAGATTGCATTGTTGAAGAACTTGAAGAATGACAACATCATAGTACTATATATTGTCTGGAAAGACAGTGAACATAACATCCTCAATTTCATAACTGAGGAATGTGCCTCTGGTAATTTGATGGATTATAGGAAGAAGCATCGTCATGTTTCGATTAAGGCGTTGAAGAAGTGGCCTAGGCAAATACTATAGGGCTTGGATTATTTACACACTCATGACCCTTGTGTTATTCATAGAGATCTCAATTACAGTAACATATTTCTCAATGGCCATGTTGGAAAGGTAATGAATCAACTCATTCAGTTTATCTTCAGTTAATGTAGTTTATTTACAATGTACAATGTGTTATTCTTTTTTCACTCTCCAACACATGACACACTACATCATTCTTATGTAGACGTTAACGGACATGTATTTCTGGACTTAATGTGTAATTTCGATTTCTGAATTTGTATGCTAGGCTGTTTGCAAACAATTAATGCACGCAATATAGATTGAATTAGGCTGATAAACCGCCTAATAACCGCTCAATAAGAGTTAAACCGATACCAATTCTCCCGATATCTTATCAGGTGGCTAGCGGATTAATATATTTAAAAGTAGATAACCGATAAGCCAAATCGTTAAGAGTAAATAATCGATCAATCCGTCCGATAAGTAGCCCTAGTCAAATCTCACATTATCAAAATAGGCGGTGGGCAAACTTTAACTGAGTTTAAGAGAATTTCACATTTTTTAAAATAATAGTGAAACAAATCTCAACGAATACACTAACTCATAAAGGGGATTGTATGTAATATCCTAGGAAAATTTCACATAGACATGACATATGCGAGATATTAGGTACTGTTTACCTCGAAAATATGAGTAAAAATTAAATTTGATTTGTGGTTTTAAAGATATGTGATTTAATTCAATACTAATTAATAATCAAGAAGTATAACGTATAAATGAAAGAAATAAGTGAATCAAACTAGTGTTGCTAGGCAGTATCGATCTCGAGCCAAAGTGACCTCAAGATGGATTAAGAATAATAAAGCAAGAATAATAATGCTAAAGGACAATTCTGATGAATAATGAGCGAAAAGGTAAGAGAGTATATTCTTTGCCAATGATTAGATGATCTTTACAATTGATTGGGGTCCCCTTTATATATTAGGGGAACCCTAAATAAGTTACATTTCTATTTACAGTAAAGAATCGTATTGGGACAGCTTTCTAACCGCCTAGTATGGATTCGTAAAAATATATTCCAAAATTTACACCATGATCTTGAGGACGTGGTGGGAATCTTGTCCTTCTGTAACAAACTCATAAAGGAACCATCTCGGAGTCGGTTGTACTTGGCTCTGATACCCATCGTGCACTTCTATGCTCAGGCATTGCACTATATCTTCGAGCTCGAGTCTGATCCATCAAGCTCGAACTCGACCTTACCTGAGTTCGGGCTTAAGGCAACCCCTCGACCCTAGGAAATCGAGCATACCTGATTTCAACAGTATACAGATAGTCCCCGTATTTCTTAGAGTAAGATGATAAGAAACGATTTGAACCTCAATTTTTCGGAGTCTCTGATGATGATGTCATTCCCGTGGAGAAGGCGCTCGAAGTGGTCGAAACATCCCATCGGTTCGCTTCCTCAAAATATTAAATACATGCCAGTAATGGTCGGCCACTAGCGCCGCAGAACCGTCGCCGCTCATCTATAATTACGGGACTCCTTCTTTGAATTAAAAACTTTACTTCTTCATTACATTTACTCTGATCACCTTTCCCCTTTATCTCTTTCTCTTATCATCTACTTCTACCGCCTGTTTAAGTGCCGGAAAACACCAAGCTTCCCAAAAAACACCACGCTCTGCTGCCTTTTGCATCTCTTAGCTTAAAACTATGGCCAAAGCTTCTAAGACAGTCCCCCAAAAAGAAAAGGCATCATCTTCTTCTTCCGCCCGACCAGCTAAACTGGTGGTGCCGGCCCTTCACGAAATCATTCTCGGCCCTGTGTGATAAAGTAGGATTTCAATATTGAAAAACCCCCAATATCCTAGGCCGATGCGAACATGTATCTTTATATATCAGTTCGATATCAGCGAAGCACCTTAAGGCCCTGAAAAAGGACTGCAGCTGGGGAGATGAGGTCGTGGTACAGATCCCCGACCTTGAGGAAAGCATCACTACTTATGTGGAGGGGTTCTTAAGTGTTTACACTTACCCCTTCACATTAGGTCACCTCGATCCTGTAGTAATTGATTTTTGCAAAAAGTACAAGGTTACCCTCGGCCAGATCCATTCGTCCTTTTGGCGCATCGTGATTATGCTGTGTTATTTCTCTTGCAAGGCCGAGGGATTCGAGTTTACCCTCAACCATATCATTCGGCTATACCGGCCTCAACTGTTTCGAGGGATCAACAAGCTTTAACGTCGATCAAGAAAGGCCTTCTTTGCTAGTAATGACGAGGATAAAGATCGAGGCTGGATGAGCCGGTTTATCAAAGTGAGGACCTCGGACATCATACCTAGGGGAAAATACCATTCCCGAAGAGATGGAACTTTAATCATAAGTGAAGTCCTTCTCCAAATACCTACTCATATTCTACTTCTATGTTTTGTAATGCCTTCACTTTTTCTACAGATGTTTCTTGGATGCCCCACGCGATCCCCGGCCTCGAGGATCGGTTCTGAAAATTAGCCGCAACCTTCTCGTATGATGAGCACAAATGGACGAATTGTCGAGGGGAAAATAGGAGGCCAAACACCATGGTAAGTTCTCTTCCCAGGTTCTTTGATACTTTTTTTTATCGGTGATGCCACCTCACTTATGCTTATTTGTGCAGGCATAGGAGATATCTCTGAAATAAGGCCAGCCCCGCCCTAGAAAGAGATAGAGTCACTGATTCCAAAATTGGGGAAAGACAACAAAGGAAAGAGGGCTTCGAGGCTCGAAGATCAACAGGATGAGAGGGCCCCTACTCGAAAGCCAAGGAGGAAGCTCATCCATGTGGACTTGGATTCAGTCGTTCAATTCCAGGAAGATGAAGAGAACGAGGGTGAAGAAACAGCGATGGTGCCCTGAACTAGGAAACTAGTCGAGGCCGCCAAACCCTCCAAACCTGAGACCTTGCCTCATGGTAAAGGAACTTCGAAGAAAGATTCGGGAAAAGCCCTCGAGTTCACCAAGATCGAGATCATTCCCCCATCTTCAATAAGTACGCCAGAGGGGAGAAAAACTGAGGGCTGAAGCTAATCATAGCACCCCGAGTGAGGAGCTCGAGACCGTGACAATGGGTCACTCGCCTTCTCTACCATCTTACTTTGAGGAGGCGATAAAGGATTCTCAAGCTCTGCGAACGCCCAACCCAAGCAAGGTTCTCGAAGAAGATCCTTTTCGAGATTGTTTCACCGGGGTTGACGATGTTGTTGACTTTAATGACGCATACACCCTCTTTGAAGAGGCTCAACGTCTATTCTCTTGGGTAAACACTAACTTTTATTGTTGTAATTTTCTTTCTTCTCCCCTTCTTTTGGCTGACATATCTTTGTTCTATGTGTAGGCCATCACCAAGTTCAGGGCCGAGCTAAGCCAATGTGAGGATGAGCTAAAGAGGGCTCTGGGTGAAGAGAAGGCCTTGAGGCTCCTTTGTATCCAAAAGGAGGAGGAGCTCAAGGACCTTTGGACTGACTTGGCCAAAGCTCAAAAAAACAAGGTCGAGCTAGACAAGCAGGTAACCGTAATTTTAATAGAGTATGGTCTTCTTGGGGTTTAGAATTTGATGTCTCAGCTGCAACAAAAGTTGGAGATGATTGGGCAGCTCCGGGGCGAAGTCGATCAGGTTAAGACTGACTGCCACCGATGGAAAGAGAACATGGATCGGCTCACTGTTGATAAAAAAGCTACTCTAGCCCAATTGGCCTCGATACAGACTCAGCTCCGAGGTATTAAAGTGAAAAATTTGGCCCAGTCCAAGAAAATTGAGGAGCTAGAGGCAAAACTTGTTAAAGCAGGGGCCGAGGTTGTAGAGGCCAATGCTAAAGTTGAGAAAACCAAGGCCACAGCTGATAAGACCATTGCCGTATACTTAAGATATGTCGAGGCTATTCAAGCGAAGCTATGGAAGGTCTCCTACCGCAAAAAACGGAGTAATGATTTTGCCAAGTGCCAAGCCCGGAGGGAGACTCTCGAAGAAATCCATGCCCGAGTGTTCGACCAAACTGAAGAAATAGCCCAAGCAAAGGCGCTGGAAGCCGATGATAAGTTTCTTGTTTCTTCTGATGATGAAGATGTTGTTAGTGGTATTGAAGGTGGGGGAGATGAGTAAGGAGTCCCCAAGGAGGAGGAGGTTCCCGAAGATACAACTCCCAAGGATGCAGTTCTTGTGGATTTGGCTCCCGAAGATGTGGCCCCGAAATAGATTAGGTTTTTTTGTTCCTATGTGTAAGGGCCCCTTGTGGGTGTTGTAAATATCTTTTGTAAACATCATTTATAATATAAAGAATTCTTTTTCTTCATCTCTGATTTGTATAGAATTATGAATTGTCTTTATTTTGTGAAATTGTTTTGGTAACTTCAATGATCAAGTGAACATTGGCTCGGATTCTGAATATAACAACCCTTAGGTTTTTTAGTGATCGATGGGTGATCTTCAAACTTATAATAGAATACCTCTTAAGGTTTTTGTTAATCCTCGAGTTATGTTTAAGTCGATTTGATGCGAGCTCGAGATGATAGGACTCTTGAGTCCGACTTGAGTGAGAGTAAGGTCTCGAACACTGTATGTTTCAGCCCTTAGGCTCATTTTATATTGGCCTTTAGGCTTTTTTAGGACTGCCCATAGGCTATGTTGGGCCACTTCAGCCTCTAAGACGGATATAATTATTCCCTCTTTTTATCTAAAAGACTTAGTTAAAATTTCTTTATGTCTTAGCATGTGTTTTTGTACCCGTTGGGTTTTTCGAAGGTTCGATTGATTGGAACCTCATTTGTGTTATGATAATTGAATACTTTTTGAGGCTTTTTCGAAGTTTGATTTTATCGAAGCCCTTTTACTTTTGCCGAGGGTAGCATAGTTTATTCGGTTTTTCAAAGTATTTGAAGTCCTTTAACTCATGGTGGAAGTCAGACTTCTCTGAGCCGCATTATTTCAGCCATAGCCTTTTTTTATGATCGTAGTCTTTAATATGGTTGTAGCCTTTAATATGGTCGTGACCTTCGAGTATGTCCCTTGCAGTTGTTTCCCAATAACCCTTTGAACGTGTTCAATAGGTTAGTCCTCGAGTATGATGGCCTTGGCCTTTACGTCCAGGGGATGCCCCTTCGAGGTTTTATGAATTTGAGTTTAGGTGACTCGAATGCGTCGACTATTGAGACATTCATATAGTAGAAAATTTCTTCGAGACACGAAGTGTTTTTTGAGATAGAAAGAATGCTTCTTTGAATAATTTGATAAATGCGTACATGTTTGCTGTCGGGGCTCGACTATTCTATATGGACACGGTTCATCTGACCGTTTGGTCCATTACAAAGTTTTCCTATCGAGGCCCTCTTTGGGGGTAAAGTACTTTCCTAAAAAATATAACCTCCGAGGGTGATATCCCCTAGTATTCGAGGTTGACTGAAAAGAAGTCTTGGATACAGATGAGTTCTCCTTAGGTAGCACATAGTTGTTGCCTTGTTAAGAGAAAAAGAGTGCAACGCGTGCTTTAAAACCCAAGGTCTTCGTGTGGAAAGGTACCCTCGGCATCGATAGAATGCCTATAATGTTTAGCCTTAAATTTAAATAAAAAAGGAGAAGGCCATACCTTAGCAGTAATATCGCGTGAGTAATGATACATTCCAGTTGTTTTACAATTACTCGCCTTCCATCGTGCCAAGTTTGTAAGATCCTTTGCCAAAAATTCCAATGACTCGATATGGTCCTTTTCGATTCGGGCCTAGTTTTCCTTCATTTGGGTCTCGAGTATTAAGGATGACTTTTCATAGAACTAAGTCCTTAATTTCAAAGTGTCTAAGGTTGGTACTTCTATTATAGTATCTCTCGACTCTTTGCTTCTGTGCGGCCATCCGAACAAGTGCTGCTTCTCATTTTTCATCCAATAGCTCGAGGCTAGTATTCATAGCCTCGTGATTTGACTCCTATTATGCATGTTGAAAACTGGCGTTGGGTTCTCCAACTTTGACCGGGATTAAGGCCTCGGAGCCGTATACTAAAGAGAACAGAGTAGCCCCTGTGCTGGACTTCGATGCTGTTAGATATGCCCAAGGACCTCGGGTAGAACTTCTCTTCATTTTCTGCATCGTCCAACCTTTTCTTTAGGTTTTGTATGATAGTATTGTTTGTTGATTCAGCCTGTACGTTCCCGGTTGGATGATATGGTGTTGATAAAATTCTTTTTATTTTGTATGCTTCGAGGAACTTCGTTACCTTGCTGCCAATGAATTGCTTACCATTGTCGCACACGATTTCGGCGGGTATCCCGAATGGACACACGATATGGTCCCAAATGAAGTCAATAACTTCTTTTTCTCTGACCTTCTCGAAGGCATGTGCTTCCACCCACTTAGAAAAGTAGTCAGTCATAAAAAAAAGAATTTAGCTTTACCCAGTGCCATTGGTAGAGGGCCGACTATGTCCATTCCCCATTTCATGAAAGGCCACGGGGACAGGACTGACTGTAGTTGCTCTCTGGGCTGGTGAATCATTGGTGCGAAACTTTGACATTTATAACATTTTTTAACAAACTGCTTGGTGTCTTTTTCCATGCTATCCCAATAATACACTGCTCTAATAATGTTGTGGACCAAAGACTGCGCCGGAGTGATTCACACAATTACCTCCGTGGATTTCTCGTAGAACATAATCGGTGTTCCCCTACCCTAAACATACCGGTAATGGTTCATCGAATGTCCTCCTATACAATATACCATCTTCATCTAATGTGAACCTAGTAGCCTTGGTTTGTGGGGCCCTCGATTCTTTGTGGTCCGATGGGAGTTTTCCATTTTTCAAATAATCGATATACCTATTCCTCCAATCAAACTTGTAAAATTTATCTCGGCATGACCCTCTTCAATCATAGACTTCGACAATTGGACGACGGTCCCCGGGACGATATCATCTTCTTCAACCGATGGCCCCAAATTAGCAAGTGCATCGGCCTTACTATTTTGTTCTCGAGGCACATGATCTAGAGTCAACTTTTTGAAGCGGTGCAATGTTACTTGCAGCTTATCCATGTACTGTTGCATCCTATCCTCTCGAACTTCAAAGCTTTTGTTTACTTGATTAACCAGCGACAACAAATCAAACTTGGCTTCAATGACTTCTACTCCCAAGTTTTTAGCTTTCTCAAGTCCTGCAATCACGGCCTCATATTCGGCCTCATTATTGGTCAACCTAGAAGTTTTGATATATTGTCTAATAGTACTACCTGTTGGTGGCTTCAAAACAATGCCGAGCCCGGACCCTTTCACATTTGAGGCACTGTCAGTAAAAAGGGTCCATACCCCCGATGATGTACCTAATTTTAGCAGAAGTTCCTTTTCCACTTCGAGTAAAATCGGCTACTGATAAATAAGGATTCAAGTCTATTTTATGCTCCTTTATGCTTGAGTTTTGGACTAAAATGTGTACAAGTATTCCCAAAAGCTAACTTGTTGTGCTTTTTTACAGTGTTTGGTCAAAAAGAGGCAAGGATGTCATAACCAGCTCTAAAAAGGAGTGAAACCTGCACAAGTTCAAAACCAAGTCAAAGCACCGCTACAGTGGAAAACCAACTGCGGACGCGAAGGACCTACCGCGACAGAGGTCCTTTTATTGCGGTCCGTGACATAAAGATTCAGAGAGATTATATTTGAGGTTTACCAAGTCACCGCGGTCCGTGGTGATTTTATGCGACTGCGGTACCTTTACCGCGACATCGATCCTTTTATCATAGTCCGCGGAGAAGAGATTCAGAGAGCCAAAGATTGAAGCTAAAACTTGAAGACTGCAATCCGCGGTAGCCTCACCACAGCAGCGGCCCATTTTTAGCTGTCAGCGCTACCTCCGTCAAGGGCATTTTTGTCCTGAAAATTTAGCTGTGTATAAATACTACTTTTTCCGATTTTTAGGTCATCGTATGTTAGCTGAGCACGTGAACGCCGACTTTTGTCTATTTTTGAGTAATTTTGTAGCTTACTTAGCAATTAATCATAAACTCTTATCTTGTAATTACAATTTATGGATTATTGTTCATCTCAAGCTATGATTTCTTTTTCGATTATGAGTAGGTAAACCCATTAGCTAGGGTTGTGGCTCAACTTTAGTGTGGGTATTTAATGGGTCTCTTATTTTAGGGCTTAGATGTTTATGGGTAATTGTTATTTGGCCTGATTTATGCTTTCTATGTTGAATTAGTGGTTGCAAAACACTAATTTGTGCCTTTTTGACTTAGGCTCTTCTTGAGAAAGAGAGACCAAGTCTAGGAATTTCAGATCAACAAGGAATTGGGAGTGTATTCAAGAGATTGATAGCCTCAATTAAAGGTTTAAACCTAGAGATAGTAATACCCGAGTTGAGCCAACATTGCTTGCGCAAATTGAACACCCAATTGGGCTTGAGAAAGCCAATTAGGACAAAGTCACTCTTACTACCGAGAGGTGTAGAGTGAGTAGCTTCGTGCATTAGCTATATCACGACCCCAACGATAACATTCTTGCCCTAAGTTTTAGATCTTGTTAGATACTCGCTAGGAGTAAGTCACTTCCCTAGTGCCTCTTTACCCATTTAGAAAACCCTACAAAAGTATCTACTTAGCTTAATTTCGCGCATTATTATAAAATTAAAGTAACAAACAAACAAGAATGATTGGAAGTGCAAACAATTACATCTCACAGTGCTAGGTTAGATAGGAACCCAACTCCAAATATTATCTTAGCTCCCTATGGATTCGATCCCGACCTTCTCGGGTTAAATCTACATCGACCGCTCTTGCCACTCTGTAGTGATGTAGGGTTGGACCCGATCACTTTTTGACGTCGTTACCAGGGAGCTAACGATTATGGCTATCTATATAAATAGTTTTGTGTCTTGTTTTACTTTTATTCTGTGATACTAATTTGTGTATGTCGCCAATTCAGGTACAAAATACCGAACAATAAATATGACCCTCTTGGAAACGTGATCCCGGGGGAGGAGATTGATGATAATGGTGATGATGAGGTCCCTATAGTTCCCCCAAGGACAAAGAAGAGGCCGCTCGGCCAATGAAAATATTTCAGAACCTCCCCCCCCTCCTCCAAAAGTGGCTCCTCGGATGCTTCTAAACGAAGGATATGCTAGTGCAATTGTCCCACCCCGAATCCGGGCGGGCAATTTCCAAATTACAAATCTAATGTTGACCTTATTGGAGCAGCGTTGGTATTTTACAGTTGCTCCTCATCAGAATGCATATAAACATCTTAAAGGCTTCGTAGATACCTGTTGGGGAAGCAAGAAAACAAATGTGTTAGAGGATGCATTACGGTTGAGATTATTCCCTTTCTCACTTGGAGGGAAAGCTTTGGACTGGCTCAAAAGGCTTCCCAACCATTACATTACTATGTGGGATGAGTTGGCGGACAAGTTTATAGCAATGTTTTTCTTGCCAGCGCATATGGCAACTTTGAGAGATGAGATTTTGACCTTCAAGCAAGAACCTAATAAACAACTTCATGAGATCTGGGAGATATATCAGACAATGGTGAAAGAATGTTCGAACAATGACATGACCGAGGCAATGATTCAACAGACATTCTACCATGGTATTAACATGACAAATCAGTGTGTAGTGAACCAGCTAGTAGGGGAAAACTTTATGAACACACCTTATAATAAGGCGTGTGAGATATTGGATGAGATGGCAAATACTTCCTCAACTTGGCAAAGTTGAGCCAGTGTGCCTCAGGGTGACCCCACTGTCATCCATTTGCACAAAGAGCTCCATGATCATGGCCATGCAATATCAAAGTTAACTATAACAATGAACCAGTTGGCAAAAGCTCAATTGCAACAAGTTCAAGCTACTAGACAAGTAACTGCTATGGAATGTGTCAACATATTGGTCAACAAGAGATGAAAAAGAGGTCAACAAGGTCAAGGCAGTCCGGATTAATATGAACAAGGTAGTGGTGGTTTCAATTAAGATGAGGGCTATGGTGATCAAAATGAAGAAGTGCAGTACATGAACAATTATCAAGGACAAAGGGGCAATGTTCCTAACCAACAACGATAGTGGAGATCCTAAGGAAATTAGGGAAATAAAAACAAACAAGGCAATAGCAACTGGGGGAACAACAATAAAACTTCGGGTAACCAGAACAACTAGGGCAACTAGAGTGGAAACAACAACAATTGGGGTGGAAACAACAACCAAGGGGGTTGGAATAATGGCAATCAAGGGAATAGGGGCAAGGCTTTCAAAGGCCTCCGATGTATCAACAACCAAATAATCCATCTCCATTTCCATCCCAAGGTCCTAGCACGTCAAACAATGAGATAGGAAGGATCGAGATGATGTTTGAACAGATGATGAAAAAGAATGCCGACTCTGATCCCCAGTTGGCATCCCACAATACTTCAATCTGAAACTTGGAGGTGCATCTTGGCCAAATTTCACAATCATTGAATACTCACCCTAAGGGGGCTCTACCTAGTGATACGGTAGTAAACCCAAAGGGTGGGAACAACACCGAGCATGCCATGGCGGTGGTTACCAGAAGCGGTCAAGGTGGTGATGAGAATGCCTCCAAGCAAAAGGAAACTGTGAGTGATGAAGTTGAGGTGCAAGATGATGATATCCCTTTAGTTGATGAAAATATGAGTGAAGATAACTTGAATGCGGAAGTGAGGATTGATGTTCATGATAATGAGGTGGAGACTCAAGATGACGTGAACCCATCTAGGGAACACGTAATAGACATATCGAAAATAGTAGTGCCTAAGGTTAAGGCTCCCTTGCCAAGGCCTCCTCCACCTTACCCTCAAAGGCTTGCGAAGCAAAGGAATTAGAATGAATTTAGAAAATTTATTGACATGATGAAGAGCTTATCAATCAATGTTCCTTTAGTGGAAGATCTTGAGAAAATGTCGGGTTACGCCAAGTTCATGAGAGACTTGGTGAATAAAAAGAGGTCCATGGATTGTGAGACCATCAAAATGACTCACCAAGTAAGTGCAATTGTGCAATTGATGGCTCCAAAGCTTGAAGATCACGACGCTTTCACTATTCCATGTGCTATTGGAAGTGCCGATTTTGCTAAGGCATTGTGCGATTTGGGTGCAAGTATCAATCTGATGCCTTACTCCGTGTTCAAAACTTTAGGTATAGTTCAACCGAGGGCTACTTCAATGAGGTTGCAAATGGCGGATGGAATGATGAAGAGGCCGCTTTGTATTATCGATGATGTTCTTGTTCGGGTCGACAAGTTCATTTTGCCCACTAACTTTGTGATCTTGGACTGTGAGGTTAATTATGAGGTTCCGATCATATTGGGAAGACCTTTCCTTGCAAATGGGAAGGCCTTGGTTGATGTGGAAGCATGGGAGCTCACCTTCCGGGTGGGTGGTGAAAAAGTGGTTTTTCATGTGTGCAAATCAATTAAGCAGCCAACAGTACTGAAGTGTGCTCTTTCATAGATCTTGTCATGGAAGTGATAGTTGATGATACTAGTGCAATGATCAATGTAGAGGATCCTCTAGAAGCTATGTTGTTGAACCTTGATATAAATGAAGATGAAGGTCGGGTGGGTCAATGCATTGCTTGGAATGTGATCTTACTCTTATGAGCCTCGAAAGCTCTCTTTGGATCTTTAAAATAGAAAGAATCCACCAACAAAGTCCTCAATCGAGGAACCTCCCATGTTAGAGTTGAAGCCTTTGCCTCCATACCTCAGGTATGAATTCTTAGGCCCTAGTTCAACTTTGCCAGTTATTCTTTCCTCTTGTCTTACTAACATGCAGGTAGATGCCACATTGGCAGTGCTCCAAAAATGAAAGAAGGCAATTGGATGGACTCTAGCTGATATCAAGGGGATAGCCCCGCCTTTTGCATGCACAAGAGTATTCTTGAAGATGATGCCAAGTCCTTCGTGGAACATCAAAGGAGGTTAAATGAGGCTATGCAAGATGTTGTCAAAAAGGAGGTGATCAAGTGGTTGGATGCAGGGGTTGTGTACCCCATCTCAGATAGTTCTTGGACTTTGCCGCTGCAATATGTGCCAAAGAAGGGTGGTATGATTGTGGTTACCAATGCGCAAAATGAGTTGATTCCCACCAGGACTGTCACCGGATGGAGGGTGTGCATGGACTACTGCAAGTTGAATAAAGTGACCCGCAAGGATCATTTTCCATTGCCCTTACTTGACTAGATGCTAGATAGACTTGCTGGGCGTTCCTTCTACTATTTCTTGGATGGTTACTATGGGTACAACTAGATTTTGATTGCTCCGAAAGATCAGGACAAAACCATTTTCACGTGTCTGTATGGCACCTTTTCCTTTTCTAGGATGCCATTTGGGTTGTGTAATGCATCAGCTACATTCCAGCGGTGTATGACAGCCATATATACCGATATGGTATAGGACATTTTGGAGGTGTTCATGGACGACTTCAGTGTTGTGGGTGACTCATTTGAAGAATGCTTGAAGAATCTTGACAAGGTGTTGGCCCAGTGTGAAGAGACCAATCTTGTGCTTAACTGGGAAAAAGCCACATTATGGTCGAGGAGGGCATTGTCCTTGGCCATAAGATCTCGAAGCACGGTATAGAGGTGGACAAGGCTAAAATTGAAGTGATTTCAAGGCTTCCCCCTCCTACCTCAGTCAAGGGGGTTAGAAGTTTTCTTGGGCATGTGGAGTTCTACCGAAGATTCATCAAAGACTTTTCTAAGGTCGTGAATCCTTTGTGCAAGCTATTGGAAAAGGATGTGAAGTTCATGTTTAATGAGGGATGCATGACTGCTTTTGAGCTGCTCAAGTACAAATTGACAACCACTCCCATTATTACCACACCCAATTGGAGCTTACCTTTTGAGCTCATGTATAACGCAAGCGATGCTGCGTCGGTTTTGGGTCAAAGAGTGAATAAGATGTTTCACCCAGTGTATTATGAAAGTAAAATAATGAATGATGCTTAAGTGAATTATACGGTGATGGAAAAAGAGTTGTTAGCAATTATGTTTGCAATGGAGAAGTTTTGGCCTTATCTCATGGGTGCCAAGTTGATAGTTCACACCGATCATGCAGCACTCTACTACTTGATGACGAAGAAGGATTCCAAAGCGCAGTTGATGAGATGGGTCTTATTGCTTCACGAGTTTGATCTTGAGATTGTGGACCGGAAAGGATGTGAAAACCAAGTGGTGGACCACTTGTCCTGCTTGGAGAAGGAGGGGAGGCCCCATGATAGCCTCAAAATTAATGATTCATTCCCTAATGAGCAATTGCTCTCTGAATCGGTGAATAACATGCCTTAGTTTGCGGATGTTGCTAATTTTCTTGTGACTGGTATTGTTCCGTGTGAGATCTCTTCTAACCAAAGGAAGAAGCTTAAATGGGATATCTTGGACTACTACTGGGATGAGTCGTACTTGTTCAAATCTGCAATGATGGTGTGATCCAGAGATGTGTTCCGGAGGAGGAGCAATTGAGTATTCTGGATGCTTGTCATTCCTCTCCCTAATGTGGTCATCATGGTGGGGCGAGGACCACTTCAAAGGTGCTTAGTTGTGGTTTTTATTGTCCCACATTGTACAAGGATACAAGTGAACTGGTAAAGAAATGTGATGAATGTCAAAGAGCGGGTGGAATTTCAAAGAAGGATGAGATGCTTCTGACCACTATTCTCGAGGTTGACATCATTGTTATGTGGGGCATTAATTTCATGGGTCCGTTTGTGAGATCTTGTGGCAACATGTACATTCTTGTGGCCGTTGATTATGTTTCAAACCGTGGCTTTACCCAACAATGAGGCCCGAAGTGTTGTGGCTTTTTTCAAGAAGAGTATCTTTACTCGGTTTGGCACTCCTAGAGCAATCATTAGTGATGGAGGGTCACATTTCTGCAATAAGGCATTTGACACTTTGCTTGCAAAGTATGATGTCAATCACAAGGTTTCTACCCTTTACCATCCTCAATCTAGTGGGCAAGTTGAGGTCTCTAACAGGGAGATCAAAAGCATATTGTCAAAGACGGTCAGTGCAAATAGGAATGATTGGTCAAAGAAATTGGATGATGCTCTGTAGGCTTATAGAACTACTTACAAGACTTTGATTGGTATGTCCTTGTACCGCTTGGTATTTGGGAAAGATTCCCATCT
This sequence comes from Nicotiana sylvestris, assembly GCF_000393655.2. Lineage (NCBI taxonomy): Eukaryota > Viridiplantae > Streptophyta > Magnoliopsida > Solanales > Solanaceae > Nicotiana > Nicotiana sylvestris. The sequence goes on from NC_091057.1 coordinate 27,948,480, forward strand.
ACCGGTTGAGTTAGAGCACAATGCCATGTGGCTTTGAGGAAGTTAAATCTTGAATTGGATGTGGCAGCAAATCTTCGAGTGGAGCAGCTTAATGAGCTCGATGAGTTCCGGTTTCATGCCTACTCCAGTTCGTCCTTGGATAAGGACAAGATGAAGTACCTTCATGACAAGTATGCTCGTGGAAAGGAGTTCAAAGTGGGTGATTTGGTTCTCTTGTTTAATTCCCGATTACGACTGTTTCCGGGAAAGCTTAAATCAAAATGGAGTGGACCTTTTGAGGTGGTGCTTGTGACTCTGTTTGGTGCTCTTCATTTGAAAAACAAAAATTGTGAGATCTTCAGAGTTAATGGGCACAGAGTCAAGAACTATCTTGGAAAGTTTGATGACAGCAACATGGTGGCACTGATCCATCTCAAGTGATTGATAGTAACCTGCATCGTGCCACGACGTTTAATCAGGCGCTTCTTGGAAGGCAACCCATGTGTTTATTTTTTGTTTTTCTTTGATTTTCTTCTTAGTGTAGGGTTTGTTTTTGAACTAACTGGTTGTAAGACATGTATAGGGATGTTTGATGCAGTGCAGGACTAATCTGGAAACATTTGGCACTCTCTGAAGTTTGGACCGTTGTCGCGCTCTATTTTTCGCGGTCGCGATGGCCTCACCGCGGAGGCGAAAATTGATCGCGGTTTGCGGTGCTAGAAGGTCCAAAATAGGGGTTATATGAAGTCTCAATCGCTGTCGTGGTGCATTTTTTGCGGTCAGCGGTAGCTTACCACTGTCGCAGAGCTTTTTTAACTTGTTCTGACCAAACAGACTCAGGTAGGGGAAGTAAACAAGACAAAAGGAACAGAGTAAAGGACAAAGTAAAGAGATGATTCCTAATAAAAAAACTACAAAGTATAAACTTATCAGATGGGGATTCCATCTCTAATGACCATGACATGCACTTTTGGATCAAGTGGCCTAATCGGTTAAGCAAGTCTGATGTTCAACTCTTACTATACCCCTAAACCGTGAAACTAGGCTTCAATGCTCCGATTATCTAATCAGATTCACGATCCTCATTCGACAAGTTGTGCCCGAAGGGTTTTCACGTCAATCCTCTCTCATTTTATTCTTTCTCTCAACTCACCATCACCTTATGGTGCCTGTGAAGGTTTTCACCAATAAGACTCTCTCATTTTGTTCTTTTCTTCTTGTTTCCTCTGATTCTGCAGATGGCAAAGCATCAACCGTGATAAAAATATCATGTGCTCTTGGCATGTCTAAATTCAGCACTCTCAAAGATTATCTTGGAAGTCTTTTTTGGACTGTAATATGTCTTTTGGACAGGGTTAGAAAGAAAGGATATCATAAAAGCTAAAAAAAACTAAGATAATAGGGTTAATTTATTTACAACTTTAGGAATCCATTTTAAACTTTGCCCCAATTTCTAAAACAAGAGAATTTGATTCTAAGAAAAACCACCCCCACTCTTAACTTCGTGGGATTATGAAATATTTTATTTGGTATCGAACCGTAAGGCTGCTTGCGTATCTTGTGGTGACAAGAATCAGGTCAAACATAGTTCACAAGACTACTTTTATTACTATTTTTCTTTTTCTTTATCTTTTTCTCTTTTCCTTTTTTTTTTCTTTTTTTATCTCTATTTTTCTCTTCTTCTTTTTTTGAATTTTCTTTTTGGAATGAACTTTCTAAAGTAAACCTATGGGGACATGAATCTCTTTTTCGTATGACTCTAACTTGATTCCAAAAGAGAGGAGGTCAAAGAATTCAGCATAGGCTCAAAGGGGTACAAAATGGTATAAGTGTTTGGGTAGATGAAAGAGGGCCTCCCAATCCCTGAAAATGGCAAGTACAACACATGCAACTTGAGGATAAAAATTGAAGATCATGCCCAATATTTCTTTTGCGGCATCGACATTGGTACCACAGATATTCCCTCCACCTTTCTTTAGTGCCTTGTCAAATATATAGCTCTTCTTGGGTGATTTCTTCTTCAAAATGGATGTGCCCCGTCAATTCGGAGCAAACTCCCTTGGATTTATCTTGTTACCTGAGGTACACTTGAACTCGAAACTACTCACTTCAAATTGTCAGGGATGTACTCTCCTTTAATGAATTCTTGTCACCCTATTAACTTCACAAGCTATCTGCCCCAATTTCACACAGTTCGGGCTTCAAATGGTCTCAAAATGTCCAAATATGTACTTATTTCCTTCAAGTGTCCCTATCATCTTCAAAATTGTTTCATTGCTTCATGATTAAACTAACTTTTAAGCCCAGGCCTAGAATTATGCGTGCATGTCATGTCACTAGAGCCAACATGAGGAAAAAAACTATAAAAGGAGAAGAGAACTAAACAAAAAATGACCAGAAATAATAGAAAACAGAAAATTGCATTAGATAGACGGTTAAAGGGTTTGAACAACAAGACAAGCAAAACAAACTGGGGTACAACCCTGGAACAAAACTAGACAACACTAAACGAGCCACTACGACTAAAAAAACTAAGCAAAATAAAAGGATAGAAGAGTTTGAGTCACAAGACAATATCCGGATTACAACCTTGAAAATAACCCGGACAACAGAAATGACAACAAAATAAACCACCAAGACTCCTTCCCGGCTAGCCATGGATGGAGCATCTTTCCTATTACCAAGCACGACATCTTAGCTACTGAGTTCTGCATCAACATTACTAGGACCTTCACAAGTCTCCATCACATTGACTTTAACAAATTGCATTTGGGTCCCTTTTGCCGGCTCATTCTTAAGATCAACCTCTGATAGCGCTGAAAGCTTTGCAGCACGTGGACCTCCGAGGATCTCAGAAGAATTCTCATATTCCTTTTTAAAACAAATCATATCCACCATATGCGTTTCATTATGAACAGGCGATGGACTTTGGCTAGTGTCTACTGCAGCTAGATTTTGCACGACAATATCGCCTGCATCAATAAGCTTCTAAATTGATTTTTTCAGATGCCAACACTTTTCTGTATTGTGACCTGGGGCATTAGAACAATGTGCACACCTTTGAGGGTTCGGCGTTTTTATCTGAATCGGCTTCAACATGTCCAATTGCCTCAACCTTTGGAACAAACTGGCATATGATTCTCCAATGGGAGTGAAAGTCTTTTCCTTTTGCTTTTGCCTTTTTATCTTGTAGTCTGGCCTCGGCTGGAACCTTTTGCGGGTAGGTGGTTGATATGCTTGAGGGGGCGGGTAAGACATTTGTTAAAGTGGTGCAGGCCATCGCGGGTCTCGTGGGTGTGGAGCATAGGGTGGTGCATTGTAGACAGAGTACTGGGAAGGTGATGTACGACTTGGGGGGTTTTGTAGAGAGAAGTAGCATTGGGGAGGATTATCTGGAGCACAGGGATATCCATGGGGTCGATATCAAGGCTAAAAGCGTTGAGCAGGAATGCCTACTGGATCCTGTCATTGGCGCAGCTCAACAACATCTTTTCTATTTCTCTTTCTTCCATCCAAACTTATTGCGATGTTTAGAATGTCTTTTGTAGTGTCTTTCAATGCAGAATAACTCATAATTTTGCCTAACTTGATTCCCTCTTCTACCATCTTCCCCATTTTTACCACATCATTGAAAGGTTTACCCAAGGCCGGGATCAAATGACTAAAGTAGGTGGGCTCCTAGGCTTGTAGGAAAAGCTCAACCATTTCTTCTTCACCAATCGGGGGACTGACTCGAGCAGCCTGTTCCTTCTATCTGAGCCCAAACTCCCTAAAGATTTCCTCCGATTTCTTTTCCATATTAGATAGGGAGGAGCGGTCTGGGATAATGCCTAGATTGTACTGAAAGTGTCGAACAAAATCCTGAGCCATATCGTCCTATGCATGCTACTTATTGACATCTTGACGAGTATACCATTACAAGGCTGCCCAGTGAAGCTCTCACTGAAATACGTCATCAACAAATTATTTTTCCCGCCAACACTTCTCATTTCAATGCAGTAACCTCTCAGATGGGCTAATGGATCTCCACGTCCATCATATAAATTAAGCTTTGATGTTTTAGACCCTTTCAGCTTTCTGGATAGCTCATCTCACCCTTCTTTTCCTGCAAACTTTTCATTTTCAACATGAGGGCCATTCCGAAGGCTCTGATTATATGTGTCATGAACCTTGTGGGCAACCGCTGAGGGGTAATATTGGGCATCATGGGCTTTGAGTGGATGTTCGTTGTCGGATCTATGAAGGGAAGATTGTTGATAAGTTGTGATCATGGGGGTAGTGGATATGACAGGAGAGCAATTTTGGGGAGAGGTAATTGGAGGATGAGTGATAAAGCTACTAGGGTGATTGGGAAAGCTGTGATAAACGGCTGGATATGGAGAGTATGGGGGATCATCTGGTACTATGGCTAGAGTTTGGGTAAGGGTAGCATATAAGAAGCCAGGTGGCGGGGGTGGTGCCTTCCCGGTCATCCAAGCCTGATACATGTCCGCAATGTGCTGTCTTAACATCCTTACCTCTTCAACCAACCCATTGCCCTGTTCAACCAATTGCTTTTGGGCACCAGTACCAACCAACTCAATTCCGTTGTCGTCTGCCATTGCCTTTCGATTTTATGTTGTAGAGAAGAGTTACCACTTTAAGAACCACAAACCACCCACCCTTCTGCTATAATGAAGATAACAAAAGGAAAAAAATAAAGTCATCCCATTAGCGTTAGGGTATTTAACATAAGATAATCTCACATTATGTGCAATGCACTTAGACACAGTTATCGGTTCTAACATGCTTTCAAGGGTATGAAGGTCATATGGCATCATCCCAATTTATTCACTTCAGCACTTCTCGGCTTGCTCATTTTCCTTCCTCTTTTTTTTTTAATTATAACTCTTTTCATTCCTCTCATATTTCACATCCTATAATTTCACCCCCTTTGTTTCCTTTTTTTTTCTTTTTCTTTTATATTTTTTTACCTTAATGACTAATCTGACCAAAAAAGAATTAAATCTCTTTTTTTTCTAGACTTAATATTCTAAATCTATTCTAAACCCAATCTTAAACGAGCAAATATTTTTCTTTTTCCCCTTTTTTTTTTGAAACAAATACTCTAAGGGAATTATTAAGGAAAAACCCTAGAAGAGAAAAAATATTTTTGTTTCTTTTTTTAGGAAGGAAATCTAAAGAATTAACCACAGAAAAAAAATTTAAATTTTCATTTGATATCCTGACGCGAGATTTCGAAACAAGCAATGAAAAAGATAAAACAAAATGTTTTGGATTTCAATTTCTGATTGCCTAAAGGAGAAATTCTAATGATAAACAAAAGATAAAGTATGTTTTTTTCCTTCTATGTACAATGTCCTGAAGTTCTACTGAAAATAGAAGGAATATTTTTTTGTTTTATTAATTTCCGAAAGAAGAACTTCAAAGGAAAATCTTTTTGACTTTTGGAATTAATATCTTAAAGAAAACTTGTAAAGAGATATCAAAAGAGAAAAATCCCATTTTTTTTGAGTTTTTAGTCCTAGTATCCTAAAGGAAATATAAAAGTAATTTTTTTTCTAGATATTAATTTTCTACAAATTTCTTTTTTTTTTTAAATTAATTTCTAGGAGTAGTATTTCTAAAGAAAATTCTAACGGAAATATAAAACGCAAAATATCTCTTTTTTGGATTTTTGATTTATGATACATTTTTCAAATACAAAATATGAAATAATAACAAAAGACTTGATAAACTTAACTAGACTATGACAGACTCTAGCATCAACTAAATTACTGAATACTACTATACAGTACTAGAAAGTAAAACATGAACAATAGACTCAAAAAAAAAGCTCCTCAGGCAGCTCCTGAATGCAATAGTCCTGGGGTATCTATCATGCTTAAACTCCAATAAGTAGATCCACACCTGTATGTGAAAACTGAAACCAATACTATGTGAGATAATAACATTCCCTATTAGACACATGCAAGACTTGGTTGTGACTATTTTTCTAAAATTAACCTATGTGGCTAAAAATGCAAGATTTGGCTAAGACCCCGCGAAGCCAAGAACCTAAACTCACTAGGAAGACCGGACCCTATATGGGTTGCCTATGTATCACGCCCCGAAAGACGAGAATCAGGTAGACATAGTTTGGTCAGATTGGATACGGGTGAGAATTAAAAGAACAGTTGATTCGGAAAAAAATAATATTTTTTGTCTTTCGTTTTGAAAAATGATGAAACATGTAAACTCTTTTTGGATTTGCTTTTACTTTTTTTTTATTTTCCAAAAATGATGAAAAAGTGCAAAAAAAAAATTGAATTTTTCATGTTGGATTTGTCTTTTTCTTAACAAAAATGTGACAGAAAACATAATTGGGTCCTACCTGCTTTATTTTCACACTTCACCCTCTCTCTTTTTTTTCTTTTTCATTTGCCCTCAACTATCATTGGTCCGCCAAATGACCCTTTTACCCTTAAAGATTGCAACAATGTAGCACATAGGATGCATCAGGATGGTCTTTTATTTTTGGGTACACCTGTCCTAGACAGATCCAACCCCTGTGTTTAGTCCCCAAAGTCAAATGCATAAGATGCAGACAAGCATTCCTACTACGGATCCGACATGAGGCTGAGTTATTCTAAGTTCAAAACTTGGGTATGTTGTTCTAGACTTGTGTACCCCAGCGGATAACTCGAGCCGGGGGGGCTACATACCGGGAACCAAAAGGCCATCAGACTTTGTATCTTGTCCGTGCCTCTTCCTAATTTAAGTTATGACACTAACAGAAGAGGAGTCAACGTGCACATCCCCGAAGATGAGAAGAGAAGGGTTTCGTAGCAGTTTATATACAATTCAGATAATATCAAAGCGGTAAAAGCAACATTTAGCACATTATGCCCAAACATGTAATTAAAACCAGATAATAAATAAAAATCAAATATAACAATTATTCGAAGTTTGAATTCTTGAACCCTGAATAAGATATTCTAGGTTCGATCCTTAGCAGAGTCGCCAGAGCTGTCACACCTCTTTTTTCACACCCCAAAATCCAATTTAAGTGACAATCGAAATGGGATTATTTTATTTAAAATTCAGAGTCGCCACTTGGGATAATTTATGGTGTCCCAAATCACCGGTTTAAATACCGAATCGATGAAAGGTTGACGCTGTTTTACAGTCCGCGAACACAGAAATCTGGCTAAGGAATTCTGTTAACCCGAGAGAAGGTGTTAGGTATTTTCAGGTTCCGTGATTTTAGTATGGTCCCTCAACTGTTATTATTGGCCTATTTATTTGATTTTAAAACAACTTTTAAACTTATGTGCATTTTTAATCCTTTTAACCGTTTTTAATAATTCGATTGTTATACAACTAATTACTTGATTATACGTCGTGAATCGTGTCACGGGAACCGTACCCACAATCCACAACATGTTTATTTTATTAACAATATTAAATTATGGCCAGGTTACATAAATGTATCCCCCGATTTTAGAAATTAACTGTCATAACCACGTCATTGGAACCGTACTCGTAGCTACGATAATTTATTTAATTAATGTGCCTAAAGAAAACTATAAGATTTCAAGGTATTTTCTACACTAATTAACATATCGATGTGAGGGCCATAGACTAGGTGATTGTATGGCACACCTCAACTTATTTAAAGAAAAAGATTTGTGCTCAAATTAAAGCGAATTACGGGTATTCATACTAAAAAAATTAATTCGAGATTACGTATCACAATCACGCTATGAGAACCATACCCATAATTGTGATGATTTAATTACGTGCATAAAGCAAACTACAAAGTTCGTAATTCTATTATCTTAAAATGATTATACCTTAGCCACGAGAGTCAGGAAGGTGCACAACCGAATGCCTCCTTTTAAGATTTCAATCCTAAAGCACAATTTTAAACTTAAGGAAAACACAAACCCAAGAAAAACTAGAGAGACTTGTCTTTCAATTCAAACGAAAATATAGCTGACTCTCAAAGAAAAAAAAACAAAACAAAACAGAATTTTGCACAACCAGTTCTGCTTTTTGGTTTTCTTATCAGGAAAATGGTCTTCCTTTTCTACTCTACAACCCCAAAAAATGAAACAGAATTATATGGTTTTTGAATAAAAGGGAATCAAACTTTCTTCATAAAAGTAGCACTTATTCAGTAGAAGCAATAATAATTTTGTAATGGTGATTTCATTTTTAAGCTATTGAATGAACTATTAATCACAGATCTTGAAATCTCAAGTTACTACAAAGAAATATCTCAAACATGGACAAAATTTGATAGCATATGGATAAGCGAGGCTCACCTCTATTATAGACCAGCTAACCGCTAGAGAACTAACAAGTAAATGAGTTTGGACCTCGAACTAGACCGACTCGCCGGATCTTTTGACGGAACTCGGTTACTCTACTAATTTTTGCCAGAGTTTGGTCCTCCACCATTGTAGGAATTTTTTCGGACTAAGCCACGTTGTAGGAATTTTCTCTTTTCTTAGAGTTGTCAGAATTATTGTCCTTTTTGGCTGGAGATCTTCAGGTGTGTCCTTGAAGTGTATAAGAAGATGAAATTTAGTAGGGAATCGCTTGGGTTCTGTGCGTGTTTTCTGCGTGAGTGTGCGTGTTTTGTGAAGAAGATGCCGGTAGTGAGGGGTCGTTAGTTTCAGGGGTGGTCGACGACGGGGTGACTTGGGGGGATGGCTCGCTGAAGTGAGATGGAGGTTTCCGGTGAACTATGGTGGTTGATTTAGCGTAGGAGATCAGGGGTCCAGGTCTGGTTGGGTGGTGCAAAGAAGGAGATGTGAGAGGGAGGCCTAGGTCTGCGGATGTCCGCTTTTTTTTGTCCCTATGTCTCTTTTTTTAGCTCTCCCCTTCATTTTCAGCTCATTTCTCTTTATATGTATATATCTAGGGTTCAATTAAAGGGAAGGGGTGTTGGTACAAGGGTTAATTTTGGGGCAATGGGGGATTTGGGCTCAAGGGCTAGTCCGAAATTGGGCCATCTTCTTGCCCCAAATTGAGCTAAAATAGTCTTGAATTAACTAACAATTGGGCTTTCTTAGAAAATCTGGATTTCATTAACTGAGGGCCTAAGTTTTCCTTACTTAAAATAGTGTAAAGTATTTATAAAAATGTAAGACTACTCCTAATTAAGTAAAATAAACTATTAAAGATAAACCATAAATGAAACTGTTTTCTTTTTGGTATTTTTACAAGATTAAAAATGACTACAAGACATTAATGAAACTATTTTTTGTAATTTTTATTTTCTTGTAATAAAATAAAGCAAAAGAGTCAAAATTAGTTGAAATAGCGATATTAGGCCGAAATTAAATATTTACATGTTAAAATATAAAAAATTTCGGGGAGGGTAAAAAATCACATGCCTACACCTCCGTCAGGGGCATTTTTGTCTGAAAAATTTAGCTGTGTATAAATACTACTTTTTCAGATTTTAAGGTCATTTTATGTTAGGTGAGCACGTGAACACCGATTTTTGTCTATTTTGAGTAATTTTGTAGCCTACGTAGCAATTAATCTTAGACTCTTATCTTGTAATTACAATTTATGGATTATTCTTCATCTCAATCTATGATTTCTTCTTCAATTATGAGTAGTTAAACCCATTAGCTAGAGTTGTGGCTCAACCCTAGTGTGGGTACTTAATGGGTCTCTTAATTTAGGGCTTAGATGTTTATGGGTGATTGTTATTTGGCCTGATTTATGCTTTATATGTTGAATTAGTGGTTGCAAACACTAATTTGTTCCTTTTTTACTTAGGCTCTTCTTGAGAAAGAGAGACTAAGTCTATGAATTTCAAGTCAACAAGGAATTGGGGTGTATTCAAGAGATTGATAGCCCCAATTAAAGGGTTAAACCTAGAGATAGTAATACCCGACTTGAGCCAACATTGCTTGCACAAATTGAACACCCAATTGGGCTTCAGAAATCCAATTAGGGCAAAGTCACTATTACTACCGAGAGGTAGAGTAAGTAGCTTCGTGCATTGGCTATATCACGATACCAACTATAATATTATCTCCCTAAGTTTTAGATCCCGTTAGATACTCGCCTAGGAGTTAGTCACTTCCTTAGTGCCTCTTTATCCATTTAGAAAACCCTACAAAAGTATCTACTTAGCTTAATTCCGTGCATCATTAGTATAAAATTAGAAGTAACAAACAAACAAGAATGATTGGAAGTGCAAGCAATTACATCGCACAGTGCTAGGTTAGATAGGAACCCAACTCCAAACATTATCTCCGCTCCATGTGGATTCGATCCCGACCTTTTCGGGTAAAAGCTGCATCGACCGCTCTTGTCACTCTGTAGTGGTGTAGGGTTGGACCCGATCAGCTACAAAGTCGGCCAAGATTTGAAACTTGATGGTCGTTCGTGGTTAATATATGATATCGTACCCGCCGAGTTCGACTGCCCATTTGGCCAATCGGCTTGATAGTTTGGGCTTATGCAAAGCATTTCCAATACGATAAGTGTTTAGCACACATATGGGATGACATTGAAAAAATGGATTTATCTTCCTAGATGCGCTTATTAATTTAAGTGCTAACTTTTCTAAGTGAGGGTATCTTGTTTTAACATCTCCCAGAGTTCGGCTTACATAATAAATAGGGAATTACGTACCTTCCTCTTCTCGAACTAGAACCCTATTTACCGCTATCTCGTTCACTACCAAATATAAGTAAAGCCTTTCATCTACCTTCGGGATGTGAAGCAAAGGCGGGCTCGATAAGTATCGCTTCAATTCTTCTAAGTCTTGCTGGTATTTCGAGGTCCATGAGAAAGTTTTTTTCTTTTTTAGCAAGGAAAGAACCTATGACTTTGTTCAGATGACCTTGAAATGAATCAACCTAAGGAAAATATTCGATCTGTTAGCCTTTGCACGACCTTCACACTATCCAGGATTGTGATATCCTCAATGGACTTGATCTTGTCAGGGTTGATTTTGATGCCCCGATTCGATACCATAAAGCCAAGCAACTTACCCGAGCCAACTCTGAATGCACATTTTTCCGGGTTAAGCTTCATGTTGTACTTCCTCAAAATTTTGAATGTTTCTTTCAAATGAGTTAAATGGTCCTCTGCGCGTAGGGACTTAACCAACATATCATCAATGTAAACTTCCATCGATCTACCTATCTGTTCCTCAAACATTTTGTTAACTAGATGTTGGTATGTAGATCCTGCATTTTTTTTAGCCCGAAGGGCATTATGTTGTAACAATAGGTTCCAAACTTAGTGATAATCGAGGTCTTCTCATGGTCCCCCAGGTTCATCTGAATCTGATTGTACCCGGAGTAGGCATCGAGACAGGTAAGGATCTCGTGGCCGGCCGTGGAATCGATCATGCGATCGATGTTGGGCAGTGGAAAAGAGTCTTTAGGGCATGCTTTGTTCAAATCCTTAAAATCTACGCACATTTTAAGTTTGTTTCCCTTTTTATGAACTACAACTATGTTGGCTAACCACTCGAGGTATTTTACCTCCCGAATAGATCCTATTTTAAGAAGTTTGGTTACCTCATCCTTTATGAATGCATGCTTCACCTCGGATTGCGGACACTTTTTTGTTTTACTAGTTTGAACCCACGGTCAATGCTTAGCTGGTGTTTTGTTATTACCGGCGGGATCCCTATCATATCTAAATATGACCAAGTAAAAAATCCATATTATCGATAAGAAATTGAATGAGTTTTTTCCTAAGTTCGAGGGTTAATACTGTTCCCATGTATACCTTTTCTTGGGCATGTACTTGATTCAGTATGACCTGTTCCTATTCCTTGACTATTGTCTTGGTTACATTCGACTCTTCAAGAATAATGAAAGTTCGAGGAGTAAAGAAATCCTCTTCTTCTTATTCGATTACTTGTTCCTTCGGCTCGATCGGGACTAGAATCGGTGATTGCTATTTGGCTGCCTGTTTACCTTTGGCCCCCGATTTTTTTGAGTTCAAAGGAACTAGAATCGGTGTCACCTCATCGATTGCAAATATTTCCTTTGCAGCATGTTGTTCTCCGTAGACCATTTTCACGCCATCCACAGTTGGGAATTTCATCATCTGATGAATGGTTGAAGGTACAGCCTTCATGATGTGGATCCATGGCCTCCCAAGAAGTGCATTATACCTCATTTTGCCTTCGATGACATTTGTAATTTCGTATCTTGGATGGTTCCGGCCATGTTCACAGGCAGGATTATCTCCCCCTTCATTGTTTCACTTGCCATGTTGAAGCCATTTAGGACTCGAGATGCATGCACAATTTGATCATGTAGGTCGAGCTGCTCTACGACCCTCGATCTGATTATGTTTGCTAAGCTATCTGGATCCACTAAAACATGTTTAACTTGAATTTTATTTAATAAAATAGAAATTACCAGGGTGTCACTATGCGGCTGAGATATGCCTTCCGCTTCCTTGTCAATGAATGATAGGACACCCTCGGGCACATAGCTCCGAGTCCATTTTTTTCTGGTGATCGACACCTTTGTGCGTTTGAACACAGGACCTTTTGGAATATCGACATCGCCAACATTTATGTGGATTACATGCTATGGTTCTTCCTGCTCATTTTTCCTATTTTTATCTCTTTCCCTAAAGTGGTTCTTAGCTCGATCACTGAGAAATTCTCGAAGATGACCCTCGTTGAACAACCAAGCTACTTCCTCCCTTAGCTATTTGCAATCTTCGGTTCTATGCCCATGTGTGCCATGATACTTGCACATTATGTTTGGATTTCTTTGAGAAGGATTGTTTGGATAGGCCTGGGCCACCTGGTGTCTTTGATTCTTCAAATAGCTGACATGATCCCCGGTGCATCTGATAACTAGGAATTTCGATGTGTTTTATGCTCCTTCCTGCTTACGCTTTGATTATAAATTCTTACAAAATTGTCCCAAAAGGCTCATAAGTTGTGCTTGATTGCAGGTTTGATCAACAAAGTGACGAAATGTCAAAGATCGTCTCAAAAGGAGTGAAACCTGCTCAAGTACCAAAGATAAGGCAAACTCAGGACAAAAAGGCCTAGTGCGACCGCACTAAACTTTGTGCAGTCCGCACTAGGGGATTCAGAGAGCTGGAAAATCGAGTTTCAAGGAAGTGCGGACGCATTCATTCTTGCGCGATCCGCATTTAAGGTTCCGCGGTCGCATCGCCATTATGTGCGGTCCGCGGAAGAGAAGATCAAAGAGATCGAATTTGACAAGGATCAAGCCAGCAAGGTCTGCGGTCATTTTTGTGCGGACCGCATTAGAGACCTCCGCGGACGCGGTCCATTTTGCGCGGTCCGCAGAGCCTGAGTTCAGAGAGCCAAGACTTCAAGTCCAGGAGCCTATTGCGGCCACAGTCCATTTTGTGCGGCCCGCACATACCCCGTAATGGTATTTTTGTCAAGTTTTTCCAGCTTAGTATAAATAGAATATTTTTCCATTTTTAGGGTATTAGTTAATTCCAGAACGAAGTTGCGCTCGTGAGAAGCTATTGTTTAGTCATTTTTGTCATCTTAACTTTGATTTAACGATAGATTCTCTGTATTTACATTAGCTTTTAATTAATGTCGTTCTTTATCTATTTCTCTATTTTCTTCTTCAAGCATGAGTAGCTAAATCCATTAGCTAGGGTTGTGGCTCAACCCTAGTGTGGGTAATTGATGGGTGTTATGATTTAAGGTTAGATCAACTGTGGGTGTTTGTTATTTGGGTCAATTTTATGGTTTAATCTATGAATTGGTGGTTGCAAACACTGGTTTGTGCTAAGTTGACTTAGCTCTTCTTGAGAAAGAGAGCCTAAGTCTCCAAAATTGACCCAACAAGGAAATGGGATGGACTCAAGAGAATTGGTAGTCCCAATTAAAGGGTTAAACCTTGAGAGAGTAATTACCCGACTTGAACCATAGTTGCTTGAGCTAATTTGCCTACCCATTTGGTCTCGGGAGAGTCAATTGGGCAAAATCACTCTCTCTACTTAGAGGTGTGAGAGTGGGTAAAATTGGGCAACGGTTATAGCATATTTCCCCAATCATGTCAATCGAGCCTTAGAAGAATTTACCCGTCAATTAGCCACCTAGGTAAAAGTCACTACCCTAGTACCTTTCTACCCATTAGATACAACTCTAGAAATTTTCTGATTAGCATAATTTAGTTCTAATTAGTAATTGATAATATTAGTTTGTTAAAGAAAAATCAAAAGATGTTTGGAAGTGACATTTGGAATAATTACACAATCCCAATCTAAATAGATACTCGACTTCATTCCTAGCTCCCTATGGAAATCGATTCCGACCCACAAATCGGGTAAAAGCTATTGCTACCCTCTCTTCCTACTGTTTGGTAGTGCGGAGTAGGTAACGATCAACTTTTTGGTGCCGTTGCTTGGGAGCTAACGGTTTTGGCTATCTATTTAGTTAGTTTTGTGTATTGTTCTTCTTTCCTTCTTTGTTACTTACTTGTTTGTGTCATTACTCAGGTACTAAAATGGCTTTAAACAACGCTAATGACCCTCTTGGAAACGTGATAACAGGGGAGGAGGTAGATGATCTTGAGCAAGATGAGGTGCCTCTTGCACTTCAAGGAAAACAAGAGGCCAAAATGTCAATGCTAATCCAAATGATAATATTCCAGACCCTCCCCCGGTTCCTCCAAGAGTGGCTCCCAGAGTATTACCGAACCAGGTCTATGCAAGTGCTATTGTCCCACCCCGAATCCGGGCGGTCAACTTTCAGATAACCAATGTGATGTTGACCTTACTTGAGCAGCATGGGTACTTCACGGGCGCTGCAAATCAAAATGCCTACAAATATCTAAAGGGGTTCGTAGATACATGTTGGGGGAGCAAGCAGATGAATGTGTCCGAGGATGCATTAAGATTGAGACTTTTCCCGTTCTCACTTCGGGGAAAGGCATTGGATTGGCTCGAGAGACTCCCCAATCATTTTATCACAACTTGGGATGAGTTGGCGGATACGTTTATTGCCAAATTCTTCTTTCCTAGTCATATGTTGGCACTTCAAGATGAAATATTAGCCTTTAAGCAAGAGCCAACGGAACCTTTGCATGAGATTTGGATCGGTATAGGACGATGGTGAAGGAATGCCCAAGTAATGATATGACCGAGGCCATGATCCAACAAACCTTCTACCGGGGCATAAATACTACAAATCAATGCATTGTGAACCAATTGGCTGGGGGAAATTTTATGAAGCTTTCTTATGATGAGGCATGTGATGTACTTGATGAAATGGCAGACACTTCTTCAGCATGGCAGAGTAGAGAAAATGTGCCTCAAGGTAACCCTACGGTTATCCATTTGCACAAGAAATTACATGATCATAGGCAAGCGATAGCTGAGCTTACTACTATGATGAATCAATTGTCTAAGGCACAATTGCAATAAGTTCAGAATCCTCGCCAAGTGAATGCCATGGAGGGTGTTAGTATGCTTTTCAACAAGAGAAGGCAAAGGAGGCAACAAAATCAAGGAAATTCTAAGCAATTTGTTGATGAATATGATGGGTGTCAAAATGATGGTTATGATGACCAAAGTGAATAGGTACATGTCAACAACTATTAAGGCAATTGAGGCAACTCTTCAAACCAACAATGGCGACCCCAAGGAAATTGGGGCAATCAACAACAAAGTGGTGGAAATTGGAACAACAACAACCAAAACAACAATTGGGGTAATCAAAACAACAACCAAGGCAATTGGAATGGAAATAACAATAATTGGGGCAACAACAACAATCAAGGTGGGTGGAACAATAATGGAAACCAAGGCAACCGGGGGCAAGGCTTTTAAAGGCCCCCAATGTACCAACAACCGAACAATCCACCCCCTTTCCCTTCTCAAGGTCCTAGTTCTTCTGGTAATGATATGAGCAGAATTGAAATGATGTTTGAGCAGATGATGAAGATGAATGCGGATGCGGATGCACAGTTATCTTCTCACAACACCTCTATCCGAAACTTAGAGGTGCAAGTAGGCCAAATCTCTGAGTCATTGAATACTCACCCGAAGGGTGCTTTACCAAGTGATACGGTAGTGAACCCAAAGGGTAGGAACATTCATATTATGGCGGTCACAACAAGAACCAGGGGAGGCGGTGATGCAAATGCCTCTAAGCAAAAACATGTCGTGAATGATGATGTTGAGTTGCAAGATGACGAAGTCCCTTTGGTAGTTGATGATGTGGTTGATGAAAATATGAACGATGAAGTGAGGATTGATATTCAAGAAGTCGAGATGGAAACCCAAAATGATGTGAACCCGTCTAGGGAACACATAATTAACATGCCGAAGCCGGTTGTGCCAAAAGCCAAGGCTCCTTTGCCAAGGCCACCTCCACCTTATCCTCAAAGGCTCACAAAGCATAAGAATGATAATTAGTTTAAAAAGTTAATTGACATGATGAAGAGCTTATCTATTAATGTGCCTTTGGTGGAGGCACTTGAACAAATGTCGGGTTATACAAAATTCATGAAAGACTTGGTTACAAAGAAGTGTTCTATGGATTGTGAAACTATAAAGATGACTCACCAAGTTAGTGCTATAGTGAATTCAATGGCCCCGAAGCTTGATGATCCTGGTGCTTTCACCATACCTTGCACCAATGAGAGTGCGGATTTTGCTAAGGCTCTATGTGACTTGGGAGCTAGTATCAATTTAATGCCCTTCTCGATTTTCAAAACATTGGGTATCGGGAAACCTAGGCCAACTTCAATGAGACTTCAAATGGCAGATCGATCGATGAAGCAACCTTTGGGAATTATTGAAGATGTGCTTGTAAGGGTGGACAAATTCAATTTGCCGGCCGACTTTGCCATTTTGGATTGTGAAGTGGACTATAATGTTCCTATTATCTTGGGCAGACCTTTCCTTGTAACGGGGAAGGCATTGGTTGATTTTGAAGTGGGTGAGCTCACATTCCGAGTGGGATGTGAAAAGGTCGTTTTCCATGTTTGCAAATCTATGAAGCAACCCAATAGAAGCGAGGTGTGCTCATTTGTAGACCTTGTGGATGATACCAGTGCTATGATCAACGTGGAGGATCCTCTTGAGGCTGTGCTATTAAATCTTGATGTCAATGAGGATGCAATTAAAGTGGAGTGCGTGAATGCATTACATGGGATGGGCTCTTATTCTTATGAGCCTAGAAAATTGTCTTTGGATCTTGAAACCCAAAAAACTCCACCAACAAAGCCATCAATTGAGGAGCCACCGGTGTTGGAGTTGAAACCACTTCCTCCACACCTCAGGTATGAATTCTTGGGCTCAAATTCTACTTTACCAGTTATTCTTTCTTCTTGCCTTACTAACATGCAGGTTGAGGCCACTTTGGCGGTTCTTCAAAAGCGGAAAAGGGCAATTGGCTGAACTCTAGCTGACATTCGGGGAATAAGCCCCGTATTTTGTATGCACAAAATTATCTAGGAGGATGATGCAAAGCCTTCCTTGGAGCATCAAAGAAGATTGAACGAGTCTATACAAGAAGTAGTGAAGAAAGAGGTGATCAAATGGTTGGATGCCAGGGTTGTGTACCCCATTTCTGATAGCTCGTGTACTTCTCCGGTGCAATGTGTACCGAAGAAGGGTGGTATGTCTGTGGTGACCAATGACAACAATGAACTTATTCCTACTCGGACAGTCACAGGTTGGAGATTTTCCATGGACTACCGGAAGCTAAACAAGGTGACCCGAAAGGACCATTTCCCATTGCCATTCCTTGACCAAATGCTTGATCGTCTCGCGGGGCATGCTTTTTATTGATTTTTGGATGGTTACTCGGGGTATAATCACATCTTAATTGCTCCAAAGGACCAAGAGAAGACCACCTTTACTTGTCTGTATGGAACCTTCGCTTTCTCTCGGATGTCATTCGGATTGTGTAATGCTCCGGCGACATTCCAAAGATGCATGATGGCTATTTTCACCGACATGGTGGAAGATATTTTCGAGGTCTTCATGGATGATTTCAGTGTGGTTGGTGACTCCTTTGAAGAGTGTTTGGGTAATTTGGATAGAGTGTTGGCCCGGTGTGAAGACACAAACCTCGTACTCAATTGGGAAAATGCCATTTTATGGTTTAATATGGTATAGTGTTGGGTAACAAAATTTCAAAATGAGGGATTGAAGTTGATAAAGCCAAGATAGAGGTGATTTCAAGGCTTTCTCCCCCCATTTCTGTCAAAGGGGTGAGGAGTTTTCTTGGGCATGCGGGTTTTTACCGGAGGTTTATAAAAGATTTTTCAAAAGTGGTACACCCCTTGTACAAGTTGCTAAAAAAGGATGCAAAGTTTGTGTTCGATGAGGGATGTATGCAAGCATTCGAGCTTATCAAGCTTAAGTTGACCACTACCCCGATCATTACCGCACCAAATTGGAGCTTGCCTTTCGAGCTCATGTGTGACGCAAGTGACGTTGCAATTGGGGCTGTTTTGGGTTAAAGGGTTAAAAAGATGTTTCATCCGGTGTACTATGCAAGAAAGAACTTGAATAAGGCTCAAAGGAACTATATAGTCAGTGAGAAAGAGTTGTTGGCTATAGCATTTGCAATGGAAAAGTTTTGGCCGTATCTTATGAGGGCCAAAGTTATAGTGCACATCGATCATGCCGCCCTTAGGTATTTGATGACAAAGAAAGACTCCAAGGCAAGATTGATGAGATGGGTGTTACTACTTCAAGAGTTTGATCTAGAAATTGTGGACCGAAAAGGTAGTGAGAATCAAGTGGCGGACCACTTGTCCCATTTGGAGTAGGAGGGGAGGCCTTGTGATGGCCTTGAGATCAATGATTCATTTCCTGATGAACAACTCCTTATGGTGTCAATGAATTATATGCCATGGTTTGCTGATGTTGCCAATTACCTTGTGACTGGAGTACTCCCGTGTAAGCTCTGTTCTAACCAAAGGAAGAAGCTCAAGCGGGATAGTTTGGATTTCTATTGGGATGAGCCATACTTGTTCAAGATTTGCACGGATGGTGTGATTAGTAGATGTGTCCCGGAGGAAGAACAATTGAATATCTTAGAGGCTTGCCATTCTTCACCCTATGGTGGCCATCATGGTGGGGTGAGGACCGCCTCGAAAGTTCTTAGTTGTGGATTCTATTGGCCCAGCCTGTTCAAACATGCAGTTGATTTTGTGAAGAGGTGTGATGATTGCCAAAGAGCAGGCGGAATTTTAAAAAGGGGTGAGATGCCTCTCAATACCATTCTTGAAGTGGATATCTTTGATGTTTGGGGCATCGATTTCATGGGTCCATTTGTTATCTCTTGTGGGAATACTTACATTCTAGTGGCGATTGACTATGTCTCAAAATGGGTTGAAGTCATGGCTTTGCCTAACAATGAAGTACAGAGTGTTGTTGCATTTCTTAAAAAGAGCATCTTCACAAAGTTTGGCACTGCTCGTGCGATTATTAGCGATGGGGGGTATCACTGTTGCAATAAAGCTTTTGACACGTTGCTTTCCAAGTACGGTGTCAATCATAAGGTTTCGACCCCTTATCATCCTCAAGCTAGTGGTCAAGTGGAAGTCTCCAACAGAGAAATCAAAAGTATCTTGTCAAAGACGGTCAATGCAAATAGGACTGATTGGTCGAAGAAGTTGGATGACGCTCTATGGTCTTATCGGACAACTTACAAAACTCCGATTGGGATGTCTCCATATCGGTTGGTGTTTGGGAAAGCATTCCATATTCCGGTTGAGTTAGAGAACAAGGCCATGTGGGCTTTGAGGAAGTTGAACCTTGAATGGGATATTGCAGCTAATCTTCGTGTTGAACAACTCAATGAACTCGATGAATTTAGATTCCATGCCTACTCCAGTTCGTCCTTGTATAAGGACAAGATGAAGTACCTACATGAAAAATATGCTCGTGGAAAGGAGTTCAATGTAGGTGATTTGGTTCTCTTGTTCAACTCCCGGTTACGTCTGTTTTCGGGAAAGCTCAAATCCAAATGGAGTGGACCGTTTGAAGTTGTGTTTATGACCCCCTTTGGTGCTCTTGATTTGAGAAACAAAAATGGTGAAGTCTTCAGAGTTAATGGGCACAGGGTCAAGAATTATCTTGGAATTATCTTGGAAATCAGGCGCTTCTTGGGAGGCAACCCGTGTCTTTTTCTTCTTGTTTTAATTGATTTTCTTTGTAGTGTAGGATTGATTTTTGTGCTAATTGGTTGTGAGATGTTGCAGGGTTATGTTGATGCAGTGTAAGACATGATGGAAAAATTGAACAAGTCTCTGAAGTTGCCAGTGCGTCCGCACTACACTTTGTGCAGAAGGCACTGGTGTGAGCCAATGTGAGGACTCTCTAAAGTTTGCCACCACGGCCGCATTACATTTCGTGCAGACCGTGGTGGACCTCTGCGGCCGCGATCTGTTTTGTGCGGACCACAGAGGTTTCCTTCCCAAACTTCTTCTGAACAAACCCAGCGCGGACTACGGTCCATTTTGTGCGGCCGCGCTGGTAGGTGAGAGTGGGTCCTAACAGTCATTCTATAAATAGAACCCAGGGACCCCCTTTTACACTTTTCACATTTTTGTCTCTCAGAGACCTAAAGCACTGTTCATCTTTCTTCCTTTGATCATACATGTGTATTTGCATTGCCTTGATTCATACCATTTCAATACCTGGTAACATTTTACCCAACCCTTTTTAGTTTAATTATTTAATTTCATTTTAGCTTTATTTCTATTAGCTGGTAGTTTCTCCTCCCGTATTTCTTCAGTTTTTAGGTTAGTTCAATTCAAATGATGATTTTGGTGGACTTCTTGAGTATAATGTAGTGGGTAAATTGAGTAGGGACCCTAACTAGGTCTAAATTTGAACTAAGTAGCTATATCTCGAACCCTAACTCAGTGCCATAAATGGGCACCCTTCGCTGACCGTGGTCAAGTTTGTGCGGTCCGCGGTGCCCTAGTGCTGTCCGCATTACCACTTTGTGCGGAACGTAGTGATGAACTTATGCAAGGTGACATTAAGCCCAGTGCGGCCGCACTGCATTTTATGCGGTCCACACTGGCCCACCACGGCCCGGTACTACTTTGTGCGGTTAGCAGTGGTCAGATTCAGAGGGGGGTATTTTGAGTCCCACCCCTGCGCGGACCGCGGTTGTTTCTATGCGGTTCGCGGTGGTCTCAGTGTGGTCGCACTCCTTTTTGTGCGGTCCGCACAGGCCATGTTCTGCAACTATTTCTACAATTGTGTTATTCTGTTCTGCAATTCTTACTGCACTAATGTCTCACTGTCTCTGGTGATACTAACAAAGTTAGATGCTTGTGCTTGCAGACAATGGTTACTCAAATAGGAAGATGCTCAAAACAACCTGGGAGAGGTGAATCCTCCGGGAGAGGCAAAGGCAAGAAGATGATCCGACGCACTCCCCAAGTGAGAGAAAGTATTAAAAAGTTGCGGAAAGCAATTAAAGCTGCAGATAGAGCTTGTGACCAATCGGGGATAGAGTACATACCTTCCTATGACATTTCCTCTTATTCTGTGCCCGAATATGTCCCTGACTAGCCCGGGAGAATGATATTGACTAATGATACTCCTCTACCCACACCCACTGCCCAAGCAGCAGATCATGTCTCCACTAAGTCGTCTGAGGGCTCAGCAGCCGGCAGTGGCGAGTAATCTACCTCCCCCACAGCTTCATTATTCGGGGAGAGTGCAGGCGGAGGTGATGAGGGAGATGAGGAGGTACATGAGAGGGGTGAGCCTCAGGTTCGGGGGATTGCCCGTATTAGGAAACCCGAAGTGTGGGAAGACAGGTTTGTAAGCCAAGTAGCATACCACAAATTCAGGGAGTGGTGGCTGGTGTGAAAATTGATTTTGGAAAGGAGTTTCATAGATAAAGATGTTCTACCTCTAAACCCCGATGTGCATAGATAGTTCAGAACAAGAGTGGGATGGGAGAACTTTATAGATGACTGCGGGGAGGCAAATGAACACTTGGTCAAGGAGTTTTACTGTAATGTGGCCCACATTGTCAAGGGCTCCAAAGTGACTAAGGTTCGAAACAAAAAGTTGTTGTTCGACGGGAAGTCTCTAAATGAATATTTGGGCTTTAATGAGGAAGATGAGTCTCCCTATATGGCAAAACTACAGATGGGCAAGGAAGTCCGTACATGGTTAGCTCAGTACTTGGCAATCCCAGGTATCGTTCCGGAGTGGTTGACTATTGGGGTCAAAATATTATGGAGGACCTAAACTTTGAGGCTAGGGTTGGGAGACGTTTGTGTGCACCCTATTAGACCCCATTTCCCATGATCAGACTCTACCTCACCACCGGGCTGTCCTAGTTGCTTCCATCATGGCAGGGTATCCCATCAATGTGGGGAATGTGATATCCCGTTTCATCTCGATTGTAGGTACTGAGACTGACAGGAACTACCCTTTCCCCAACACCCTGACCATGTACTTCAGTGATTTAAAGGTAGAAAAGAGGCAGTTTGACATTAAGGTCAAGGCTACATCTCCATTCTCATGGTATAGCTTGAGGGGACCAGACAACCCCAAGGACAAGAGCTACAATGCACCCGCTTCTGCCCCAATTGGCCAGTCTGAAGAGCCAGTTGTGGTAGAGGCCCCTATGAGCCTGCCTCTACTCTACTGAGATGCCTCCCGGACCCTCCACTTCAGATATTCCTCCAGGACCCTCCACATCAGCAGTCCCAGAGATTCCATCTACTTGGGCTCATCCTATCACTGCCTACCGGCTGAGCCAGATGCTTCAGAGTTTAAACAATTGGATTTATACTGCGTTATCCAAGTTGTCTACCTTGACCTCCACCATTGCAGCTTAGTCGTCCCCTCAGCCAGTATAGGTCCCACAGTCTATAGAGGATGCCTTGAAAAAGATAATTGAAAACAAGGAGAAGATCCTCAGTATCCAGGCTGAATTAGCAAAGGCAGTGGAATCACATAGCAGGGCTGTGAAGGAGCTCGCCAAGTAGCACAAGAAGTTGCACAAGACATGGGCTTCCAGGGAGTCCGTGAATGAGCTACGGGCGGATGTGGATAGACTGAAGGCAGACTAGCTGCCTTTAGACTTATTGTTTGAGGACCCAGCTCCAGCAGCAGTGCTAGCAGCAGAGCCACAGCAGGAGCAGGAGCAGCGACGTTCGGAGAGGAGAAGGATGATCCAAAGCGCAGATGATGCCTTCATCCAGTTGGCAGAGCCACCGGAGGCTTTCTCCAGTCAGCCACAGGATGTATCTGATACACAACCTGTCCAGGTCCAGGCCTTAATCCCAGCAGTTGAGCAGCAGGATACCAGGAACTAGTCTGAGGTTCCCAAGCATACAAAGGACCCAGGGACCGCCCATGATCCGATGCAGATAAACACGGCTTAGGGAGTCTTCATATCCTTCCTCTATTTTATTTTTGGTGCTTATTTGATTTAGTTGGCATTGGGGACAACGCCAGCTTTTATTTGAGGGGATGCGCCCTTTATCTTTGGATGACTGTATATATATTTATTTAGTTTATACTTTCTTGATTTTCATTTGGTCTGTATATAATCCTACACTTAGTTACTTTAATCGCACATTTTATCTTTTATTTGGTCTGTATATAAAGTTACATCATAGTATATATTCATTCCCCATTGTATATCCAAATTCCCTATTGTATATATTCTTTCTATTTTCGCAAAATTTTTCGTTTTGTTTCATTTTGGCACTATCAATAAACCTTTGGTTTTCTTAATGCCACGGTTCTTTCCAAAGGTGGAGTATTATGTGAACCAGGTGACTCTTCCCGATGATGGATGGTGTAACAACCTTCTTAAGGGTTTGAGTCCATTTTTGTTTTTTGTTTTTGGTAGTTTATAGTTAAGGGTACCTCAAGCAAAGCTTCACTTGGGCCTAGCACATTTGCCTTTGATCCCATGGTCAAAGACAAAATGTTGTGTTTAAGATGGTGAAAGTCGTGACCTTGAGACTCTTGTGTTGACCAACAATCATCAAGTGGTCTTTCGGGACCATTGTGTGCTCAAATCGTATCTAAGGTTGTTGTGGGCCCCCAACTATATGTTTTTAGCAATCCTTTAGCTCGTGTGGTGAGAAATCGAATTGCGAGTCCAAATCCCGAGCCATTGGTCTAGAACTTGCCCTGAATGTTTGTTGAGGCGAAATCTTAGGTGAAATTTGACTTGAGAAGTGATTATAGGGTCTCCTTGATCCAAATGATAGTTGAACAAATCCATAGCCTACCAATGATATGATACCTATAAACCATTTTGAGCCTTAAAACTTTTTCTTTCAGAAACCATGATACAAGCCTATACCCGCTCTAAAAGATACCCTATCTTGGCACCCGATCTTTCCTTGAGCACATGGAAAAAGTATAAGTTTTGGGGGAGGGAGATACGAGGAAGGGAACAAAGTGTTAAAAGGTACAAAAGCGAAGAAAAGGAAAGGCAATGAAAAAGAAAGAAAAGAAAAAGGCAAAAAGAAAGCCCAATGTGAAAAAGAATAAAAAGGGATTCAAGAAAAGCAAAAGAGAAAAAGGTATGGAAAGTTGAAAAAGGAGAAATATTTTGAATTGCATGAGAAAGAGTGACAGTGTATCTCTCTTACCCCTTAGAAAGAAGTAAGATGACTCAAAGAGTCAAGAGAATTGTGACAAATGAATCAAAAGAAGTGCTTAAGGGAAGATGGAACCCACTTAGATCTAAACATGTCCTACCCTGAACTAAAAGCCTTCACAATGACTCCACAAAAGTCCTATATGATCTTGAGTTGAATGAAGCTTGCATTAGTGGATACTTACATGAGGGGAAAGCATATGGTACTTAGAGCCGGAATTGTGACCTTTCCTTGAGAGAGATGAGTGAATTTCCATTTACCTCGGTTTGTGTGCTAATACTCTAAAAGGTGAGGTTTGCTTAGGGAGAGTTGAGGATATGTGAGTTTGTGTTCCACAATGACCGAAGTAATTGAGAGAGTTCTTTGATGTAATAAGTCAACTCTTGATGTTCTTGTGTCACACTTGATCCATGGTTTATCAAAGGTTAAATGTTGTTAATGATTCATTCACATCGAGGGAAATAGTTAACCCCAATTGATGTTGTTGAGGTTACTTTAGGATAGCTGAAAATACTTGGATTTTCCCTTAAGGGGTGAGTGTTATTTTGTTTGCTTGAGGACAAGCAAAAGATTAAGTTTGGGGGAGTTAATAACTAGGAATTTCGACGTGTTTTATGCTCCTTCCTGCTTACGCTTTGATTATAAATTCTTACAAAATAGTCTCAAAAGGCTCATAAGTTGTGCTTGATTGCAAGTTTGATCGACAAAGTGATGAAATGTCAAAGATCGGCTAAGAAGGAGTGAAACCTGCTCAAGTACCATATCGAGCTTCAAGGCAGTGAAGTTGCATTCGATCTTGCGCGGTCCGCACTGAAGGTTCTGCGGCTGCATTGCCATTATGTGCGGTTCGCGGAAGAGAAGATCAGAGAGATGTAATTTGACAAGGATCAAGCCAGCGTAGTCCGCGGTCATTTTTGTGTGGACCACAATAGAGACCTCTGCGACCGTGGTCCATTTTGCGCGGTCCACGGAGCCTGAGTTCAGAGAGACAAGACTTCAAGTCCAAGAGCCTAGTGTGGCCGCAGTCTATTTTGTGAGGGCCGCACTGACCCCGCAGGGGCATTTTTGTCCAGATTTTCCAGTTTAGTATAAATAGAACATTTTTCCATTTTTAGGGTATCATTTAAATCCAAAACAAAGCTGCGCTCATGAGAAGCTATTGTGTAGCCATTTTTGGCATCTTAACTTAGATTTAACGATAGATTATCTGTATTTACATTAGCTTTTAATTAATAGTCTTGTTCTTCATCTATTTCTCTAGTTTCTTCTTAAAGCATGATTAGCTAAACCCATTAGCTAGGGTTGTGGCTCAACCCTAGTATGGGTAATTGATGGGTGTTGTAATTTAAGGTTAGATCGACTATGGGTGTTTGTTATTTGGGTCAGTTTTATGGTTTAATCTATGAATTGGTGGATGCAAACACTTGTTTGTGCTAAGTTGACTTGGCTCTTCTTGAGAAAGAGAGCCTAAGTTTCCAAAATTTACCTAACAAGGAATTGGGACGGACTAAAGAAAATTGATAGTCCCAATTAAAGGGTTAAACCTCGAGAGAGAAATTACCCGACTTGAACCCTAGTTGCTTGAGCTAATTTGCCTACCCATTTGATCTCGGGAGAGTCAATTGGTCAAAATCACTCTCTCTACCGAGAGGTGTGAGAATGGGTAATATTGTGCAACGGTTATAGCATATTTCCTCAATCATGTCAATCGAGCCTTAGAAGCATTTACCCGCCAATTAGCCACCTAGGTGAAAGTCACTACCCTCGTGCCTTGCTACTCGTTAGATACAACTATAGCAATTTTCTCATTAGCATAATTTAGTTCTAATTAGTAATTGATAATATTAGTTTGTTACAAAAAAATCAAAAGATGTTTGGAAGTGACATTTGGAACAATTACACAATCCCAATCTAAATAGATACTGACTCCATTCCTAGCTCCTTGTGGAAATTATTCCCGACCCACAAATCGGGTAAAAGCTATTGCGACCATCTCTTCTTACTTTTTGGTAGTGTAGAGTAGGTAGCGATCAGCATCTAAACACTCCGATAATCGAGGTTCTTCCATGGGGTCAGTATGTTTATTGAACCCATTCTTGCTCATGAGTCCCGAGAGCTTTGACCACGATCATTCCAAAGAGCATTACACCCCGAGCTGTTGTTTTGCTGATCTACATATGGATGATATCGTTCCTTGTTTGATCTTGATTCCCTGTCTGTATCCCTCGGGGGTTTAGCTGCCAATCTAATAGGATGAACTAAACTTGAGGGGGCTCCCAACTAGTCTTCCTCGACCCTGATCTTTGATTGGTAACAATTATGCACGTCTGACCACGTCACAACTGGATACTCGATGACATTCTGCTTTAATTATTGAGACGCGATCGATTCCGCTTGTTCAAACCCTTCATAAAAGCATGCATTACCCAGTCATCCGAGACCAATGGTAATTCCATTTGCTCCATTTTAAATCGGGATATGAACTCCCTTAACATCTCATCGTTCCTCTGTCTTATCTTCAAAACATTCAATTTCCTCGTTGCCACCTTTATCGCCCCGACATGCGCTTTTATGAAGGCTCATACTAACTTAGCAAACGAATCGATAGAGTTCGTGGGAAAGTTTTGATACCAAATCATGGCTCCATTTGACAAAGTTTCCCCAAACTTCTTCAACAATATTGATTTGATCTCATCATCATTTAAATCGTTTCCTTTAATCCCGTAAATGTATGAAGTAATATGCTCGTTAGGATCGGTTGTCCCATTGTATTTGGGTATATTGGGCATGCGAAACTTATTAAGAATAGGCTTCGGAGCCGTTCTCGGAGGGAACGACTTCTGTATGAACTTTTTGGCATCCAAACCTTTCAAGACCGGGGGCCTGGTATTTAATCAACATGGGAGTTATAAGTCTCCACCTTTTTGTCATTATCCTCAATCGTTTTTTCCCGGATTCAATCCTCTTTGTGAGATCTTCGAGCATCCTCATAATTGTGGGGTCAGTCCCGGAGTCACTACCGTTTGATCTCTCTAGTTCCGGTTAAGCACATCGAGTGTTTTCTAGTTCGGCTATACTCGGAGATTTATTTTGACTTTGAAGTTGAGCGATGGATATCTATTAAGCTTATAGCATCTCGAATTTCACTTGGAGGCCGACTCTCCCATCTCATATACCCTGCATTCCTTGGCCACCTGATCGGGCTTCCCTTCGTACACTCCCTCCGGGGTCTGCGCCTAAATCGGCGTTTAGAGCGATGTGTGAACTAACATCAACTAATGCCATACCCTATATTCCTTGGCCACCAGATCAAGCTTCCCTGCGTACATTCCCTCTGGTGTCTGTGCCTAAATCCTTGTTCAGAGCAATGTGTGAACTAACATCAACTGGTTCCATATTTGGCACTTCTCCAGGGTTTATTGGTGGTACGCCGACCCCTATATTATTGTTTTCCCCATGAAATCCTAGACCATCGTTGTCGTGTACATGTGTGTTTTGCGAGTCAGACATGTTTCAGCCTGAGAATCAAAAATTCTTGACAAGAAAAAGTGTACAAATATCGTGTGTTATGAGAATCAATAAAGAAATAGTCACTATTATCTTTAGCGCCAGACTGTTTACCTCGAAAATACGAGTAACAATTAAATTTGATTTATAATTTTAAAGATATGTGATTTAATTCAATATAATTAATAATAAAGAAATATAACGTATAAATGAAAGAAATGAGTGAATCAAATCAGTGTTTCTAGGCAGTATCGACCTCGAGCCAAAGCGACCTCGAGATGGATTAAGAACAATAAAGCAAGAATAATAAAGCTAAAGGATAATTCTAATGTACAATGAGCGAAAAAGTAAGAGAGTATATTCTTTGCCAATGATTAGATGATCTTTACAAATGATTGGGGTCCCCTTTATATAATAGGGGAACCCTAAATAAGGTATATTTCTATTTACGGTAAAGACTCTTATTGGGATAGCTATCTAACTGTCTAGTACAGATTCGTACAAATCTATTCCAAGATTTACGCCATGATCTTGAGGACGTGGCAGGAATCTTGCCATACTGTAACAAAATCATAACAGCACCATCTCGGAGTCGGTTGTACTTAGCTCTGATACCCATCGTACACTTCGATCCTCGGTCATTGCACTCTATCTTTGAGCTCGAGTCTGATCCATCGAGCTCGAACTCGATCTTACCTGAGTTCGAGCTTAAGGTGACCCTTCGACCCCGAGAAATCGGGCATACCTGATTTCGACCGTATACAGGTACATAATGAAACAAGCTTTTAAACACTAATAACGTGTTTTAAATTTGTATGGGCTCTAAACCAAAACGGAGAATATAAATAATTTTGGCCGCAGGCTAAAAGTGATCTTTGCCTAATAATATTCTTAGTTTTTACTATTCAACTAAGTCTATTTTTTAGAAATAAAATGGTTAAATCTCTTACTTAATCCTGCCAAAAGAAGACATTATTTCATACTTTATCTTCATCAATCATCAAGCTAGGTGGTGTAAATACATTAAACACACCTAGCTTGAAACTCAAGTACTCGTGTTGAATTTCGCTTAATCCTTTTGTCAACAAATCAGCTTGTTGTTCTCTTGTCCTAACATACTTAGTCGCAACTAGACCTTCCAATATCTTCTCCTTTATAAAATGACAATCTATGTCAATATGCTTTGTTCGTTCATGAAATACTGAATTTCCTGCAATATGTATTGCTACCTTGCTATCACAGTAAATGTTCACAGGTAATCAAACCTCAACTCACATCTCCTTTATCAACCCCATTAGCCAAACTAATTCAGCAAGTGTGGCTGCCAAACTTGTATTATACTTTAATAGAACTTCTAGATACTCTTGTCTTCTACTTAGACTTCCAAGACACTAAAGAACCACCAAGCATGATCAAGAATCATGTTACAGATCTTCTATAATGTTGACAAACAACCCAATCTGCATCACAGAATGCCTCCAATGTGCCTGTGGATTTGTTGGACATCAATATGCCCTGTCCAGGATGGTTCCTGACATATTTATCAACTCTGATTGATGCCTCCACATGTGAACTCTTTGGTTGCTGTAGAAACTGGCTTAGCATCCGCACACTAAATGCCTAGTCAGACCTTGTCACAATAAAATATAGCAACTTGCCTATTAGTCTTTGATAGACACTTGGATCTGGTAGTAGCTCATCTACAACATCACTTGAAGCACCAAGATGATCATCATACTCCTTGGTAGTCAGCTTTGCATTCACTTCTACTGGAGTAGCTATTGCTTCTCCAAGCCCAAGTTCGGAGATAAACTCTAAAGCATATTTTCTTTGATGCATAAGACTCCCATCTACAAATCTGGAAAACTCTATTCCTAGAAAGTACTTCAACTCTCCCAAGTCGTTCATTTTTAATGTTTGTTGTAGTATTGTCTTTGTCTCTTCAATTAGGTACAGATGGGTACCGGTGACTAGCATGTCATCTACATACACCAGCACTATCATTGTGCCTTTAGTAGTCTACTTGATTAACAAAGAGTGATCATATTGGCTCTTAACAAAGCCAAACTGATATAAAGCTTCTGTGAGTTTCTCATTCCACTGTCTAGGGGCCTGTTTCAGGCCATACAAGAATTTACGATGCCTGCACACTGGTTGAGACTCCCCCTAGCTTCTGAAAACTGGTGGAAATTGCATATAGATCTCATCAAAGAGATCACCCTGAAGAAAAACATTTTGCTGAATGCGCCACTTCTGAGCTGCATCTATTGATAGAATAGTCCTCATAGTCACCATTTTCACTATAGGGGAAAAGGTTTCTTGATAATCAATACCCTCCTTGTGACCGTACTCTTTAGCTACCAACCTAGCCTTGAATCTCTTAACTTCACCTGAGGCCTTGTATTTGACTTTATATATTCATTTACAACCAATTGGAACCTTTCTTTTAGGAAGAGAGACAATGTCCCAGGTGTGATTGCTTCAAGTGCTTCAATATCAGCTTCATAGCATCTACCCTTCTAGGATTTTGACTGGCTTCATTATATGTAGCAGGTTCTACAATAGAGGAGAAGGCTGCAAGATAGGCTTGGTATTTAGGGGACAAGCTATTGTAGGAGACATAGATTGCAATTGCATATGGTACAACCTCATGTACATTCAATGATACAAAATCCTATGGTCTCGAGGATCTTCTAACTTCTTCTACAATTGAGGGGATTAATGGTAGTTGTTGAATAGGTGGAGCTTGCACTTGACTCTGTTCAAGACTATCTCCAATTGGAGGAGCCAAGATTGATTCTCCTTCACTCTCACTTGCAGCATTGTTATCGTGAACATTTTCATTTGTATTACTAGGCACATATCCTATATCTGAATGTGTCACCTTAGCCTCATACTCACTACTGTGACTTGCATCACAAACTGTTGGAACTCCTGACAGCTGAGTATAGTCTGCAGGGACATCTGATGTAGAAATATTAGTAGATATTTATTTCTTATCTGTCTAAAATGAAAGATAGTCTCTTTGAAAACAACATCCACGTTAACAAATAAAGAATGATTAGTTAGATTTAAGAGTACATAGCCTTAATGAGTTGCAGCATAGCCCATCAACACTACTGGTATAGCTCTTGACATAAACTTGTCCTTCTCTTGAACTATTTTGGCATAGCATAAGCATCGTAGTACTCTGATATGTTGTAATGAAGGTTTCCTATTGTGCAATTTCTAGAAGGGTGATAGTCCATTAGTAACAGAAGAAGGCATCATGTTGATTATGTGTACTGCAGCTAGTACACAGTGTCCCCAATATTTCAAAGGTATATGAGCTTGAAATCTCATTCCTATAGCAACCTCTAAAATATGTTCGTGCTTCCTCTCGGCTACACCATTTTGCTGAGGAGTATATACGTAGGTTCTTTAATGAATCATTCCAAGATCGCTAAACAGATCACTGCAAGTTGAATTAGAAAGTTCCAATCCATTGTTTGTCCTGATAATGTTAACACACTTGCTATGTTGTGTATTTACATAGCATAAGAAGAATTTTAAGACTACACATACATCTAACTTATGCTTCAGTAAAAATAACCATGCCATTCTAGAGAAGTCATCCACCAAAGCTAGGAAGTATTTATTTCCATCAAATGTAGGCACTCTATAAGGACCCCATACATCTTTAAGTATCAAATCAAAACATTTTGTGCTTTTAATACTGCTGCTAGAAAAGGGAATTCTAGTATGTTTAGCTAATAGACATTCATGACAATTATCCATAGTTGTGACACAATTCTGAGTTTTAACAGGAAACAACTTCTTTAATACTACAAAAGATGTATGTCCTAGTCTCTTATGCCACAAGTCAATATCCTGCTTCTCCTTCGGTTTTGTACTGTCCTTGATTGTTATTGTTGTTTCTTGATTGCTCTTATTTGTGTGAGGGATAAACATATAAAGACCATTATATTCCTTACCAATCTCCTTCACCCTCCCATTATAGAGATCCTGAAATAGGCAAAAATCAAGATAAAAGGAACCACAACATTGTAAGTCCTTGGTTGCCTTGGATACTGAGAGTAGATTATATCTGAATTTTGGGACATGTAGGACATTTTTTTAGTATACTTCTTGCTGAAATTGGACTAATACCCATGTGTGTAACATAGACTACATCTCTCTTTGGAAGATATGCCTTTTTAGGATTACTAGGTTTAATCTCTTCTGATTTAGATAATAGCTATAAGTCAGACACCATATGATTTGTAGCCCTTGTATTAATGATCCACTCTGGGGGCTTATTATTCACTAAGAAAACACAAGTAGTACATGTTGTGTGTGCCATATTTACTGAGGGAGAAATTATAGAACTCTTGTTCGACATTTGTAAGATCTGTTCATATTGTTCCTTAGTAAACGTATATGCTACTGGATGTCTTCTTGATGAGCTGTCGCTTGAGGTTAAGGGTTGTCTCTGCACTCCAGGCTGAGCTGAAGTCTACATTTGTTTAGATAGATTCTATACCTGTATAAATGGCTATACCTGATTATAGAAGGTCTGATTTGGATCTTCAATGCAAATATTGTAAGTTGCAGCTCCCCCTTTCTTCTTAGACTTGACACCTTGTGGATAACCAATAATCTTCCAGCAACTCCTTGTTGTGTCCCTTCTTCTTACAGTAGTCACAATAGTCACTGTAGGTTCTTTTATGCTTAGAGTAATTTCCAGGCTGTTGAGAATTGTTTGGCTGAAAGTTATTATGCTGAAATCTAGGTTGGAAATCACTAGATCTGGATGAGTATAGGGCAGATGACTCATAACTTTCAGCTGGAATAGGTGATGTCAATCCTAAATTTCCTACTTTAGCTGCTATAGACTTCTGGTTTTCATCGCTTATAATCATAGAGAAAGCCTAATTAATTATAGGTAAAGGGTATATCAACAGTATTTGACTCTTTTCATGAGCATAGGAGTAGTTCAATCCCATAAGAAATTGGTACAACTTTTGTCTCTTTATAACAACAACATAATCTCTGGACTTCTCACTATCACATGGAGCAGGGTCTAAAGCTTCAAGCTCATCCCATAGATCCTTCATCTTAATGTAATAATCAGAAACAGATGATGTACCTTGATATAGGATTGCAATTTCCTTGTGGAGATTGATTGACCTAGATCAATCTACTTTGTCAAATTTCTCTCGCAAGTCCTCCCAATCAGTATGCGCACTAGCTCCAAATACCACTCCTCCGACGAGCTGTGGAGTTATAGCATTCATCAACCATGAGAGTAAAATTGCATTGTACCTCTCCCATTATTCCCATAGATTTTCACGAAATATTTCCTTTTTCCATGTTCCTTCTACTAGACCTAGCTTATTTCTTCCTCGCAGAGCTATCCTCATAGATCGATTCCATTTATCATAATTGTCAGTACCTGTTAATTGAAACGAAATCAATCGTGCTCCACTCGTATCCACAGGACCAAAGTATAATGGATGATTGTGAGGCAAATCAACTCTGAAATCCTCATTAGCTAGAGTATCTCCAAATACTGTATATACACCTATGGAGGCGTTAGTCGTGTTGTTATCAACAGTATCTCCCATGGCTACTCTATTTTAACTGACAAGGCTTCGATTCTGCGATTGATTTTTTCTGAATCTCACAAATTCTCCAATGGCGATGTGAATCGATGCATGAGACCAGTGATTCCTAGTCTTACCGCTCTGATATCATGTTAATTTTATGGATCGAGCTATGTAAACCCTAGCTGAGAAGACAGGGAATAGATGAAGGAATGAAGGAAATGAACTGAAGAAGAAATGCAGAAACTGATTTTGTTAAAACTGCCAAACACTATACATATGACCCCTATTTATAGACAATGACTTATCGACTTTGTACATCTTACTACCCAATATTAAATATGCTATACTACCATTAATTTATTACACATTAAGTCACACCTCTCACAACATTTCGTAGGACCAAAAATCCTGTCACAATATAATCATTATTTTTTCAATATACTACTTTTAAAGGACAGACAATCCTTTTTAAGTTCTCATATTAAGTTGGAAAAAGGGGTTGCTCTGATGGTAAGCAACCTCCACTTCCAACCAAGAGGTTGTGAGTTCGAGTCACCCCAAAAGCTAGGTGGGGAGTTCTTGGAGGGAAGGATGCCGAGGGTCTATTTGAAAACAGTCTCTCTACCCCAAGGTAGGGGTAAGACTTGCGTACACACTACCCTCCCCAGACGCCACTAGTGAAATTATACTGGGTTGTTGTTGTTGTTTTATATTAAGTTGGAAAAAGTAGAGGGAGATAACTAATTATAATTTTGACAAAGCAAAAGAAAAGACAAAAGGACAAGATCAAAATTAATGATAAGAATCTTAATTAAGTAATATTTACTCCATTATGACTTTGCCATAATATATAGTTAAGCATAGGTACGTATACATCGTCCTAATTTTTGCATAATTGGAAATTTAAGGGAGATAATTATATTTACATATTAGCATGCAAATGCTCCTATACTTTTCCTTCTTTTGACTACATTTTCATCTTCATTAGTTTATTCTATACAATTCATTGTACTAATCCACAATGAATTGCAAGATCGTTTAGGAACTCACTGTATAATTGAAGGGTTTGACAATGGAGTTTTTACAATTCCACAGGGTCGGTTCGATGATTTTCCAGTGAATTTAAATGACCCTAAACAACGTGCAAATGCTACTTTTGCTTTGGTTTCTGAAGCTACAAAATTACCTAGACCACATGGTCAGTTTGTTGTCTTTGATAATATTAGAGATTCTAAGAGATGTGGGAATAATAAATGTGAATGGCATGCAAAAATTGATGGTTTGTATCTTAATATTAACAGCAAACAAGTTAAGGAGTTTAGTTGGTCCTCTTAGGATATATTAACAACAACAACAACAACAACCCAGGAAAATCCCACAAGTGGGGTCTGGAGAGGGTAGTATGTACGCAGACCTTACCCCTACCCCAAAGGGGTAGAGAGGCTATTTCCAAAAGACCCTCGGCTCAAGATAATAAAAAAACAAGAAAAACAAATGGGGAGAGTATTAGTTTCACCATAGAGATCATAGGAAAAATAGGAACCTAAAATGCATAAGATAAAATACAAGGCAGAAATGATGGCTAGTAAATAGATCTAGCACTGAAAAGAGGAAATATTAAGACACGACAATGTCCCTAGTAATTTTCGATTAAAACCTTACCAGACTAGGCTCACAATGGAACAAAGTAACGCAAGACTCAACTAGCTCCTAGCCTACAACTGTAATACTCGACCTCCACAAATTTCTATCAAGTGTCATGTCCTCGTAAATCTGAAGTCTCACCATATCCTGCCTGATCACTTCTCCCCAATACTTCTTAGGCCGCCCTCTACCTCTTCTCGTGCCCTCCACGACCAGCTGCTCACACCTCCTCACTGGAGCATCTGGGCTTCTCCTCATTACATGCCCGAACCATCTGAGCCGCGCTTCTCGCATCTTGTCATCAATGGGAGCCACGTGCACCTTCTCTCGAATATCATCATTTCTAATCTTGTCTATCCTAGTGTGCCCGCACATCCATCTCAACATTCTCATTTCAGCTACTTTCATCTTTTGGATATGTGAGATCTTAACAGGCCAACACTCCGCCCCATACATCATGGGCGGTCTAACCACCGCTTTATAGAACTTACCTTTGAGTATTGTTGGCACTCTTTTGTCACACAAAACTCCGGATGCTAACTTTCACTTAATCCATCCTACCCCAATACGGTGTGTGACATCTTCATCAATCTCCCCTCCCCCATGGATAACTAACCCAAGGTACTTGATGCTTCCTCTACTTGGGATAACCTGTGATTCAAGCCTCACATCCATGCCCACTTCCCCCGGCTCAGTGCTGAAAATACACTCCAAGTATTCCATCTTCGTTCTACTCAGCTTGAAACCTTTAGACTCAAGGGTATGTCTCCAAACTTCCAATCTCTCGTTAACACCGGTTCGTGACTCATCGATCAGAATTATGTCATCGGCAAATAGCATGCACCATGGCACCTCCCCCTGTATATGGTTTGTTAACGCATCCATCACCTGGGCGAATAAGAATGAACTGAGTGCAGAGCCTTGGTGTAACCCCATTTCAACCGGAAAGTTCTCAGAGTCGCCTCCTACCATCCTAACCCGAGTCTTAGCCCCATCATACATGTCCCTAATCGCCATAATATAGGGAACCGACACACCTTTTGCCTCCAAGCATCTCCATAGAACTTCTCTAGGAACCTTATCATACGCTTTCTCTAAGTCAATAAACACCATGTGCAGATCCTTCTTTCTCTCTCTGTACAGTTCCACCAACCTCCTAACAAGGTGTATAGCTTCTGTGGTTGAACGACCCGGCATGAACCCGAACTGGTTGTCTGATATAGACACTATCATCCTCACCCTTGCTTCAACGACCCTCTCCCATACTTTCATGGTATGACTCAGTAATTTGATACCCCTATAGTTATTACAACTCTGGATATCACCTTTATTCTTGTACAATGGGACCACCGTACTCCACCTCCACTCGTCTGGCATACTCTTTGCCTTGAAAATAACATTAAACAGCCTAGTCAACCACTCTAAACCTTCTCTCCCTACACCCTTCCAAAATTCCACTGGAATCTCGTCTGGTCCGGTTGCTCTTCCCCTACTCATCCTACGCATAGCCCCCACGACCTCCTCAACCTTGATACGCCTGCAGTGCCTGAAGTCCCGATGACTCACGGAATGCTCCAATTCGCCTAGCACAACATCTCGATCCCCTTTTTCATTCCGAAGTCTGTGGAAGTAAGTTTGCCATCTCCTCTTAATCTGGGCATCTTCCACCAGTATCCTACCATCCTCGTCCTTAATGCATCTCACTTGGTCCAAATCTCGAGCCTTCCTCTCTCTCAACTTGGACAGCCAAAATAACTTCTTCTCCCCGCCCTTTTCCCCCAGTTCCTCATACATACGGCTATAAGTTGTAGTCTTCGCCTCTGTGACCGACCGTTTAGCTTCTTTCTTAGCTACCTTATATCTCTCCATGCACGCTCGCCTCTCCTCCTCACCTATGCTCCCCACTAACTTCAGGTATGCCGCCTTCTTCACTTCCACTTTACCTTGGACCACTTCATTCCACCACCAGTCACCTTTATGCCTACCAGATACACCAGTCCAGACCCCTAACACCTCTCTCGCAGATGCCCTTATACAGTCTGTTGTTGCTGACCACATAGTGTTTGCGTCCCCACTGCTCCTCCAAGCTCCCATAGCCAGCAACTGACACTCCAACTCTTGGGCTTTATCCTTAGTCAAGGTTCCCCACCTAATTCTTGGTGATCCCCGAGCAGACCATTTCCTCCTCAATAACCTAATACCAATATCTATCACCAAGAGTCTAAGTTGTGTCGCGAGTGCCTCGCTCGGAATCACCTTGCAATCCTTATACAAACCGCTGTCACACCTCCTGAGGAGAAGATAGTCAATCTGAGTCTTCGCTACCCCATTTTGAAAAGTAACCAAATGCTCCCTCCTCTTCGGAAATCTAGAGTTGGCAATCACCAACCCAAAAGCCTTAGCGAAGTCCAACTGCGTGGTACCTCCTCCGTTCCTCTCCCCAAAGCCAAATCCTCCATGCACCTCGCCATAACCACCTGCGTTTACCCCAATATGACCATTGAAATCCCCTCCTATGAATAGCTTCTCAGCAGGCGGTACCTGGCGCACAATCTCATATATCCCCTCCCAAAAGCGTTGTTTAACCTCTTTAGATAGGCCCGCATGCGGCACATAGGCGCTAATGACGTTCAGGGTGTACTCTCCAACCACCAACTTAATAACCATCAATCTATCATTCAATCGTCTAACTTCGACCACAAACTCTCTAAGTTCCCTATCCACCAAGATACCTACTCCATTCTTACCTCTCTCGACTCCTGAGTACCAAAGTTTATACCCGTCTGCATCCCTCGCACTCGACCCTACCCACCTTGTCTCCTGGACACACGCTATGTTGACCCTCCTCTTCTGGAGAATCTTCGCCAACTCTATAGACTTACCCGTCAATGTACCTACCTTCCATGACCCAATTCTTAACCTATAGGCACCCCAATTCCTTTTACCTCTCTTGCCTCCCGGCGCACCCCCTAACCCCTGCCCTACCTCCCACCCTACCCCCCGAGGACATGACCTCACTCGACCATCTCAGACCACAGCCGCTATACCTACGACAGACTAAGGGGAATCAATAACACACCCAAAGCAATGGACCAAGATAGGCAAAGACAGGCTACAACTAATTAGCTCACTAATACAATGGATACACTAATATGAACTATGACTGCAACAACTTAACTAACACAATGAAGGGGACAATGAAAAACGGGAGGTACCAAGTCCCGCCAGTAGAACCTAGGAGTTGTCTTGGAATATATGTCGAAGTTGCATCCAATTAGCACGTTCGCATCCAACTCCTGCTGACCCTTGTCAGGGTTGTTCCTTTTGTTTGCACCTGCATGTCTCGCTCACCAAGAGTCCCTAACCTGAAATACACACACAACACCAGGAAGACAAACAAAGCCGGGGGTTGTCACCGCTACCACTAGTGAGGCCCCTCCTGTAGCAAATGAGAGCTAAAAGGTTGC
The DNA here is from genome assembly GCF_000393655.2 of Nicotiana sylvestris. NCBI lineage: Eukaryota > Viridiplantae > Streptophyta > Magnoliopsida > Solanales > Solanaceae > Nicotiana > Nicotiana sylvestris. The sequence goes on from NC_091057.1 coordinate 27,987,270, forward strand.
AAAAGATGCAGAGTTGGTAGGCGTTTCTTGAAATTACAAACCCAGATTTAAGAAACCCAGATCGGCATTTCTTGAATTCTAGATCTTGCACCACCGACACAATAAGGTACTAGGTAGCAGCTAAAATCCAATGTAAGTCAGAGCTGAAGATTGTGATGAAATACCAGAACACCATAGATAATTAACACAAATATTGTTAAACAACAATCCACAGAAAAGCAAATCTGGTCAAAACAGAAGGGAAAAAAAAGGAGAAAAGAAGCTTTTCTTCTCTCTCCAGAGAAAGTTAACTAATACTATTGCAAATTGCGTGTTGGGGAAATATAATGGGAGTTGATTCAAGGGGAAAATGACCAAAGCAGTGAGAACGATTTTGGGTACAGGGGTTGAGTTCCTCATTTTATAGAATACTAATAAAATACTAAGAAAATTTTCCAGAACCTTAAAATTCTCGTTGGTAAGATGAGCAGAATACCTGGCCACTGATTTGCGTCGGCTCCGGGACTGGAGCTTTTCGCCGGTCGATTTTGACCGTTACCTGATAGAGAGAGAGAGAGGAAAGAGGAAAAGAGAGAGAAAAAGTTCTTAGAATATATTAAGTCATATGGAATTTGATTTATTTACTCAATTGATTCTTGTAAAGGGAGTGGGATAATTAGTAAAGTATTAAGAATACATGTTGTTAGTTACTGTTTTTACAAATATTCAAAGTTTTGTGAACGAAAATATGATGAAAATTTGATTATATATTACATTTAGAACTTTCTATCAATCACTAATATTCAGTTCTCTGCCTAGATCCGGTATTATATTTAAGTTAAAAGAACAATCCCTCTCACCATTTTGAAGCTATTTTTTTAGAGTTTAGCTCATACACACTGTAAAAAGAAATTATAGTATCTTATCTGTTGTATCAAGCAATCTGCTCGGTCATTCTTTTATAAAATATCGATTCTATCAATCATTCCATTTCAGAATCAAGTCCCCCCTGAATAAGTAAGGCCCCGTGATTCCGATGGAGCCAAGAATTTATGTAAGAATCGGCCAAATTCACTGTTTATTATTTTTACCTAGTATACGTAGATTATACACTGATTCATGGTTATACAAATATTATAAATAAATTATACACATATTATATATCCGTTTGCTATTTTTAGGTTAAGTGGTTGGGTGAACAACTATTTAGAGTAATTCTTATTTAATGATAATTATTTAGGATATAACTCAAAATTTGTATGGACAAAACCTAAGAAATTGTACTGTCTCCACTCAGGTAATCTAATATGCTTGTTCACACTTCATAGAAACTATGATTAATGTTGTAATCCATCACTGGAACTAATCCATTTTATGTCCTTGAAATAACTTTTTCGTTTTACAAAATGGATCTCGATTTTAACTCTTTTCTATTTGGTGACCTCAAATTAAATACATTTTTCCATTTTCATAGCATGTAAAGATCACAATATTATTGTTTACCATCAAATTCGAATAACAATTAAACTTATATTGTAATTTTAAGGATATGTGATTTCGTTCAATACCAATCGATAAGTAAGAAAATAAATGAAAAAATTAGAAAATAAAGTTAATCAAACTAGTGCGTTGCTGAGATAGCAACAGTAGTAAAAATAAAGCAACTCTGAATAGTAAGTGAAATAGCAGTAAGGTAATGAATGTATATATCCTTATCAGTGAACAATGATGCCACTGACAAACTAATAGGATCTCTCTTTATATAATAGAGGAGTCCTAAATAAGGTACACACTTATATATAGAAGGAAATCATATTAACATCTAATTAACCGTTGTAGATCGATCCATTCCGAGATTCACACCACGATTCTCGATCAATCGCGGATATCTTGCTTTTTCGTTATCAAGCCATGCCGGTGTCACTCGAAGTCTGCCTTTTTCTGTCCGCAATCGAGGTCGACCTCGACCCGGACTCGAAGTCCTAGCTCTTTGATGTGTCATCCCTATCTCGACCAAGGAATGAAATCGGGTAGCCTCGATTTCCACCGTATACAGATAGTCTTCTCGTTTTTTTAGAGTAAAACGATAAGAAAGGACTTGAGCCTCAATTTTTTGGATACCCTGATAATGATGTCATCCCCGTGATGTAAGCGATCGAAGTGACTGAAACGTCCCGTCGGTATAGTTCCCCAAACCATTAATGCTTGCCAGTGACGGTTGGCCACTAGCACTACCGCGAACTGTCATCATGAATCTGTAAATTCAGGCTCTTTGGTCGAATCAAATTTTACTTTCTCCGCCACCAAGTTTTCTAAGTTCTTACTCTCTCTCCATCTTTTCTCTTTCACTACCCATTGAATCAACTTAGTTAGCACCAAAAATACCATTCTTCATCTCTTTCTGCTTTTTTCTACTTGAATCAATGGAGAAAACCTCCAAGACCGTCCCACAAAAGGATAAAGCTTCTTTCTCTTCTTCCCGACCGGCCGGTGACAAAACGTCAGTGGAACCGTTCCCTCACGAGTACATTACCCTCCCTTGTGTCTTAAAATCCGACTTTAAAGTCGAGAACCTTCCATCGGTCCCTAGCCGATGTGGACACGTGTCGAGATATATCTGCTTGATAAAGGCTGGCAATCTCAAGGCTGTGAGGATATACTGTAACTGGGGGCCGATGTCGTGGTAAAAATCCTCGCTCCCGAAGAGAGTATTACCACCCATGTGGAGGGGTTTCTAAGTGTCTACACTTACCCCTTCACATTGGGTCCTCTTGACCCAATTATTGTCAATTTTTGCAAAAGGTACCAGGTCACTCCCGGCCAGGTTCATCCCTCGTTCTGGCGTATAGTGATCATGCTCCGCTTCTTTTCTAGTAAGGCCGAGGGGTTGGAATTTACTCTCAGCCACCTTATACGGCTGTATCAACCATGACTTTTTCGAGGATTGATCAAGCTCCAATGCTGATCAACGAAGTCCTTTTTTGCGAGCATCGATGAGGACAAGGGTCGGGGTTGGATGAGTTGGTTTGTGAGGTTAAGGACTTGTACCTCATCCTAGAGGAAAAACTGCAATTCCCCAAGAAGTGGAACCCCGATCGTAAGTAACGTATTACTCATTAATCTTCGTACTCCATTTTTTGCTTTGTGTAATGCTTTCATTTGTTATACAGCGTTTGCTCGGAATCCTTATGCGGTCCCCGACCTCAAAGACTGTGTTCGGAAGTTGTCCTTGACTTCCTCCAATGCCGAGCGCTGCTGGCATGACTTGGCAAAAGGCATATGGGAAGCCAAGAATCATAGTAAGTTTATCTTGTAAGCCTTCGATGCCTTTTTCTACAACATTTGTCTTTATTTATACTTGACTCTCTTTTATGCATGCCTTGGATATGTTACTGACATGAGGCCAGCGCTGCCTGGAAAAGAGGCTGAGTCCCCGATTCCGAAGTTGGTGAAAGATAACAAGAGAAAAACGGTCTCGGAGTCCGAGGACCCCCAACAGAAAAGGGCTTTTGTTCGAAGACGTCGAAGAAATCTCATCCCTGTGACTATTGAGTTGGTCCACTAGCTGGGGGGAAGAAGATGAGAAAGATGAGGGTGATGATTCGGCATTGGTGGTTCGAGCAAGGAAGCGAGTCGTGGTCACCAAACCTTGCAAGTCGGAGGAGATTATCGGGAGCACGTATTATATATACGTTCGCGTACTATAATTGCAAATTTAACTCTAAAAGACTCGAGGGATGCGTTCGCGCACCTTCAACCAAACACTCTTAATAAATCAACAAAGCGTTATTAATCATGGACACGTTCGTGTGACATGATTTTGACGCACCAAAAGAAAAGTGTATACGTACACGTAACTCAATTCTTTAATTACGAATAATCAAGTGATTTAAAAGCGATTAAAAAGATAATTGCGTATAGGTCCTAAAAATGAGTAGTTAAACAATTAACCCAGGTATAAATTGCTAAGCGACCGTGCTACAACAGCGGAATGCGGGAATGCCTAATACCTTCCCTCGGGTTAACAGAATTCCTTATTCAGAATTTCTGGTTCGCTGACTTCAAAAGAAAAGTCGAATTTTCTCTATTTGGGATTTGAAATAAACCGGTGGCTTGGGACACCGATTAAAATATTCGAAGTGGCGACTCTGATAAAATAAATAATCTCATTTCGAATAATGTTACTTAAATTGGAAAAACTCCCTTGTACTACCTTTCGGGGTGTGTAAAAAGGAGGTGTGACAGCTCTGGCGACTCTGCTGGGGATCAGAACCCAGAACTTCCGGTTCAAGGATCAATAATTCGAGCTTGTTAATGCGACTTTTATTTGGCTTTATTGTTGATATTACTGTATTTTATGAACTTAATGTGCTAATTGTCATTTACCGATTTGATATTACTTGAACTGTATTTAAATGTCTTCTTACGCCACCCATCTGAGTCTTCTGAAAATGGTGCACACGTTCGTGTGGCCCGCTTTTTCTGTAGAAATTATACTAAATAAGACGGGGCTGGGCAAGCAACAAGACCGGGCAAACTTTCGTGCTCCCGATATGTTGCCCCTCCTCGACCCCAATTGTCCGCTCGGGTAACCCAAGTCTAGACCACAAACCCCAGGTTTTTAACTTAGAATAACGTAACCTCATGTCGAATCCCTAGTAGGAACCATTATTTGCATCATGTGCATTTGACCTTGGGGACTCAACACAGGGGTTGGGTCTGTCTAGGATAGGGTATCCAAAATAAAGACCATGATGATGCATCTTACGTGCTATATAAATATTTATTTGTTTCGGCTTGCATGTTGACCGGTTAATAAAGTAAAAAACCAAGAGTGAGGTAGGATAGAAAATTTACTCGGTTTTCTAAAAATCCCAGTATTTGAAAATATCCCGAAACTCTACCGAATATTTGAAAAAAAGAGAAAGGAAAATGTATTTCAAAAAGAGTGAGCCAAATATCATATGAGAAAACTTTCTGAACTACGCAGGTCTGATTCTCACCGATGTGGGATACGTAGGCAACCCACAAAAGGTTCGGCCTCATTTTTACCAAATAATAAAATAAAAGGTGTTTCAGGGCTTTGGTTAAAACAATAAAGCCGACCCAGCTTCAACTTGTTTTTAAGTCATTTCTTACTAGAATACCCTTAGATTACATTCCAATTGTCAAAAGGCTATTTTTCAGGAGAAACAGGAAAGTTTGTTTAAAATGTTTCTTTTTCTTTTACTTACCCCCGGCCTCAAAATTTATTTGGAATCGTGAAGGGGCCACGTTTGCAAAAACGACTATTTTGCTCACATAGCAATAAAAGGGGGTCCTTGTCCGCTGATTTCTCTTTAAAAAAAACTTGTTTTGCAAAGAAAGTCCACAAGAGTCAACCCTAACCTTAACCCTCCACAGGTACAAATGAATACCGTCCAGGAATCATCGCAAATTGTCATAGAGAGGGCTCGGATGCAGCTACGTAAGTGGTGGGGTGATTTAGATGAAAATGGCCAAGTTTGGGTAAAAGAGAAGTTGGTTCCCTTGGTAGACATCATGTACATCAAGCCACGAGAGGATTTAATTAAGGCTTTGGTGACATTTTGGGATCTCGTTCACAATGTGTTCCGTTTCTCAGATTTCGAGCTCACACCCACTCTGGAAGAAATAGCCAGGTACATCGATTTTGGCAAGGAGTTAAGAAAGCAGCAACTCATATTCCCCAGGGCTCCCTCAGTACACAAATTCTTTGATATTTTGAAAATTAGCAAGGACCGCACAAGCAAAGGGAGTTGTTTGTTCTACTTCCTGTATTTCAGGTTGGGCACTCAGCCGGGTTTGAAAAACATGAGAAGTGGTTGAGTAACAAATAGGACAAGAGCATATGGTAAATTCATCGATGGTTTGCTTCATCGTGGCATTTTTGGGAATCATATGGTAAACACATGAGAAGGGGTTTGCTTGCCGAATTCTGAGGGTACAATAGACCTTCGTGTGGCCAGAATCGCACAGGTCCTCGTCGACAAAAAAGATCACACACTTGTCCCATTAGTACTGGCGGACATTTACCGGGCATTAACATTGTGCAAATCTGGGGGTCAATTTTTCAAAGGCTGCAATATTCTTCTTCAGATGTGGATGATCGAACATCTTCGCCTTCATCCTAAGTTCATGAGATATGCTTCAGACGGGAATAATTTCATCAAAAAGTATAAGGAAAGGGTGATTACAAACCACCGGAAGGGTTTGAAGCATGGGTTTCCTATTTGAGAAAATTGAGAGCAGATCAAATTGAATGGACCATAGGATGGTTCCCAATAATAGAAATCATCTACATGACCTCTTCAAAGGGCTACTTAAGGATGATGGGAGTGAGAAGTATACAACCATATGAACCACAAAGAGTTCTGAGACAACTGGGAAGATATCAAGTGATACCCGAAGAGGCAGACCTAAGCACTCAAGTCATTGAACTACACCTAGAAGCAACGATACCCGAAGCTTTAGTTCAAAGAGACTAGAATTGTTGTCGGTGTCTAAACAGTAATACCCAGGTTCCAGATCCAGCTAAGGGCAAAGTTGATCCCAATTATGTTGCTTGGTTCGAAAAGAATTTTTATGTGTATAATGAGCCGGAGCCTGAGCTCGAACCTATGAGGCCCTCCAAAAGGCCCCATGTTCAAGCTTTTGATGACAAAATTCTGGAAAGGTTAGCCTGGGGAGAAAAGGAAAAGGAATATCAGGCCACCATCTATAATTTACGAGAAGAATTGAGAAATGTCACCTTCAACAATGATTTACAGGCACAAGAGGCCGAGGGTGAGAGGAGAAGATTGGTTCGATAAAATGAAGCTCTTAGGGCCCAGGTTTGACAGTTGAAAATAGCAACCGAGAATCCGGGCAGAAGCAGGAAAGATGAAAGGCTCATTTATAACCTTACTCAAAAGGTGTGTGACTATGAAGATGACCTGCAGAAAGCTGAGTCTGAACTAGCAAAAGCCCGAACGAGGTTGGCTAAAAACGCCGAAGGGCCTGTAGCTTTCATTCAACGGATGAAAGAAAGATATGAAAGAGGGGTCACAGGGGGAAAAGGTGATTGGCAACCTCGAAGGTGAAATGGCTAAACAAGCCAAAAATTTTAAGGTCGAGAGAGAACGTTGTTACGCCTTAATGACACGGGTGGAAGAGGACTTACAACACTTGCAAGAGCAAAATCACGCTGTCACTCAAGTCTTAGAGACTAGATCCCGTCAGATTGGTCGTTTGTTGCAAGAGAAGGGCATCATAAGAGAGAGGGTTCGAAGGATTGCTGACTACATCACCATGAAATGCAGTGCGTGTGAGGACATGACAAGATCCATGTTTTTTTCCACTGTAATGATCTTCGTCCGTCAGATAATGGAAGAACTCTATCGACTCCAAGATGACATAGCAAGTAGGCCCGCTGCAAGACTGGTTGGTGTTCCTAGGGCAGGGTTGGAGGCACTGATATTTTCTTGATTGTATTTTCTTCCTTTTTCCGAGTCTGTATTTTCATATTTCTAGTCTGTTTTCAATTCCTAGAAAAGGCATGTCTTGAGTCTTAAAGTCGTAGAAAAGGTGTGTTTCGAGTCTTTTTGTAATTCAGTTGTAGACATGTGATTTTTGACCATCCCCAAGATTTTTTATATTTTAGCACGTAAATATTTAATTTAGGCATAATATAGATATTTTAATTAATTTTGACTCTTTTACTTTATTTTATTACAAGAAAATAAAAATTACAAAAAAATATTTTATTTTTATGTACCTTTCATAAAGTAAAAAAAACTATATACAAAAATGGTACCTTAGTTTTATCTTTATATAATCTTGAAAAATACAAAAATATGTAATAGTTTCATATTTTAATATAGTTTAGTTTAATTAATTAGAATTTATCTGATATTAAGGAAATTTAGCTATGGTTTTAAATAATAATTTTTGGAGTCTTCTTAGCCCAAAATTGAAATAAAAGACATGGTCCAACCCAATTACTCTTAGTCCATTCTTCCCAACTCATTAACCCATTTAAGTGCAAGATTTAATCTTAGCAATTTATTTGTCTTCTAATCCAATGGTCATCATCACTTTCCACCTCCCTATAAAATACCAATTATAGAAACCCTACCCAAGTTTTCAATTCAATAAAAGACCAAAAGAAAAAGAAAAACGGCGATTCCAAAAGGGGACACACCGATTAGCAGCCGAATTCCTAATAAAAATGGTCGTTTTCTTATTTTATTTCCTATTAAAACGTTGATGCTTTGTTTTCGTTAGAGATATCTGACGTTATCTTGCACAAATGGATTTGAGACATAAACAAGAAAAAGGGCGCCGATTCCAACAGGAAAAGAGAAGTGTCTCAAATGACTAAACATAAAGCGAGAACAGTAGCTCCCACCGGCGTTACTGTCTGGGGATAGCATTTTGAGGTGTTGTCGGAGTTTCATCGAGTTCCGGAAAGCTTCGAAGTTGAGGTTTCGGTTTGTAATTTCGGGATTTTAGTCCAAGGATTATTGCTTTATTTAGCCCGATTGATTTGCAATTTTTGGCTTTGTTCATCAATAAAAGGTCCATTTCTTAATTTTCATTCTCATTTCATTGTGTTATGATAGCTTGATACGCGTGTTGGTTGATTTGTGATTCTACGTTGTTTGGATAGCTTGTGTTTAGTTTTTTAATTAAATTGTTTTAATTAGTTTTTATTTCGATTGTGATGTACGTAGTTTTGATTCTTGAATAAATACTTTTAATTGGGTAAATGGAAAAATTTGAGTTGTTTCTTTCTTGGCAAGGAATAAATGGGTCATGAGGTGGGTCTTAAACCATAAGGAATTTGGGCCAAGTAATAGATCATGTTAGCTAGCCTAGTTGCCCCAATAATATTTTGTTCATAAATTTGACATCCCAACAATATCAAAGATTAGGAAAATAATTTAAATGCACTAGTTGCTTTAGGCGCGTTATAATAAAATTACCATAGCTACGGGTACGGTTCCCGTGACGTAGTTGTTATACGTAATCCCCAACTCAGGTGTGCATTTATGTGACCCTAATCCAATCTCAACAGCGTTAGATAAAAATGTGTCGTAGACCGCGGGTGCATTTATATGACGTGGCTCAAGATGCGTTTTAGGTGACGTTGAATCTTCCTAAAATATTTAAATAAAAGCGGTTTAAAGTTAAAAGGCACATAGATTTAAAAGTGTTTTAAAATCAGATAATAGGCCAATTATAACAGTTGAGTGACCGTGCTAGAACCACGGAACTCGGGAATGCTTAACACCTTCTCCCGGGTTAACAGAATTCCTTACCCTGATTTCTATGTTCGCGGACTATAAAACAGAGTCAACCTTTCCTCTATTCGGGATCTAAAACCGGTGACTTGGGACACCATAAATTATCCCAAGTGGCGACTCTGATTTAAATAAATAAATCTCATTTCGATTGTCACTTTAATTGGAAAAACTCCCTTATACATCCTTACGGGGGTGTAGGTGAAAAGGAGGTGTGACAGCTCTGGCGACTCTGCTGGGGATCGAACCCAGAATCTCTGGTTCAGGGTTCAAGAATTCGAGCTTAGATGAAATTGTTATATTGGTTTTATCTGTTATCTGATTTTATTACATGTTTGGGCCTAATGTGCTAAATGTTTCTTTTACCGCTTTGATATTATCTGAACTGTATATAAACTGTTACGAAACCCTTCTCTTCTCATCTTCGGGGATGTGCTCGCTGGTCGAGACTCCCTATTCTGTTAGTGTCATACCTTGAAATATGAAGGAGGCTCATACAAGTTACTAAGCCGGATGACCTTTTGGTTTCTGGTACGTAGTCCCATCCTCGGCTCGAGTTATCCGCTCGGGTACACAGTCTAGAACACATACCCAGATTTTGAACCTAGAATAACTCTGCCTCATGCCGGATCCCTAGTAGGAACGTTTGTGCATCTTACGTACTACTTGCGTATCTGTCTATTTCGGCTTGCACGCTGGCTTCTAGAATAGGGAAAGAAAATTAAAAAAAAATGAAAATAAAAAAAAAACAAAAAGAGATAGAAAAAAAGAGAGTGAGATATAGGTATTTGAAATATCCTGAAACTCTGCCAAAATTTTTGAAAAAAAAAAAGAGGAAAAGAAAATATATTTCAAAAAAAAATGAAAGTGAGTAAATATCATGTTTTCCCAATTATGTCAAAACTAGGTGAGCTATGCGGGTCTGATTCTCACCGGATATGAGATACGTAGGCAAACCTCATCGGTTTCGGCCCATGGTTTTCAAAAAATCCAAAAATATTTTCCTTTACTTCCTCTCTAGAAAAGTCTTTTTTTGAGGCCCCAATTTTCAAAAAATCCAAAAATATTTTCCATTACTTGCTTCTTTAGAAAGCCTTTCTTTTAGACCCTAATTGTTTTTTTAAAAAAAAATATACAAAAATATTTTCTTTTAATTTCTTCCAAAACTCCAAATATATTCAAAAATATTTTCTTTTTTTTAGAAGCATTTCTTTCATAAATTCAAAATAAAACTCCAAAAATATTTTCTTTCTTCTTTAGAAGTTTTTATTTCGAAATTCCAGAAAAAATTAAAAAAAAATCTTTCTTCTTTAGAAGTCTTTCATTGCAAAAATGATGAAGAAAAATCAAAATCCAAAAATGTTCCCTTTCTTCTTTATAAGTCTTTCTTTCGAAAAATAAAATAAAAAATTCAAAACAAAAAAGAAAAAAATTAGTTTATTTACTTTATTCATGATCTTCCTGAACTACGCAAGATCTGATTTATGTTCTCACATGATACGTAGGAAACTCACATCAGGTTTGATCACCATTAAAAAGAAGTGAAAAAATGAAGAAATGAAAAATTATTGATAATAATAAGGACCGACTGAGTCCATTCTAACATGTTTTGTTTTGAATTGTGAAGAAAGTTGAGGTGGTTGGTTTGTGGTAAGCTGGAAGCACAAGATCCAAGAAAAAATGATAAGTGACATCGAAGTTGTTACAAGTGCTCAAGAGACTCAGGGTCAGAGGGTTCAACAAGAGTCTACCGTGTTTGAGAAAAATAGAATACTGAAACAGCAAATGACCGAAATGTGTCAAGCATGGGCCAGCGGTCAAGGACAGTCTCGTCATGAGTCTCAATTTGCTACACCGCAAGAGCAGTACCACTCTCCTGAGTACCACTCGTACTCATTTGATCTTCCTACAAACATTAAGAAGCCTGCCCGAAAGATGGTTCAGGAAGAAATGACCCAAAGAGTGAAAAGCTTAGAACAACGGTTGAAAAACATGCAAGGGTTGGCAGGTCAAAAGAGTGTTGCCTTCAAAGATCTATGTATGTTCCCCGATGTCCACTCGCCTCCTGGTTTCAAGACTCCCAAATTTGAAAAGTACGGTGGACATGGAGATCTCATAGCCCACCTGAAAAGGTATTGCAATCAACTAAGAGGTGTGGGAAGAAATGCAGAATTGTTGATGGCTTATTTTGGGGAAAGCCTTACGGGAGTAGCCTCCGAATAGTTTATGGATCAAGACACGTCTCGCTGGTATGTCTGGGATGACATGGCACATGCCTTTGTCAAATAGTTCCAATACAACATTGACATCGCCCCAGACCGCATTTCCCTTTCAAACCTGAAGAAGAAACCAACTCAAAGTTTCAGGGAATATGCCATCAAATGGAGAGAACAAGCAGCCAGAGTTAAGCCACTCATGGACGACCACGAGCTAATCACTGTCTTTTTTCAAGCTCAAGAGCCATATTATTTTCAAAATATGATGTCCGCAGTGGCTAAATCCTTCTCGGAAGCAATAAAAATGGGGGAAATGGTTGAGAATGGTTTTAAGACAGGCAAAATTATAAGTCAACCAGTTCTCAAAGCCGCAACTCAGGTTGTCCAGATCAAATCTGATAATTCTAGTGATACGAATGAGAAGGTTGAAGAAATCATGATGACATCAGGGTCGAGAAGAGGTCCTAGGAGAGCGTCTCAAAGGTATGAACAACCTCATCTGTTTTTCGATAACTCCCCTGAGCATTACTATCCCCCTCAGAACCCAACATTCTGTTGTTCCACCTCAGTATGTTGCCTAGCCACAAAAACACCCCAGAAGGCGAGCACGAGCATCACAAAATCTCTACCAGCCTCCCCAAAATTTTCAAGTGTCCTATGACCCACATCCCTACCAGGGGTATAGAAGGAAACAAACATTGAAAGATAATTTTACACCAATAGGAGAGTCCTATGCAAGCTTATTTGAGAAGTTAAAGAATCATGACATGATTGCAATAGGAGAGTCCTATACAAGCTTATTTGAGAAGTTAAAGAATCATGACATGATTGCACCCATTCCTCCAAATCGTGTGGACCCACGTGCAAAGAGCTTTGACCCATCTAAAAGGTGTGAATACTATTCCAATGCCCAGGGGCACAATGTTGAAAGTTGTCGGGATTTGAAAAGAGAAATAGAAAGGATGATCCAGGAAAACCTAATTGTGATCCAAGGCACTGACATCCAGAATACCGCGCAGAATTCTTTACCTGCACATCATGATACACACTTTGTGGGGATGATGCCTGGTGACATGGAGTATGAGAATCCTCTCAGGAACTTGCTAACTGAAGTTAAAGATGTTGAAATTGGAGAAGGCTTTGCTGATTTTGATGAGCAAATTTGTGGCTAAATGCCAAGCCTAGCAATTGAAAAGTCATTCCCGCCGCACTAGGAAGGAATCTTGGTAGCTTGTTTTGATATTTTTTTTATTATCTGGGTTATTTCAGGGTTGTGATCCAGATTTTATTTGTTTTATTGAGTCAAACCCTTCTATCCCTCCATTTTGTTTTTGTGAGTCTTGTCTGTCTATTCTGTTGCTATTTTCATTATTCGGGTTATTTTAGAGTTGTAACTCGTATTTTAGGTTGCTTGTTTAGTTGTAAAACCCTTTCATCCTTTACTCAATAAAATACAGTTTGTTCTTTTGTGTCATTCTGTTCCTAGTTCTTTTCACGCTAGTTCTAATGACATGACATGCATGCGGAAATTTTGGCCAGATCTTAGGAACTGATTTAATCTGGAATCCGATAACTAAAAAAATACTTTTGAGGATGAATAAAGAGTTGGAATACTTTGGAACTAAGGTCGAGTAAAATTCTCCTTCAAATCATTATGAAGATCGGGCCTGAGGATGTTTAATCAATTGATGTTTGTTGGAAAGTTTGTCACTAAGGGATGAAAAAATGTCTTGTGACCATGGCACACCAAGAAGACAGACATGTTCGTTAATGTTGTGATCGCGAAAATATACCATGTTTGACATTCTTGAGGTTGGGAGACCCTTTTTCTTCTACCCAAACACTTTATATCCTTTGCTACCTCTTTTGAGTCTGTGTTATTTTTCTTTGATTACCCTATTTTGGAATCAAGTTTAGAGTAAAAAAAAAGTCCATGCCCCAAGAGTACAAACTGGGGCAGCTTTTAGAAAGTTCAAGTGAAAAAAAAAGAAAAGAATTATCAAAGGTCCATGCCCTCAAAAATAGAAGTTGGGGCAAACAAAAAAAAGAAGAAAAAGAAAAGGAAAAAAAATAGAAAAAAATAGAAAGAAAGATGAAAACCAGTTTAGGCCAGATGTTTGAACTACGTTCGACCGGATTCCTTAAAAAAAAGATACGTAGGTAGCCTCACGGTTCGGTGCAACCAAATAAGAATTTAGAAGAAAAAGAAAAAAATAGAAAAAATAGAAAAATCCAAAATCCCCAGCATCTGAAACTGGGGCAAAGATTTTATTTCATTTTGAAAGAGTCGATTCCAAGAGTTGTAAGTCTACAACCCCTCATTTTGAGTTTATTTTGAGCCTTCATGCCGACCTTTATTTTCAACCCTATCCAAAAACCTTCCAAATAAAGACCTCACAATATGCCTTGAAGAATGGCAAGAGACGCATGCAATGAGCAACAGTTGTCACACGACATAGAACACTGTCAAGTTGCCTACACAAGAAAGCAACAGAAAGAAAAAGAAAAGAAAAATGAGAGAGTCACGGGCACAGTAAGACGACGGTAAGTAGAGATGAATAAATGAGAGAGGCAGGTTGGTGAATATTCCTTGGGGCTCTATCAGTCGAAAGTGAGTCGTGAAACTGATGCAAATGATTGGAACGGATAGGCCCAACTTCAAAGATCATAAGAATGGTAAAAGGGAATATTTGGTCATTTGATAGATCGCTTGTTAAGTCCAAAATGCATGTCATGATCATTAAGGCTAGTTATTGAAAAAAAGAAAAAAAATTCTTCCTTCTGTCCTTCCGACAGGGGCATTTCTTGTTAATACTTGTTTCTTTGTACCATTGTGTCCTCCACTCTGAGTCAGTCCTTGTCAAAACAAACAAGAAAAGATTTCAAAACTGCTACCAGCTTTTCAGTTGCACAAAGTGAATTTGGCCAGCACACTCAGTTATTACTGTCAACATGCCTTGAGGATTCATGCAAAGGTTCTCTTTAAAGACTGTTGTCAGCCTACTTGGCGCAAGCACAAATAACTGGTGATTCTCTCCGACAGACAAATTGCTCAAAAGCAGGAAGTCATTCAAGATATCAGAAAAGGTCATCTAAGAAAGGATCTTCAGTTGGGATAAGGCTGATTGAGCCAGAAATACAAATGGTACCGGGTGTGAAACAATCAGGGTTAATGCAGAGCAAAAGTCTCTTGAGACCAACTTGAGTTGATTGAGCAAAAGCCAAGCCGCCCAAGACTCAAGGCCACAAACCGACCACCACTTTCAAAACTGACAAAATTTTCTTTGTTTGCAACATGAACAAAGCAGTGCAAGGAATGTGATTCAAAAAAAATGAAAAAGAGGGGAAAAGAAAAGAGAAAAAGAAAGAAAATAGAAAAAAGAGAAGAAAAAAAATAAAAAAAAAAGAAAAGAAGAGAAGAGCCGACAAAGGGACGTTTTTCAAATCTTTGCCTTTATTTGTCTTGCTAATGTGAATAAAATGTTGTCATTGCACTCACATTTTTCCTCCTAGGGTAAAAAGCCCTAGTCTGATGGATTTTCTCCCAATCAAAATCTTAGTCCAATGAATTTTTCTCCTAAGATAAGAAAACCTAGTCTGATGAATTTTCTCATAGGATAAATGTCTTAGTCTGATAAATCTTTCTCCTAAGATAGAAAACCTAGTCTGATGAACTTTTTCCTAGGATAGATGTCTTAGTCTGATGAATTCTTCTCCTAAGATAGAAGACCAAGTCTAATGAACTTTCTCCTAGGATAGAAATCTTAGTCCAATGAACCTTTCTCCTAAGATACGAAAAAAAAGAAGTAGAAAAGAGACCTAGTCTGATGAACTTTCTCCTAGGATTAAAATCTTAGTCTGATGAATCTTTCTCCTAAGATAGAAAATCTATTCCGATGAATTTTCTCCTAGGACAATAATTTTAAAAAAAAGGGAAGTCTAAATTTGAAAAAAAAAAGAAGAAGAAGGGAGTCATTTTTTTAGTTTTCTTAAGATTATCAATGCTTAGTTTTCTTGAAATCAGGGGGCTCCGCCTGGAGAATAGAGTCAATTTTTACTTTGGTCAAGGTTAATTTATAGTTTTTCGCAAGCTCAATCACTTTTAGGAGACGTACATCCTAGTCTAGTCTTTAGTTTACTCATCATTGCATCAATAGTATAAGTGGTTTACAATATTGCTAACAACTCACAAATCTTCCTGGTGCAAACTGGGGAAGAAAAATTTCGTTTGTTTTGTTGGTTTTAATTGCAGGCGCCCACATGGAAAACAAGGGAACACAGAAAGTTTCAGCAATCAGGTGCCCACCTGGAGAACAAGGGAAAACAGTTCAAGTTTCGAGGAAAAGCAGTTGTAATTTTCAAAGGAAGATAGTTCAAGTTTCAGCAATCAGGTGCCCACCTGGAGAACAAGGGAACACAATTTGAGTTTCAAGAGAAAGAAGTTCAAGTCTCAAAGGAAAACAGTTCAAGTTAGAAGTAGCAGAAGCTCGCGGCAAGAAGGCGAATCAACAGACGAGATGATCAATGGAAGTAATCTCAGTCTAGAATAAAAAAAAAATAAAAAAAAATAATATGAAAAGAAAAAAAGGGAAAAAAAGGGAGTGAATCCAAATGCAGAAGCGGATGAAAAGCTGCGGAATGCTCAAGACGTGATTGAGGTCACAAGCTCTGCATGTCTCGTCTTGATTTGAAAAGCTGAAGAAGATTGAACCAACACCTGCAGCTAACAAGCATCAAGATTCAGATCAGGGTTCGCATGAAGAACCAACCAAGACTCAAGATCAAGTTTCAGAAGACTCATAGATAGGAATCTTATAACTCGTAGCTGATTGACTTAGTTAGTCTTTTTCATTTTTGATTTTGGTGTAATAACGGGACTGCGAATCGGAACCTCGACGACACCTCGATCGGCCCTCCACCTCGGTACTCCATCACCTCATTCACCTCTGAACTCCACATGACCTGATTCCTTTATAGCCAAGGATATGTAGGCAGCTCAGATACCAGGGCTCGGTCACATTCCCCTTTTCTCTTAGTTTTGGTCTCCTTAAATAAGGGTCGGGTCAAAAAACCTGTCTAGTCGTTCTTTGTCCGAAAACTCTTCGCGTTTCCAGTCAAAGAGGGGTAGCTGTAGATATGTGATTTTTGACATTCCTCAAGATTTTTCATATTTTAGCACGTAAATATTTAATTTAGCCATAATATAGATATTTTAATTAATTTTGACTCTTTTACTTTATTTTATTACAAGAAAATAAAAATTACAAAAAAAATATTTTATTTTTATATACCTTTCATAAAGTAAAAAAAAATATATACAAAAATAGTACCTTAATTTAATCTTTATATAATCTTGAAAAATACAAAAAATATGTAATAGTTTCATGTTTTAATATAGTTTAGTTTAATTAATTAGAATTTATCTTATATTAAGGGAATTTAGCTATGGTTTTAAATAATAATTTTTGGAGTCTTCTTAGCCCAAAATTGAAATAAAAGACATGGTCCAACCCAAAATTGAAATAATTTAATCTTTTATTTTTTGCATTTATTTCTTGAACTACGTTATGATATGATTCGTGCGGCGTCGTGAAACGTAGGCAATCCTCATCGGATCCGGTTATGTTTTTTGTAAATAATTTAAAAGAGGAAAAAAACCATAAGAAAAACCAAAAAGAAAGAAAAGAGAGTCAAAGAAAAACCAAAAACAGAAAAAGGAGAGAAAGGAAAGAGAAGAGAGGAAAATAAGGAATAACCGATGAGGCAAGAAGAGAAAATTGAGGAAAATAAGCAAAACTGGGATGAAACATGCAACTGTTGCGAAACATATAGAAACACGTTTAACTGTATAGGTGCATCACACCCCCAACGTGTGATTTCCTATGTGTTATTCGTTTCAAACTAACCAGTTGGTTGTCTACTGTCAAGTCCAGGTTCTATAGTAAGGTAGTTGGTTTTGTGGTAGTCTGGCTTCGCATCCATACTTCACGAGGTCGAAAGGTAGCGTTGAAATGACTTCAGAAATCACTCTGCCAACAGTTCCTATCACGGATGAGGGTTCGATCTCGGGCATCCCGACTTCGGAATCGGCGGCTGCCGAGGAAAATAGGTTACTGCGTCTCCGCAAAATAGAAATGTGAGACGCCTGGTCAAACGGAAAAGAGCCACCAAGTATAATCCCGGGATTTCCCAAGCTTTTTCCTAGGGTAGGTGGAACCTCCAATATCCCGATCAGTCACCCCAATACCCCACTCGGATATCCTACCATCTCGGCCCACTTTGTTGTAACACCTTTTAAGGTTCGCCCCTAGGTGTTAGCTTCAGGAGCAGCTTCAAATATTTTCACTACCCCGCCATGCTCAGCTACTACACAGCCTACGCTGCCTAGGCCCAGCTTTGACCTATCATCCTTCACCTTCCAAACACCATCTTTTCCACTGGAACCTGCATAGTTTCCCATCTATACTTACTCTCAAACACCCCGATATGAGTTCACTGCGGAGCAAGAAAAGACCACCAAAACCCCTGAGCAAGAAGAGATTGGGAGGAAAATGAGGAGTATGGAATAGAGTCTCAAAAGCATACAAGGCTTGAGTGGACAGAAAAGTGTATCCTATGCTGACTTATGTATGTTCCCTCATGTGCATCTACCATTGGGATTCAAAACCCCAAAATTTGAGAAGTATGATGGGCACGGTGATCCTATTGCTCATCTCAAGAGATATTGTAACCAGCTGCGAGGAGCCGGTGGAAAGGAAGAACTCCTCATGGCCTATTTCAGAGAAAGTTTGGTTGACATCGCATCTGAGTGGTACATGGACCAAGATATATCCCGCTGGCACATCTGGGATGATCTTGCTAGAGATTTCGTCAAGTAGTTCCAGTACAACATTGATATTGCTCCAGGTAGGAACTCATTGACAAACTTGAAGAAGAAATCCTCGGAAAGCTTCCGAGAGTACGCAGTTAAATGGCATGAGCAGGCCTCCCGGGAAAAGCCTCCGATGGACAAGATTGAAATGGTCACGGTTTTCCTCCAAGCCCAGAAAGCTGACTACTTCCCAAATATGATGTCCGCAATGGGTAAACCGTTCGCTGAAGCCATCAAGATTGGCGAAATGGTTGAAAATGGTTTGAAAACAGGTAGAATTCTAAGCCAATCCACTATCAGTGCTACCTCCCAAGCCATTCAGGGTGGGTCTGGAGGAGTAGCGAAGGGCAAGAAAAAGGAAGAAACATCCATGGCAGCGTCGGGTGCAAGAAATATCGTACTCCTAGATCCCTTTTCTCAGAAAGGACCCCGTTGCACTATTACTCCCACCAAGACGTGGCCTATGCTCCTCATCCATACACGGTCATGAATTCTCAACCTTATGTCAGCCACAACAATAAGTCAACCGGAATCAAGCTCCATTTCCTAGAAACCAGCCTCCTTACCAAACCCACTACAACCCCTGACCTCCACAAAAAAATTTCCACCATCGTGAACCACCCAAGAGGGTAAACTTCACATCCATCGGTGAATCCTATTCCAACTTATTCCCCAAACTTGTTCAGATGGGTTTGTTGCGGCCCATTCCCCAAACCAGACAGAACCCAACATCACCCGCTTATAGAGCTAGTACCCAATGCGCCTATCACTCAGGGGCAGAAGGGCGCGACACGGATGACTGTTGGACTCTAAAGAGGGTCGTGGAGAGCTTGATAAAACAAAGGAAAATAGTGCTACGGGAGGAAGATATTCCTAATGTGACTAACAACCCACTACCGGCCCACAACAACGGACCGGTAATCAGAATGATTTGTGAGGATAAGGAATTTGACCCAGCGTTGAAGGCCATCATTGCCATTGCTGATGTAGAAAAGCAATCATTCCCCGAAGCAAGAAAAAGGGGAGAAAAAGAACAAAACCACCCCTTCAAAGTCAAAGATGAAAATTGAAGTTGAAACTGGGGCAACGCCTCCCAACGATGTTGTTCTCTATGTCCCTCGAGGCCGCAAAGAAAAGCAGATGACTTTGAGTCCTCCCAGGAGGTTCGAGCTGAACAAGACAACCCAAATATATGTACCAAGGGAGCTTATGTGATGCGGTGACCAATTAATCCACCAAGGCTGAGTGAGCCTGTGGTTATTGGCCGCGCGCCACAGAAGCCCATGACAGATCCTGCCGTTGTGCCATGGAATTACAAGAAACCGGTGGTGACTTATAAAAGCAAAGAAATCTCAAGAGAAGTTCAAGAAAATAACCCGGTTGAAAAGTATTTCAATTTGGAAGAAGTGAACAACACCACTAGAAAGCGCTTCCCATCTAAGAAGCCCGTGAGTGCCGAAGAAGCGGAGGCCTTCTTTCAAAAGATGAAAATGGCAGATTATAAGGTGATCGACCATCTTCGAAAATCTCCCGCACAAGTCTCCTTGTTATCTCTGTTGATGAACTCCACTGAACATTAAAAGGTATTGATCAAGACCCTTAACGAAGCATATGTGCCTATTGAGACTTCTGTAGAGCAGTTGGAGAGAATGGTAGAAAAGTTTTTCGCAATCAACCAGATCTCCTTCAGCAAAAATGACTTGCCCCCAGAAGGGGCCGTACATAACAAAGCCTTGCACCTGACAGTCAAATGCGAAGGGTACTACGTGAAAAGGGTTATGTTGGATGGAGTCTCTGGGGTAGACATTTGCCCACTCTCAACTTTGCAGCGTATGAAAATTGGTACCGAAAGAATCTGACCCAACAATGTTTGTGTACGTGCCTTCGATGTTATCAAAAGGGACACAATTGGAGAGATTGATCTAGTTCTGACCATCGTCCCAATGGACTTTGAAGTAACCTTCTAGGTTCTGGAAATGGACACATCCTACATCTTTCTTTTGGGGAGGTAGTAGATTCATGCAGCAGGGGCTGTACCCTCTACTCTTCACCAGATAGTGAAGTTCGAGCATGAGGATCAAGAGATTGTGGTCCATGGGGAAGATGAGCAATCAATTTATCGGGACCCACCAGTCCCATGTCTTGAAGCAAGAGAGGGGAGTGAGCACATAGTCTATCAGGCCTTTGAAATTGTAGTCGCAGATCAACGCGAAGAAGGAAAACCTTTCCCTCAACCCTTTCTTTCAAATGCATCAATCATGGTCGCTAAGGAAATGATTAGGCACGACTTCAAACCAGGGAAGGGGCTCGGGAAATCATTGCAAGGAATAACTGAACCTATTACCCTGCCGGCCAGTGAAAAGTTCTTCGAGGTAGGCTTCAGACCCACACCAGCTGATATAAAATGGGTGGATGGTAGAAAGAATTATGGATGAGTCTTACCGCAGCCAGTGTCGCATCTATACAAAATATTTGTCAAGCCCAAATACAATAAAGAAGAAGAGGATGAGGCCTTTACGGCCGAAGAGATTGAAGAGATATGTGGGGCCATGAGGAAGATATTGTATGAAGCCCACATGGTTCAACTAGGGGAAGGCTCAAGCACCACTGAGGTGCTGTATATGGGACCTAATGCCAAACTGCAGAATTGGAAGGCTACGCCATTCCCAATCAGGCGAGAGCCCCGGTAGACCTGTCCTGCCCCTTTTTCTGCATTACAAGTTATTCAGGGTGTAACTCGGATGTTTTCTTTAGTTTTCTGTCTTTTAATTTCCATTGTTAACCTTGTTATCTTCAAATCCAATGAAATGAAATCAATATTTCATCATTCATCGTTCTTTATTCTTTCTGGTTTTTATGATTTTTCTCTTTATTTCTTCTTTCAGTTCTAATGATGCGGCTTTAAATAACATGACATGCTTGTGGACTTCATGCCCAGATCCAGACACGCTGTCTAACTGTGAAATAATGAACCAAGAACAAGACTATGATGAAGGAGAGGCTTTTAGGGGAATAAATCGAGAAATGGAGTAATTTGAGAATAAACCTAAGCCTAACCTAAATGATACCGAGCCAGTAAATTTGGGTAATTCAGAAGACGTCCAAGAGACCATGATAAGCATTCATGCAAATGAAAGAACCAGGAATGCTTTGGTCCAACTTTTGTTTGAATTCAAAGATGTGTTTGCTTGGTCATATGACGACATTCCAGGACTGAGTGTTGATTGGGTGGTTCATAAGTTTCCAACTTACTGTGATTATCCCCCTGTTCAGCAAAAGCAGAGAAAGTTTAAAACTGATATCAGTGATAAGATTAAAGAAGAGGTCACAAAGCAATTGAACGCGGGGGTGATCCTAGTGGTTCGATACACCACTTGGTTAGCCAATGTAGTTCTAGTGCCAAAGAAAGACAGGAAAACCCGAGTGTGTGTGGATTACAGAGATCTGAACAAAGCAAGTCCTAAAGACAATTTCCCAGATCCAAACATCCACATCCTCGTTGACAACTGTGCCAAACATGAGATACAGTCTTTTGTCGATTGTTATGCTGGGTATCATCAAGTCTTAATGGACGAGGAAGATGCAGAGAAGACAGCATTTACGACACCTTGGGGAACCAATTGCTACATGGTCATGCCTTTTGGTCTGTAGAATGCCGGGACAACCTACATGAGAGCCATGACCACCATTTTCCATGATATGATGCACCAATTGATAGAGGTGTATATGGACGACGTGATCATCAAGTCCAAAACTCAGGATGACCATGTGCGAGATTTGAGAAAATTCTTCGAGCAGCTGCGTAAATATGATCTGAAGCTGAATCCAGCCAAATGTGCATTCGAGGTTCCATTTGGCAAACTTTTGGGATTCATAATCAGTCGGAGGGGCATCGAGTCTCCAAGATAAATCCCATTCAAGATTTGCCTCCTCCAAGAACCAAGAAAGATGTTATGAGTTTGCTCGGAAGATTGAACTACATCAGCCGATTCATTGCCCAATTGACATCCACATGTGAACTCATTTTCAAGCTATTAAATAAAGACGCAACAATTAAATGGACATGCTAGTGCGAAGAAGCTTTTAACAAAATCAAAGAATACTTGTCGAACCCACCAGTATTGATCCCGCCTGAACCAAGAAGGCCTCTTTTCTTATATCTGACAGTCTTGGAGAATTCTTTTGGATGTGTCCTCGGACAACATGACGTGACCAGGAGGAAGGAATAGGCAATCTACTATTTGAGCAAAAAGTTCACAAGCTACGAGGCCAAATATACCTTGTTGGAAAGAACTTGCTGCGCTTTAACTTGGGTTGTTTAGAAGCTGAGGCATTACCTGCTGGCCTACACTACCTACTTAATTACCAGGTTGGACCCTTTAAAGTACATATTCCATAAACCAAAGCCCACTGGGAGGCTAGCAAAGTGGCAGATCTTGCTCACGGAATTTGACATAGTCTACGTCACTCGCACGGCAATGAAAGCCAAGGCATTAGCAGATCACTTGGCTGAAAACCCAGTTGATGATGAATAGCAACCTTTGAACACCTACTTCCCTGATGAAGAGGTAAATTCAGTTAAGGCAATATCCGAGGACACCAATGCTTGGAAAATGTTCTTCGATGGAGAGGTAAACACAAAAGGTTTTAGAATTAGGGCCATCTTGATCTCACCCAATGGCCAACATTATTCGGCCATAGCCAGGCTTCGGTTTTTCTGCACAAACAACACTGCAGAGTATGAAGCTTGCATTATGGGTATAACATGGCAATCGACCAAGATGTCGAAGAGCTAGTAATCATGGGAGATTCAAATTTGATTATCCGACAAGCTTAAGGAGAATGGGAAACCCAAGATGTCAAGCTTATTCCTTATAATCAACATGTGGAAGAACTTGGCAAGCAATTTAAGTCGATAGAGTTCAGGTACATCCCTCGTTTCCACAATGAACTACCTGATACACTTGCCACTTTGGCCTCGATGCTGCCATACCCAGGCAATGCCCACATTGATTCCTTGGAAATCCAAATCACAGAAAGGCATGGCTACTGTAATATGGTTGAGGCAGAACCAAATGTTCAGCCATTGTATCATGACATCAAAAGATTTTTGAAAACCAAAGAATACCTTGAGCAAGCCAGTGGAGACCAAAAGAGAACCATTAGACGGCACGCAAGTGGGTTTTTCTTGAGCGGCGATGTCTTGTACAAAAGGACTCAGGATCTCAACTTGTTAAGATGTGTTGATGCCGAAGAGGTTGGAAGAATCATGTATGAAATGCACACAGGAGTGTGCAGACCCCACATGAACGGGTATGTTTTGGCAAAGAAAATCCTCCGAGCAGGCTACTGGATGACCATGGAAAGAGATTGCTTCAGTTTTGTTCGGAAGTGTTATTAGTGTCAAGTGCACGGTGATTTGATTCATGCACCTCCCACGGAACTGCATCCCATGTCAACGCCTTGGCCATTTGTTGCCTGGGGCATGGACGTCATTGGGCCAATTGAGCCGAAAGCCTCAAATGGGCACAGATTCATACTGGTTGCCATTGACTATTTCACAAAGTGAGTTGAAGCAATCACTCTCAAATCCGTCACCAAGAAAGCTGTGGTAGATTTTGTGCACCCCAATCTTATCTGTCGTTTCGGTATCCCTGCAACTATTATCACAGACAATGCTGCAAACTTGAATATTCATTTGATGGGGGAGATATGCGAACAATTCAAGATAACATATCGGAATTCTACCCCCTATCGCCCTAAAGCCAATGGTGCCGTCGAAACAGAAAATAAGAACATCAAAAAGATTTTGAGAAAGATGATCCAAAGTTCCAGGCAGTGACATGAAAAGTTGCCTTTTGCATTGTTGGGATATCTCACTATGGTGCACACATCGATCGAAGCAACCCCGTATCCTTTGGTTTATGGCACTGAAGCCGTAATACCCGCGGAGGTCAAAATCCCCTTCCTCCGGATCATTATGGAAGCTGAAATTAAAGACAGTGAGTGAGTCAAAATACATTTGGAACAACTGACCCTGATCGATGAAAAGCAGATGGTCGCAGTTTGCCACGGGCAATTGTATCAACAAAGAATGGCCCGTTCTTTCAACAAGAAAGTGCGGCCTAGAAATTTTGAAGTTGGGCAACTCGTTCTAAGGCGTATTCTTCCCCGTCATCAGGAAGCACAAGGGAAATTTGCTCCCAATTGGAAAGGTCCATAATCATCAGAAAGATATTGCCTAGAGGAGCATTGTACTTGGGAGACATTGAAGGAAATGATCTCAAAGCAGCTGTAAATACAGACGCAGTCAAAAGGTACTACGTCTAATGTTTCTGCAGTAACAACATGGCCCGATTGGGATGACGAAGGCTTTCATTATCGCTATCCCAAACACTCCAATCCTTTGCTAACCCATTGAGCTGTTTACTTTTCTTTCATTACCCTCTTTGGAACTCGAAAATGTTTGATAAAAAAAAACAACAACAAACAAGATGTTTTCCTGAACTACGTTCGACTTGATTCCTAAAGGATACGTAGGCATCCTCTCTCTGGGGCTAAGTCACACCAAAACAAAAATCCAATTTTCCCCAAAAGTGAAACTGTGGCAGATGTTATAATGATTTGGCGGTGATCCCGCCCGAACGGTTCCAAAGTTGTAATTCGATCCAAGTTCTTTTTACCCAAACCTGGTTCAAGTCCTTCCATCAATCAGTAGAAGGGTTTTTCAAAATCGGAGAACGTGATTTTTTGGATCCGATATAATCAAGATGAGAGAAATAAAATGAGAGAGTCTTATTGGTGAAAACTCCCGGGCACCATAAGTCGACGGTGAGCCGAGAAATTGAAAACCAGAGAGTCTTGTTAGTGAAAACTCGTAAAAGAGCACTATAAGGCAATGGTGAGAAGTGAAATGAGAGAGGTCAATTGGCGAAAACCCACAAAAGGCGCCGTTGATCAAAGAGAAGAAACCCCTCACCACCATTGGTATTGAAAGAGTCCTGGCAAGTTTTCTCGATTTTGAAACATGGGTCGCAATGGGTTTATGAGAAGTTGGGTAGTTGTGTGGATCGGTTGTCTAGTCCAAGAAGCATGTTATGTCTATTTGAAGTCTGCATGCACTCCAGATAAGTCCGCCCGTCCTCCCCGAAAGGGACATTTCTCCTTTAAATTCATCTTCTTGTCCTTTGTTTACTTTTCCTTGAATCCCTTTCGGTCTAACTCTGTTCCGAAACTAATATAAAGAAAATGTGGCAAGATTAGTTTTACAGGGTTCTGTTTAATAAAAGTACCCAGCCTCAGCGGGTGCATCAAGTGGATCCTGACTGGCCATGATAACTGATGCTTTGAAATCGGAGTTTATTGAAAATGAAAAGAAATCCCAAGTCAAAGCCCCTAGAGGCAGAATAAAATGGAAGAGACAGCGCCTATACACCGTCATGAGAAATTTTGAAAATTGCGCTTCTCGGTTTTCGAATAGAGATCAATCTTTAGAAAAGCCAGCAAGTAGCAGAGGTTCTCAACAAAGGTTCAGGCCAAGATCGAGTGATCGAGACAAATCAAGGCCACAAAACCAACCGCTGTTTAAAACTAACAATTGTTCTCTGTTTGAAATTGAAACAGGTGCAGCCCAAGGCAACCGGGCAAAAGCAGGTGCAGCTAAAAGAAAAGCTGCGCAAAGGCTAGAAACAGTTTCGCAGTAACAATCATCCTAAAAGGGAAGTTTTCCTCTAAAGTTCTTTCCTGCATTTTATTGAAATAAAATATAAAAAAAAGAATAAAAAGAAGATAATCCAAACAAAAATGATAGTTTATATTCCCAACCTCAATCTTTTACGCTTTTACCAACATTAGGGCTCCAATCCCTGAGTTGAGTTTTTAGACATAGGGCCTCCATTCCCTAGTCGCCTTTTTGCCAACATTAGGGCTCCAATCCCTGAGTTGAGTTTTTAGACATAGGGACTCCATTCCCTAGTCTCTTTTTTCCAACATTAGGGCTTCAATCCCTAAGTTGAGATTTTAGACATAGGGCCTCCATTCCCTAGTCGGTTTTCGCCAACATTAGGGCTCCAATCCCTAAGTTGAGATTTTAGACATAGGGCCTCCATTCCCTAGTCGCCTTTTTGCCAACATTAGGGTTCCAATCCCTGAGTTGAGATTTTTATACATAGGGCCTCCGTTCCCTAGTCAACTTTTGCCAACATTAGGGCTCTAATACCTAAGTTGAGATTTTAGACATAGGGCCTCCATTCCCTAGTCACCTTTTTGCCAACATTAGGACTCCAATCTCTGAGTTGAGAATTTTAGACATAGGGCCTACGTTCCTTAGTCACCTTTTGCCAACATTAGGGCTTCAATCCCTAAGTTGAGATTTTAGACATAGGGCCTCCGTTCCCTAGTCACCCTTTGCCAACATTAGGGCTCTAATCCCTAAGTTGAGATTTTAGATATAGGGCCTCCATTTCCTAGTCGCTTTTTTGCCAACATTAGGGCTCCAATCCCTAAGTTGAGATTTTAGATATAGGGCCTCCATTCCCTAGTCGCTTTTTTGCCAACATTAGGGTTCCAATCCCTGAGTTGAGATTTTTAGACATAGGGCCTTCATTCCCTAGTCACCTTTTGCCAACATTAGGGCTCCAATCCCTGAGTTGAGCTTTTTAGATATAGATCTCCATTCCCTAATCCTTCCTCATAAAGACACACGATCCTTACTTTATTGCTTTTAATAGAGAAATAATGTAGGTTTTAGTTACAAATGACTCACGAAATTTTCCTAGTGAAAACTGGGGCAGAAAACTTTCGTTCGTTTATCTGTTTTGGTGTCTGAGCAAGCTTGACCTCGAGGCGTAGGATTCGAGATGACCAAAAGAATGAGTCTCAATCCAAAATAAAGAAAAGAAGAAAAATAACAAAAAAGAAGTGAACTCAAAGTGTTGAAGGACGCAAACCGCTCAAGATATGATTGAAGTCACAAGCTTCGCATGTCCTGTCTTGATTCAAAGCTGAAGAAAGAACCAGCACCTACAGCTGACGAGCGTCGAGATTCACATCGGGGTCACATCAAGAACTAGCTAAGACTCAAGATCAAACTTTAAGAGATTTATAGATAGGAATTTTATAACTCGTAATTGATAGGCGTAGCTAGCTTAGCTTTTTACTTTCCATTTTAGTGTAATAAGGGGCTCAACAAGCAGCAACAACAATGAAATCACAACTTCTCGGTAGTCCCAGATACCAAAACTTCCAGAACTATACTGACCTGATTCTTTTATAACCAAGAATATGTAGGCAACCTTTGAAGCAGGGTTCAGTCAGACTCTTTTCGAAATGCTTCTCATGGAGTTTCAAACAGGCAAAAATCCCTCATAATTGCTCATCTTATCTTTGCCCAAAAATCCTTCGTGTTTCCGAGCAAAGAGGGGCAGTTGTGAGCACATGATTTTTGCCCCACATGGGTTACTCCTACAGATTTCCAATAATTAGGTTTCTTCCTTTAATTATTTGTTATTTTAGGGATTTTGTAGGATTTTTATTTAAATATTTGCATTTCTGTGCATGTTTAAGTTTATTTTAAATCATGAAAATACAAAAATATCATGCATTGCATTTAGGATTTATTTTTATTTTTTTAGGATTAATTGGTTAATTATTTGCTTTATTAAAAATGAAAATCACGAAAAATGGTCGGTTTCTACATATCTTCCTTTTATTGATTTTTTTAGGATTAGAGTAGCTTTTATAATTTTGTAAATAATTAATTAGTTTAATTTTTCATATTTTAGGTGATATAGGATTTTTAATTATTATGATTTTAATTTTTTTTTTAAAAAGAAGAGGGGAAAAGAAAGAAAAGAATTTTGAAAGAAATTAGGGAAATTAGATTTTTTGCCAAATTAATTGAAATTGCCCAAGCCCAATTGAATTCCTTTGAAACCCGGCTGGACGAATCAAACACCCGGCCCAAATCATGACCATATCCGGTCCAGCACCTCCCCTATCATCCAAACGACCCCGTTTTGTAAAGATTTGATCTCAGCCGTTGGATCTCATCAATCCAACGGCCCGGAACTGATTTGTACCCCACTATATAACTATTCGAGAAATACCTACCCCCCATCAGACCCCCTCCCTCACTTCGTCTCTCACCCTCTCAAAGACCAGAACCCTAGCCGCCCTTATACCCTCATCGTCTCCGCCGCAGACCACCCACCGGAAATCGCCTCACGGCGGTTATGGTGGTCCAATCGACCCCAAATTTACAACTTAAACTCTCCTTCACCCCCTCATTCCAAATCCCCGTTCCTCTTTCCTCGAATCCCCGCCGATCTTTTCGAATCCTGAATCGAAAGAGCCGGCCAAAACCCTAAGTCGTCAAAAATTCCCCAATTTGACACCATGGGAACCCCGTCCTATCCTCATCCTAAATCCCCAACAAATTTTCTTTGAACCCCCATTGAATGACTCGAATCTTGGATCTAAGATTCAAACCAATAAAAAAAACCTAAGCCCCTGTTTCCTCTTTCGCCGGTCGGAGTTTGGTCAAATGGACTTCAAAACCTTCATTAATTGACTGTTCTCTTCAAGAACAGTCAAGTAATGTTGGTCCAAAGTCCATATTACTTCCAGAGTTCTGGAAGAGACCCTGTTTCGATCCTAGGCCAATTTTTGATCGGGTAAAACCCTTTTCTTCCATTCTTTTAATCGTTAGATTTTGGTTTCTGTTTTGTCCCCTCGTTGCATGTTTAATTTTTTTTTTTGCAACATGATTAGGCCTTTCTTCTTTTGTTTGCCTTTTTTGTGTTAGTTGATTAGTTCTTGAAGTTCCTATTAATTAAAGCCTGTTTAAAAGTTCAGACTCGTCTTAGGTATATATCTGTTAGTTTCTTTTCCTCTTCTTTTGCTGGTTTGATTTTTGCTTCTGTCTCCCCTCTGCATACTTGACTGTTCTTGTTTTAGCAGCATGTTTAGATTTTTCTTTAATTTCGAATTGTTTCCTTTTCTTTGTCTAATTCGTTTTAGTTTCATAAGTTTAGATATTGGGAAAATTGTTAACTCATTTGCTTCCTTATTTATTGCTAATTCTGTCCTTAATTCGTGTTTGAATGCAATTTTCCTTTAAAGACAATGCATATTCATTCACTAATTAATTTAGTCTTAGCCTTAAATATTGCATCAGCACTTCTCTTTGAATCATTTCAGTTTAGGTTTTATCCTTTGAATAAACATTAGTAGGACTTAAGGGACCTATGTAAACATAGAAAGAACCTGAAATAATTGATAGCCTAAGGGGTAAAATTGGACATTCACTTAGGCTAAAATCAGAAAGTTCTAGAACTTAGGACAGTTGTCCCTATCCTTAGCAAAAATGCTGATATTGGATAAGAAAAAGGACATACAGCTGTCAAAAGGTGCTGTACTATTCTGAAATTTTAAAATTAGGTAAGAATATTCTCTTTTAGATGCTCTTTAGTCACTCTATATAAAGAAAACATTCACTCACTCACAAGGGGGAGATTGTTTTTCATCAAAAAATTACTGCAAACATTCCTTGCTTTGAAAATTTCAGATTCCAGAAAAATTCTAAAAAGAAAACTAAAAAAAATCTTTTCTCATTTTTCTGATTCTGTGCAAGTCAAGAAGAAGGTTTGAATAGAAAAAATTTCCTAGTTTCTCTAACTGAATCTTCTAGTTTGAAGCTGGTTTTTGGTCTATTTTTGAATTCCTGGGCTATTTTCGATTTTGGTATTGCTGGTTTGCTGTTTTACTGCTGAAGTTTGGGTTTCATTTGTCTTCTGGCTTTCTTGACTTCTACTTGGTCATTCTCTAATCATATTTTTCAGTTTCAATGTATGTACAATGCTCCTCTTGAATAGAATCAATTTATGTGTTTAACAATCTGCATTTAAAACTTGTTTGTTTAGCTGATCTTTGGTATTTGTTTTAGGAATCATGATTTTTTTAGAATAAATGTTTGCTTGAGCTGAAACCATGAAATCTGTAAGGTTGTGTTATATTCATATGTAAAATTTCACATTTTTCGAATTGCTAAATTAGTATACATATGCACCTTTGAAACCATGTCCAAAGTTTTTCTCTTATGGCATCAGAAAAGGGAAGTGAATCTAACCCTTTAAATAGTCAGATTCATCCCTTAATAATACATGATAACTTGGATGTTCAGTATATGTCTATGTTATTCCCCTCCCCTCTCTTCTCCTGTACTGAAATGAGAACCATGGAGCAAATCATGGTTTGGGGGGTCATTGTTTGTCTATAAGGCTGACCCTTACTATGGTTAGACTTATGGACACATTGTCTTTTTCCTTCTACCCATTTCTGTGTTAGGATTAATTTGGTTACACTGTCGGTCCCTACATTTGAAGATAACTTATGAATTTGACCCCTCCTCATGGTCAAATTCATGAGAATCTCAACTGATTTGAAGTTGGAGCAGCAGCTGTTTAGAAAGTTCTCTTTACGTATTTAGTTTAAGGCAATCATGTAATTTATATCTTTACCTTACTCAATTTTGGATTTGTAACAAACTGGACTGAACATTATAAATTCATAAACTGATCAATGTAGTTCCATATAGTATATTCAACTTTTTTCAAAGGTGTGAAGTAATAGGTTGGGTTAGATTTTGTTATATCCTGGGTTTTTAAGAATTGTAAGGGGACTCGTATGATTTTAAAGACTTAGTTTCATTTTTCTGATTTTGTGTATGTATTGGGTCAGTACGGTTGAGACCCCATTGATCATAACAGTGACTGGGCCAGGCTCACAGCCAGACCCAACTTGATATCCATTTGAACAGATTCGAAGGCCTAGGCTATTTGAGTGGGCTTTAAGCCGAGCAATTTAATAGTGTGTTTGGAGCCGTATGATTAATGACTCACGCCTAGCTTTTTATTTTGAGTTGAATGATTAATGATGGTTGTTCTTTGTTAATTAAAAATTTGTAAAAAAAATGAATGATGACCACTTTAGGAAAATGATTATTCTGAAGTTAAGTATAACTAGGGACTAGATATGGATTTGTTTAAATGTCATTTGAATTATTCATTTATTTGGGCTTAGTAATAAAATATGAATTTCATATTGCTCGACGTGTTCCATCATTTGAATTGGATTAGTTGTTTACTCTTTTAGTAGTAGATGTATTTTCTTACATGCTGCTTCATATGTCGGTATTACCCTTTAGTCAAATGATTTCAAATCCCTTGATTTTCTAGCAAATTGTAATATTTACGTTACAAATGGACAAAATCATTGAAATAATCGTAGTTTGCTTAAGGCCCGATTTAGATTAGTAGTGCGATTATATATACGTTCGCGTAATATAATTGCAAATTTAACTCTAAAAGACTCGAGGGATGCGTTCGCGCACCTTCAACCAAACACTCTTAATAAATCAACAAAGCGTTATTAATCATGGACACGTTCGCGTGACATGATTTTGACGCGCCAAAAGAAAAGAGTATGCGTATGCGTAACTCAATTCTTTAATTACGAATAATCAAGTGATTTAAAAGCGGTTAAAAAGATAATTGCATATAGGTCCTAAAAATGAGTAGTTAAACAATTAAGCCAAGTATAAATTGCTAAGTGACCGTGCTAGAACAACAGAACCTGGGAATGCCTAACACCTTCCCTCGGGTTAACAGAATTCCTTATTCAAAATTTCTGGTTCGCTGACTTCAAAAGGAAAGTCGAATTTCCTCGATTTGGGATTTAAAAGAAACCGGTGACTTGGAACACCGATTAAAATATTCCAAGTGGTGACTCTGATTAAATAAATAATCCCATTTCAAATAATGTCACTTAAATTGGAAAAACTCCCTTGTACTACCTTTCGGGGTGTGTAAAAAGGAGGTGTGACAATACTTAGTAAAAATTTCTTTATGCCTTAGCATGTATTTTTTATCCATTGGGTTTTTTGAGGGTTCGATGTCGATTGAAACCCCTATGCTTTTTGTTCCTTAGCATGTTTGTGTTAAAATAATTTGATACCTCTTAAGGTTTTTCGATGGCTAATTTTATCGAAGCCCTTTTGATTATTTACCGAGGGTAGCCTTTTTAACTGGTTTTTCCAAGAATTTTAAGGCCTATTTGTATTGCAGTATTCGGACGTCTCTGAGCCGCATTAACTTGACCGTAGCCTTTGGGTATGCCTCTTGGGCTTATTCCCCAATAACACTTCGAACTTGTTCGAAATGTTAGTCCCCGAGAATGATGGCCTTGGCCTATAGATTGAGGAGTGCCTCTTTGAGGTCTTATGAATTTGAGGTTAGATAACTCGAATATGTCGATGGTTGATGACAGTGCCCGAGTGTTCGAGGCATATTTTCGCTTGGACCTTTAGCCATTTCTCACAAAATCATAAGTATAGAGCTCGTATAGTAGAAAATTTTCTTTGAGACATAAAATGTTTGACATAGAAAGAATACTTCTTTGAATAATTTATACATGTGTGCATGTTTTGCCATCGGGGCTCGACTAATCTATATGGACACGGTTCATTGAACTGTTTGGCCCATTATAAAGTTTCTCTATCGAGACCCTTTGACATGAAGTACTTTCCTAAAAAATACAACATCCAAGGGTGATGCCCCCCAGTATTCGAGGTTGATTGTAAAGACCCTTGGATAGTGTTGAATTTTCCTCAGGTAGCACATAATTGTTGCCTCATTAAAAACCACGCCGGAAGAACCCATTTGAGACAAAAACTGATCTATGGGAAAAAGAGTGCAATGCGTGGTTTAAAACCTGAGGTCTCGATGTCTTCGATCGAACACCTTAGAAATAATATCGTTTGAGAAGTGATATGTTTCAATTATTTGGTAGTTATTCATCGTTCATCGTGTTGAGCTTATAAGATCCCTTTTCGACGATGTCGAGGACTTGGTAGGGTCCTTGCCAATTTGGGTCGAGCTTCCCTTCATTAGGATCTTGAGTGTTGATGGTGACCTTCCTCAGGACTAAGTTCCCGACTCTAAAATGACGAAGGTTAGTTCTCCTATTATAGTATCTTTTGATTTGTTGCTTTTGTGCAGCCACTCGAATGAGTGCGGCTTCTCGTTTTTCATCCAATAATTTAGGTTAGTATTCATAGCCTTATGATTTGATTCTTCTGTTGTGTGTCTAAACCTTGCATTGGGTTCCCCGACTTCGACTAGAATCAAGGCTTCAGAGCCATATACTAAGGAGAACAGGGTTGCCCCCATACCGGACTTTGATGTCGTTCGATATGCCCAACGGACTTTGGGTATAATTTCTCTCCACTTTCCCTTGGCATCGTTCAACCTTTTCCATATATTCTGAAGGATAGTTTTGCTCGTTGACTCGGCCAGTACGTTTCCACTTGGATGATACGGTGTTGATAAGATCTTCTTTATTTTATGTTCTTCGAGAAACTTCGTTACCTTGCTGTCGATGAATTGCTTTCCGTTGTCGCATATGATTTCGGCAAGTATCCCAAATCGATATACGATATGATCCCAGATAAGGTCTATAACCTATTTCTCTCTCACTTTCTCGAACGCCTGTCCTTCAACCCATTTGGAGAAATAGTCACTCATAAATGAACATTGCTTTACCTGGGGCCGATAGCAGAGGGCCGCCAATATCCATCCCTCACTGCATGAATGGCCATAGGGATAGGATTGAATGAAGTTGTTCTCCAAGTTGATGGATCAGAGGTGCGATCAAACTCCTTAGTGTCTTTTTCCATGCTATCCCAATAGTATCCTATTCTAATGATTTTGTGAATCAGTGATTTGGCGCCGGAATAGTTCCTACAAGTGCCTTCATAGATCTCTCGTAAAACATAATCAGTGTCTCCTAGTCCTAAAAATACTACCAATGGTCCATCAGATGTCCTTCTGTATAATGTTCTATCTTCAGCCAATGTGAATCGAGCAGCTTTGGTTCGTAGGTCCCTCGACTCTTTAGGGTCCGATGGGAGCTTTCCGTTCTTCAAGTATTCAGTATATTTATTCCTCTAATCATAGGTTAAGCTTGTAGAGTTATATCGGCATGACCTTCCTCAATCACAAATCTCGAGCATTGAACGACAGTCCCTAAGCTGATCTCATCTTCCTCGACTAATGACCCCAAATTTGCAAGTGCATCAGCCTCACTGATTTGTTCTTGAGGTACATGCTGTAAAGTCCATTCCTTGAAACGGTGCAAAGTCACCTGTAGCTTGTCCAAATACCTTTGCATTCTATCTTCTCGAACTTCAAAGTTTTTGTTTACTTAGTTCACCACCAGTAAAGAGTCAACTTGGCTTCAATAACTTCTGCTCCCAAGTTTTTAGTTAGCTCGAGACCTACAATCATGGCCTCGTACTCGGCCTCATTATTAGTCAACCTAGAAGTTTTGATAGACTGCCTAATAGTGATACCCGTGGGCGGCTTTAAAATGATGTCTGGCCCAGACCCCTTCACATTCGAAGCACCATCTGTGAAAGGGTCCATACCCTCGATAATGTGCCTGATTTTAACAAGAGTTCTTTTTCAACAGCGGGTACGAGGGTTGGCGTGAAATCAACTACGAAGTCTGCCAAAATTTGAGACTTGATGGTCGTTCGGGGTTGATACTCGATATTGTACCCACTGAGTTCGACGGCCCATTTGGCCAATCGGCTTGATAGTTCGGGCTTGTGCAAAATATTACAAAGTGGGTAAGTTGTTAACACGCATATGGGGTGACATTGAAAGTATGGTTTTAACTTTCTAGAGGTGTTTATTAATGCAAGTGCCAATTTCTCTAAGTGTTGATATCTAGTTTCTGCTTCTCATAAGTTTCGACTTACATAATAAATGGGAAATTGCATACCTTGCTCTTCTCGAACTAGGACACCACTTACCGCAATTTCCGATACTGCCAAGTACAAGTAAAATTTCTCATCTGCCTTTGGAGTGTGAAGTAGTGGTGGGCTCTATAGGTATCACTTTAATTCCTCTAATGCTTGTTGGCATTTTGGGGTCCAGGTGAAATCTTAATTCTTTTTGAGTAGAGAGAAAAATCTATGGCTTCGATCCGATGACCTCGAGATGAATCGGCCTAAAGCAGATATCCGTCCAGTTAGCCGCTACACAGCTTTTACACTATCGACGATGGTGATGATTTCGATGGATTTGATTTTATCGGGGTTGATCTCGATCCCCCAATTCAACACCATAAAGCCCAGGAATTTGCCTGAACCGACCCCGAAAGCACATTTCTCGTGGTTGAGCTTCATGATATATTTCCTCAAAATCTCTGCGCGCAGGGACTTAACTAGCATGTCATTGATATAAACTTCAATTGACCTACCTATTTGTCCTTCAAGCATTTTATTTACTAGGCGTTGGTAAGTAGCTCCTGCATTTTTTAGCCCGAAGGACATTACATTATAATAATATGTTCCATACTTGGTGATAAATGAAGTCTTTTCTTGGTCTTCCGAGTTCATTTGAATTTGATTGTACCTAGAATAGGCATCGAGAAAGGTAAGGATCTCGTGGCCAGCAATAGCGTCAATCATGCGATTGATGTTAAGCAGTGGAAAAGAATCTTTGGGGCATGCCTTATTTAAATCTTTATAATCTACACACATTCTAAGTTTGTTCCCTTTTTTAGGGACTACGACTACGTTGGCTAACCATTTGGGATATTTCACCTCCCAAATGGACCCTATTTTGAGAAGTTTAGTTACCTCGTCCTTTATGAATGCATGGTTTACCTCGTACTAGGGTCTTCTATTTTGCTTCACCTGTTTGAACCTAGGGTCCATGCTTAGTCGATGCGTCGTTATCTCCGGTGGGGTCCCTGTCATGTCCAAATGGGAGCAAGCAAAACAATCTATGTTATCAATAAGAAATTGAATAAGCTTTTTCCTAAGTTCACGAGTCAATCCCGTTCCCAGGTATATCTTTTGCTCGGACAAGTAATTGATCAATATAACCTACTCCAGCTCTTCAACCGTTGATTTGGTTGTGTCAGAATCTTCGGGAACAATAAAAGTTCAAGGGGTCAGAAGATTCTTCCCTACTTCTTTTATCTCCTGCTTCCCTGATTCGATCGAGGCTGGTGGTTGTGATTGCTATTTGGCTTCCTATTTACCTTTGATGCTCGACATTTCCAAGGTTGATAATATTGATATTAGTGTTACCTCATCGACTGCAAACATTTTTTTGCAGCATGTTGCTCCCCGTATACTGTTTTTATAATGTCCGACGTCGGGAATTTCATTAGTTGGTGGAGAGTCAAAGGGACTGCCCTCATATTGTGGATCCAAGGCCTTTCGAGTAAGGCATTGTAACTCATGTCACCCTCGATCACGTGGAACTTGATATCTTGAATGGTTCCAGCCACATTCACTAGTAGAATAATCACCGCTTTAGTTATTTCATTAGCCATATTGAAGCTGTTTAAGGCTCGAGATGCAAGCATGATTTGATCTAGTAAGCTGAGCTACTCTACGACTCTCGATCATATGATATTCACATTGAATGATAAGGAGCCTTCGGGCATATAATATCGGGTTTGTTTTTCCCTAGTGATTGATACCTTAGTACGTTTGAGTATTTGTCCCTATGGAATGTCGACCCCACCGATGATCATATGAATGAAATGTTGGGGTTCCTCCTGTTCATTTTTCCTGTTAGCGTCCTTTTCTCTGAAATGATTCTTGGCTCGATCATTGAGGAACTCTTGAAGGTGTCCCTCATTGAATAGATGGGCTACCTCCTCCGTTAATTTCCTACAATCCTCGATCCTGTGACCATGTGTGCCATGATACTTGCACATCAAATTTGGGTTTCTTTGGGAAGGATCGGTCTGTATGGGTCTCGGCCACCTAATATATTTGAACTTTCTGATTGCTGATATAATGCCAGATGCGTCGATGCTAAAGTTGTATTATGACAACCGAGGTACCTCTGTAGGATCGGCATGCTTATCAAAACCACTTTTGCTCATAAGTCCCCGAGAATTCTGTCCTCAATCACTTCTTCAATCATTCCGGGTGTCGAATCCACGAGGACTTGTGATTAACTATTAACTAAATTAGACTTTTCTAATTATCTAAACAAGGATTAGCCTAGAAGTATTTGATGTTAAAGTAATTAAACTAAGAAGAAAATAAGTAATGAACTTTAAACAGAGGGATAGCAGATTTTTATTTTATCAATGTAATGAAAATGATCCAGGGTCATGGGCTATCTAACAATCCTATTGTATTCTTCAATTGAATTGACTAACTAATTTATCTAGTTTATTGGTTAACAGGGTTAATATTTCTCATAAGAATCCGTCGAGTTCTTACTCGCCTATTCAGG
The DNA here is from genome assembly GCF_000393655.2 of Nicotiana sylvestris. NCBI lineage: Eukaryota > Viridiplantae > Streptophyta > Magnoliopsida > Solanales > Solanaceae > Nicotiana > Nicotiana sylvestris. Next base: position 28,024,966 of record NC_091057.1, read on the forward strand.
CTAACCTAACGCCTATATGTCTATGGAGTTAGAATCAACAAGAATGCATTTATAATTCCTGTAAATCAACCAAGCAAGGCAATTAGGTATATGTCTATCCTAACCGCAAATCCGTTCCCCAATGCCCAGGTTTAAGAACATGCTCTACTCAATCCTATATGCAATCTAGAATTTCCACTGTCGAGTTCAATTCTAGATTCATAGATAGTATTTAATTATTGATCAAGCAATTTAATAATTAAGCACATGATTGAATAAATAAACTAATATGATAAACAAAGAAATCAAAATCAATATCCGAATAACAATAGTCATGAAAGAACCACAACCATAGAATGTGAAGTTTAGCTCCACATAGACATGGTAGAAAAGCAACAAATCATACAAAGAAACATGAAAAATACTAAGTTTGGCAAAATAAAAGATGAAACTCGGCCTCCGCAGCGGCTCTGTGCTCTCCCTAGGTCTAAGATGTGTCAAAAAGTCCCAAAAATACCCTTTTTATGTATTTATACCTAGTAGAGTCGGTCCCAGATGAAAGCAACCTTCTCCCACGCAAAATAGGACTCTGGCTCTATAAAATTTGTGCAGGCGCACCGCACCCTGCGGCGCACTAGTGGAGATTATCAGCAACCTTGCATTTTCTTGTCAGGCCAGCTTTTACATTGTTGCACCGCAACCTACGGCGTCCCATGGGCCGCAGTATTGAGAATTTGCGAAAATGCAAAACATGAAAGTTGTAGCCCTTTCAAATAGTTTTCCAATGATATATTTTGGAGCCCAAACGGAGTTCTGAGCAAAAGGTTATGTATAGTTTACTAGACAATATGTCGTATGCCCGCTCGATTCTCCGTTTCGTTCTTAACTATCATGTGTTGATCCCCGAACACGATCCCGACCTAATTCCTTGGCTTTTACTCAGACTTCAAAGCTCTAAATCACTTGAATTCATTCCATAATATCTACATAGCTCAGAATCACTCCTACAAGGCATAAAATACATATTTAGTGCAAAACACTAGCGATTAAAGCTCAAACTCAATTAAAGTGTGGTAAATTAGAGTGTAATAAGCGACTAAAATACATAATTATAGCCTACCATCAACACACCACACTTAAACCATTGCTCATCCTCGAGCCATCAAACTGCATTTTATATAGACACAACTTTTTTAAACAATTCTCATAACCCATCACACAAAGAATACTTAAAATAGATTAAGTATAAAAGTGTAACATCCTCACCTCAAGATTTGACTCACAAGTACCACACATTATTAACAACTCACTCACTTACTCTAACATAGAGGTCAATGACATTACCTTTCCTTCATGAATCAAGTTCCCTCACACAACAAAAGAGAGTAGTTCCGCACACAATAAAATTTAAGAATAATTAGGAACTCAAGATAGAAAGAATTCACTCACTCTCAGAAATAACATTAATATGCCACAAAAGATGCACCATAGACTTTCCCGTAGTGTACTGCTCTACTAATTGAGCTCATTCAATCTAGGATCAAGTAGGACTTTATTTAGTTGTAATGTAGGCTGCGGGTCGGGTAGGATACATTTAGATATAAGAGTGATTACACCTCCCTAAGCACTTTAATACATATACTTTAACATTTAAAACCACATACTTATGTTAAACCATAACTCCACCTTCATATCAATATATATTAACTCCCTACTTCTTTAAGCACAATTACATCAAGAGTCACCACTATCACAGAATATTTTCACAGCAATACAACAATTTATTTATTTATTCTATTTTCAAGTGGCTTTTACTTTCTTTTTTTTTTCAAAACACTGCACATTTCTCCTTATTTCATTAGTTCCACTCAAAAGCCAAATCAACCACCTCACACTTTAACTTGTACAATGTTCACAATAATTCAAGTGCTCATGAGAGGTGAAAAGGTTCAAATAGATGGTTAATTCAAATAAATGGATAAGGCTTGTAATATGGTTGCCAAAGAAACAGGATTACAGGCTCAAAGGAGTTAACTATGATACATAATAATTAGGCAGGTAAAATATATATATCTGGCTCAACAAAAAAACGCCTATATCACTTCCAAGACTGAACAAAACTACTATTTCGCTTTGCAAACACACGGGGCAAGTTCTAGACATCAAATGCAATGCACAGAATAACACGCAACCCTCACACACATATGACACATAACTCACTCAGGATTGGACTCATCAAGACACTCTAGTCAGAGAAGTTAAGCAAAGTTAAGATAATACAATTTAAGGTATTTATGCAAGAGTCAAAAACATAGCCTAAGCGTCACAACCAAAATACTCACTATTCTCAAGGCATAACAAAGTCAAGAGATATTGCTTCAATTCAAAACATAGCACACGGTATCCTACTTCTAATAAAATAAAAACTAACTACGCCCGGTTCAAACAAAATACTTGTAAAAGAACCGCGGCACAAAGAAAAATCAAGGGGGAATTGCTACACTACCTACAAAGAAATTTTTTTTGTCCATTTTCTTTAGACTTAAATCCCTCCAGAAAACTGTCTAGGAGATCCATCATCGGGAAAAGTCCAATTTTTTTCGTTTTTCTAAAAATATTATTCAATTAAACTAACACAACTAAAATGGCATAGAAAGTCACTCAGAAAATCTCCTCATCTCACACTTACAATTGTGCAATATCCTCAATGCACACTATAAATAATAAGAGGGTAAAAGAGACTCCCTAGTAGGCTAAAGGCCGAAGAACTAGCAGCTCACGGGATACTCAGACTTCTCCCAAGTTTGATCCTTTGTGTGGGTACCTCACACTCAGTTTCAACCACATGCTCTCTTTTGCACTCACCTATTGGATTTTCTTCTTATGCTTATAATACTAAAAAATTAAAACAAACACTAAAAAAATAATATAATTAAAAAAAAGCAGTAAAGCTCGATTGCCTCCCAACAAGCGTCTGATTTTAATGTCGCAGCACGACGTGAATCACTTTTTGCCTCCACCTCGAACTTATGAATTGCGCCCCCAACATGGCATCAAGATTTATGTTATGCTCCCAGGGTGGTGAGACAAATTTAATTTGGTCAAGCAACCAATATCGCATTCTATACATCTTGGCCTTCCGATGAGGTATGTAATTCTTTCTCTCTGGCACAATAAATTCTAGAATGTAAGCACCTTGTTCCTCGTCCGTTGGCTCCTCCAAAGGCTCAGATGACTCCATTTCTATGTCATCATCCAAACACAATGTTCAAAAATGCATTGAATGAGGACCAATGTTTTCCAACTCTAAAACTGCATCACTAGTTACATCCTTATATGTACAGACACTAGAGTCTTCAAATATAACATTATCTACTTCCTCACATAACTCTAGTGTGCTTTCCTCAACATGGACATCATCAATAAAAGTATGGTCGAATGATTGACTCTCCACTTTTAGCTCCTCAATTTAGCATATAAGCTCCTTTTCAATTTCACACAATTCAGAACTATTTTGTTGGGCGTTAGATGCATCAACCTTTGCAATCAATTGAGCTCCCAAGTCGTGAATAGAAGTGCCAAATTTTTTGATCTCTTGTCCCAGTTCAGCTCGTCCTTCTATTAAGTCTTTAATCCCATCTGTAATTTTCTCACGTTGAGCCTCATATGTTGCTAACTTTTCAGCTTGTTCTACCAGCCAAGTTTGACACATAATCTCCTCTCTTTTTTTTCAAAATTTTCCTCTTGCCGGTACTCGCTCTCTTCATTCAATTCTTCCATATTGGCCTTCATTCTTGTGATTGCTGCCCTCATTCTTTTCATATCTTTTTTGAGTTCATCATGTTGCTCTGCTACTTACCTCAAAATATCCCTAATATATGCATCAAGTTCCATATCATGTACTTCATTGCCCCTATAACTCACAAACATCATTAGAAAGATCATAATAAGGGCTCAGAGAAGGATGAAAGGAATTAGGACAACCATCCCAATAGCTATCTTGACCACCACACGCATTACAAATATTCTGCTCAAAGGATTGAGATTGTGCGTACAACTCACTCCAGGGAACATTCTGACAATTTTTCCACAAGTGGGGTCCTCTACAATATGGACAAGGATCATCAAAATAAGAATAGCCATCATTCGAATAATATTTATTCCAAGATGTCATGTTAAAATAAATAAAAATATTAACTTAACTAAAAAAATGAATAGATAAAAAAATTAAATGTCTAATCTAGAAAAAGAGTTAATTTCTAAGTCCCCAACAACGGCGCCAAAAACATGTTGTGGCCAAATGCACACGCAAGTATACACGGTCCTCAAGTAATAAAATGACTAGAAGTCGGATGTCGAACCCACGAGGACTTGTGATTAACTATTAACTAAATTAGACTTTCCTAATTATCTAAAAAAGGATTATCCTAGAAGTATTTGATACTAAAGTAATTAAACTAAGAAGAAAATAAGTAATGAACTTTAAACAGAGGGATAGCAGATTTTTATGTTATCAATGTAATGAAAACGATCTAGGGTTATGGGCTATCTGACAATCCCATTGTATTCTTCAATTGAATTGACTAACTAATTTATCTAGTTTATTGGTTAACTGGGTTAATATTGCTTATAAGAATCTGTCGAGTTCTTACTCGCCTATTCATGCTAACCTAACGCCTATATGTCTATGGAGTTAGAATCAACAAGAACACATTTATAATTCCTGTAAATCAACCAAGCAAGGCAATTAGGTATATGTCTATCCTAACCGCAAATCCGTTCTCCGATGCCCAAGTTCAAGAACATGCTCTACTCAATCCTATATGCAATCTAGAATTCCCACTTTCAAGTTCAATTCTAGATTCATAGATAATATTCAATTGGTGATCAAGCAATTAAATAATTAAGCGCAGGATTGAATAAATAAACCAATATGATAAACTAAGAAATCAAAATCAATATCTAAATAACAATAGTCATGAAAGAACCACAACCCTAGAACGTGAAGTTTAGCTCCACATAGGTATGGTAGCAAAATAACAAATCATACAAAGAACATGAATAATACTAAGTTTGGCAAAAGAAAATATGAAACCCGACCTCCAAGGCGGCTCTGTGCTCTTCCTAGGTCTAAGATGTGTCAAAAAGTCCCAAAAATAGCGTTTTTATATGTATTTATACCAAGTAGGGTCGGGCCCAGATGAAAACACCTTCTCCCGTGTGAAATAGGACTCTGGCTCTGTAAAATTTGTACAGGCGTGCCGCACCCTGCGGCGCACTCGTGGAGATTATCAACAACCTTGCATTTTCTTGTCAGGCCAACTTTTACACTGTTGCGCCACACCCTGCGGCATCCCATGTGCCGCAATATTGAGAATTTGCGAAAATTCAAAACATAAAAGTTGTATCCGTTTCAAATTGTTTTCCAACAATGTATTATGGAGCCCAAACAGAGTTCTGAGCAAAAGTTTATGTACATTTTACTAGACAATATGCCTTACAACCGCTCGATTCTCCGTTTCGTTCTTAACTATCATTCGTTGATCCCCGAACACATTCCCGACTTAATTCCTTGGGCTTTTACTCAAATTCAAAGCTCCAAATCACTTTAATTCATTCCATAATATCTACATATCTCGGAATCACTCATACAAGGCATAAAACACATATTTAGTGCAAAACACTAGCAATTAAAGCTCAAACTCAATTAAAGTGCAGTAAATTAGAGTGTAATAAGCAACTAAAATACGTAATTATAGATTATAATCACATTTTATCTACGGTATATGGTTGATATCATTCTATATTTGACCTTGGCTCCCTGTCGGCGTCCCTCTAGGTTTTAACTGCAGACTTGTTTGGATAAACGGAACCGGATGGAGCTCCCAACTGATCATCCTGAACCTGATCTTCGATTGGTACTAATTATGCACATCGGCCTAGGTAACCGCTATATATTCAATTAGATTATTCTTTAGTTGTCGTGACACTACCGAACTTCGCTAGTTCAAAGCTTGAGTGAAGGCTTGGATAGCCCAATTATCAGTAACCGGGGTAGGTCCATGTGTGTCATCTGAAATAGAGATACGGACACCCTTAACATTTCATTGTCCTTCTATCTTACTTTAAAGAGGTCTAATTTCCTGGTCGCGGCCTTTATTGCTCCGTCGTGTGCTTTTAAAAATAAATTAGCGAGCATGGCAAAAGAATCGATGGAGTTGTGCAGCAAATTGTGGTAACATATCATTGCCCCCTTTGATAAAGTTTCCCAAATTTGTTTCGACAAAACGGACTCAATCTCATTATCTTCTATGTCATTTCCCTTTATTCGGCACGTGTACGAAGTGATGTGTTCATTAGGATCGGTGGACCTATTGTACTTAGGTATGTCTGGCATACGAAACTTCTTACTAATAGGCTTCAGAGCCGCACTTTGAGGAAAAAGCTTCTGTACAAACTTTCTCGAATCCAAACCTTTTAGGATCGGGGGTTCCCCCGGTATCTAATCAACTCAGGAGTTGTATGTTTCCACTTTTTTATCATTAGCTTCGATTTTCTTCTCTCCTGACTCAATTCTTTTGGTGATATCCTTGAGTATTTTCATTATTGCAAGATCAGTCCCCGATTCGTTACCATTCAACCTTTATGGCACTGGCTCGGTACGGCGAGTGATTTCTGGCTCGACCCCACTTGGATTCCTATGTTGATTCTGCAACTAGGCAATAGCGGCCTGTTGAGCTTATAGCATCTCGAATATCACCTGGAGACTAACTCATCCGTCTCCTCTTTCATGTGTACCTTGACCACTAGATTGGCCTTCCCTGCGTACACTCCCTTAGAGGTCCGCGCCTAGATCAATATTTAGAGCAACGTAGGAACTGACATCGACTCGGTGCTCCCCCAAGATTAGCCAGTGGCACCCCAGCTTCTGGAGTAATTACATTGTCATTTTCCCCATGAAACCCGAGACCATCATCACCATGTGTGGGTGCGTTTTGTGAGTTTGACATGTTTTAACCTAAGAGCAAAAATACTTGACAAGAACAAGCGTGAAATAATGTGTTTTATTAGAATTAGTACCGAACAATCACTATTATCCTTAGCCGCACGTTGGGCACCAAACTGTTTACCCTCAAATTCGGATAACAATTAAACTTATATTGTGGTTTTAAGGATATGTGATTTCGTCCAATACCAATCGATATGCAAAAAAATCAATGAATAAACTAGAGAATAAAGTTAATCAAACCAGTGTGTTATCCAGGTCTCAACCTCGACTTGGGATAGCCTCGAGGTGGGATGGCAAGAGCAACAAAAAATAAAGCAAGTATGATGAAAAGTAAGTGAAATAACAGGAAAGTAATTAATGTATATGTTCTTATCAGTGAACAACGATGCCCCTTACAAATGAATGGGATCTCTCTTTATATGATAGAGGAGTCCTAAATAAGGTACACTTCTAATCATAATAGAAAGTCATATAAACATATAATTAACCACTGTAGATCGATCCGTTCCGAGATTCACGCTACAATTCTTGACCAATCACGGATATCTCGCCTTTTTCGTTATCAAGCCATGTCGGTGTCACTCGAAGTTTGCCTCTTTCTGTCCGTAATCGAAGTTGACCTCGACCCATACTCGACGTCCTAGATCTTTGACGTGACATTCCTATCTCGACCAAGGAATGAAATCGGGTAGCCCCGATTTTTATGGTATACAATTATATACCAACCACAGGAGTTAAAGATGCATAGACTTGTAGTTCCAACCCTAATTGGAAATTTAAGGGAGAATAATCATATTTACATATTGGTATTCATTAAATACTATTTTATCTCCCTAATTCGTTTTTACTATATAAAGACTGATATTGCTTCACTCATAGGCCAAAGCCTAGCAAAAATAACAAGAAGAATATGGAGGGGGGAAAATGAAGTCCTATCAATTCCATTTATCTATTATTTTCTTCTTTTCAATGCATATTCGTATTATTTGATCCATTCTACAAATCAACCATGAATTGGCAGATCCTTTAGCAATTGATTGTATAATTGAAGGTGTTAATACTGGATTAATTCTAATTCAACCGGGAGGTAGAGATGGTTTTCCAGTGAATTTCAATGACCCTAAGCAACCTGTAAATGCTACTTGTGCCTTGATTACTCAAAATTTACATGGCCAATTTGTTATTTTTAATAATATTAGAGATTCTCATAGGTATAGGAATAATATACGTGAATGGCATGTGAAAACTTATGTATTGTATCTAAATATTCAAGGCAAACGAGTTTTCTAGTTTCCCTGGTCCTCTTAGAATTGATTGCTATGGAGTTTGAATTATGACTCAATTGGTTCTTGTAACGACCGAGTTAGAGTTGTAGCCTCGTTCCCCTATTTACTGTTTATTTTATGCTTTATAACTGTTATGTGACATGCCAGGTTAGTCGGTTTGGGTCCGGAGAGATTTCGAAATGAATTGAAACACTTAATCTCAAAGTTGGAAGTTTATGTTGAAAAGGTTGACCGGATGTTGACTAATATGTAAACGACTCCGGAATAGAGTTTTGATAGTTCTGTTAGCTCCGTTGGGTGATTTTGGACTTAGGAACATGTCCGGATTGTGATTCGGAAATCTATAGTTGAATTGGGCTTGAAATGGCGAAAATTGGATTTTTGAAAAGTTCGATAGGGAGTGGACTTTTTGATATCGGGGTCAGATTGGAGTTTCGGAAGTTGGAGTAGGTCTATGGTGTCATTTTGTGACTCGTGTGCAAAGTTTTTGGGTCAATCAGACGTCATTTAATAGGTTTTGATACTGTTTGTAGAAATTGAAATTTTAAAATTCATTAGGCTTGAATCTATGTGCAATTTCTGTTTTTAATGTAATTTGATATGATATGAGGGTTCGACTAAGTTCGTATAATAATTTAATATTTGTTGGTATGTTTGGTTGAGGTCCCGGGGGCCTCGGGTTGATTCCAGATGATTAACGGATCAAGAGTTGAAGTTGTGAGACTGTTGAAGTTGGGACTCTGCTGGTGTAACCGCACCTGCGGAGCATTGATCGTAGGTGCGAGCTCGCAAGTGCGGGATAGGTTGCGCAGGTGCAAAGTTTGGAGGGGTGTGAGCAGGGGTCGAAGGTGCGATGGGAACGCAAAAGCGGAAGTTGAGAGGGGAGCTAATTCCGCATAAATGGATTGGTTGCTCGTAGAAGCGAGTCCGCAGGAGCGAGATAAGGGACCGCAGAAGCGGAAGGAGCCATAGATGCGATTAAGAGGTCGCTTCCGCGACGCCGCAGAAGTGGTTAAGTTTCCGCAGAAGCGGAATGACTGGGCAGGACATATAAATTCAAGGGTTCGTGATTTTTCTTCATTTTGGACATTTTAAGCTCGGTCTAAGGCGATTTGTGAGTGGGGTTTTTAGGATATTCCTGAGGTAAGTCACTTGTGCTCATTTTTATTCAATAATCTTGTTTCCCCATTGAATTCCCCATCTAGATTGTGTGGTTTTGAGGTGAAATTTGTGGGTTTGAGGTTAGGGATTTGGAGAGTTTTATTTGGGCATTTGGGTAGCGATTTGGTGTCGGATTTTGACAAAATTTGTATGGTTGGACTCGTGGTTAGATGGGATTTCAAGTTTTGTACTTTTATCGAATTTCAAGATGTGGGGCAGGCTTAACCGATTTTAGATTTTTAATTAATAAATTCATATTTTCTAGCAAAATTGATCCCTTTAGCCCGTGTTGATTGTATTGTACTGTTTGTAGCTAGATTCGGGATATTTAGAGGCTGGTTCGTGAGGCAAAGGTGTGTTGGAGTAGAGATTAGCTCGGATTGAGGTAAGTAAAAGTTGTAAATTTGGTTATGAGGGTATGGAACCCTGAACTATGTGGCATGTGATTAATTTTGAGGTGACACACATGCTAGGTGATGGACGTGTGGACGTGCACCATAGAAATTAGGACTTGGTCCATTCGATGGAATTGTATAGATGATTAATGTGTTGATATCTTTAAATTCTTCATGTGATATAGTAATTGAGCTGCAAACCCTGTTAGAAATCATGCTTAGGCCATATGTTGTTACTGACGGAGCCTTCAGAGGTTGTGTACATGTTAATCTATCTGCTAAAAATCTGTGTTGTACTTAGTCTCAGTTAACTTGCATATTATATTTCAGTCTCTATTGTTCCTTGTTGATACATTATATCATTTTTGTTTGGCTGACTTCTATGATTTTTGAGAGTCGGAGATACTGGAGAGATTGATGACTGAGTGAAGCTGAGCTGGGGCGGATCCATCTTAGCCCAAGCAGTGTCACGTGATACCGCTTGATCAAAAAATTCTATTATATGTATATATAATTAAAATTCAAAAGAAAAATAAAGGTTAAATTCCATAAAGTGACACCACTTGAGAAGAAATATTAGGTGGCTCATTTGGCCAGGAGCTTTGGCCTCCTAAGCGAGGTCACAAGTTCGACGCTCGATGTCTTCCTATTTTCCTTTAACATTTTTGAGCCTCATCTACAATTAGAAAACATGTTGGGGTTTGAACTATTGGCCTCTTAAGCATTAACTAAAACAATTGATTAGAAGTCACATTAACATACTTTATAGAACCATAATTTTTTAGCCTCGTTTACAAGTAAAAAACATGTGGGGGTTTGAGTCATTAACCTCTTAAGCGTTAACATAACACTAAATCAATGAGTCAAAAGTCAATTTGCTTATTTTAAGCAACGATAAATTATTTGATTTTGTTGTAAGTTTCCCTGTTTTTTCTTTTATTCTTTTTCTCCTCATTGGAATTAATTAAAAACGATTTGCAAAATCTTAAGAATGATGAGTTGTGTAATTGTCTAGTGTTTTATATTAAAAAAAGGTATTTAGTATTATTTCTAATGAGGTTGTTTTGAATGCATTTATAAAAAAACTCAAATATATTAATCTTCTTGAGTTATGTTCTGTTAATATGATTCTAACTATTTTTTTAATATAATGTTGTCATAGTGAATTATTATTTGTGCATTGTTTAAATCGTGACACCGCATACAAAAAATTTTGCGTACGCCACTAACGCTTAGGGCCAGATTGAGAGATATTAATACTACAGCACGTGAGTTGTCCGTGTAGCACATGAGTTGATTTTGCAGATCCAAATATTTATACTATAGCACATGAGTTGTCTGTACAACACGTGAGTTGTCTGTGCAGATCCAGATATTTATACTATAGCACGTGAGTTGTCCCTGCTGCACGTGAGTTGTCCGTGTCGATCATAGCGCATGGGCTGAAAGAGCCCCTCTGAAGTCTGCACACACCCCCAGTGAGTGCGGGTACCTACTGAATGTGAGTGTCGATTGTCGAGTGCTGAGAGACTAAGAAAGGCTGAGTGACTGTTGCTCTGAGAGGATGCTTTTGATTTCATTATTGTTGCGCTTAGCTACCATATATGTCTGCCTTGAAATTTCTGAAGGATATAATATTATGTTTTACTTGAACTTGACATGAGTTAACTGATTGGACTTAAATTGTCAAACTCGAAAGCATGCCTACTCTTCTATGTTGAAATTACTAAAATTGAACTATAATTGTAGAGCTCGTCACTACTTTCAGTTCTTTATTTAGTCTTGTTACTTTCTGAGTTGATTGTATTCACGCTACACCATGCACTTTGTGTACAGATCCATGTGTTTTCAGACACGGTGGGTGTTGATTCACTGCGCAGTTGGCCCTTCGGAGATTTCGAGGTAGCTGCTCGGTGATTTCGCAGACCTTGTTTCTCTTTCTCTATCCTTCCACCTATTGTATTTAGTTTCGGACTATCATAGACAGTATTTTCCAGACTTGTGATATATAGATGCTCATGTACTCTGTGACACCCCGATATTGGGAGTCGACACGTTATGTTTTGGGTTTTCTATCCCGTTTATGAGAAACATTTACTACTAAAACTGCTTAAATTCTTTTTCTGTTAAAAGTGTTGGAAATATTTTTGGAAAAGTCGGCTTGTCTATACCACGTTAGGCGTCATCACGACAGGCTAATTTTGGATCGGGACAGTTCTTGTAAAGAAAAGAAAGTTTCTTATGAAGAAAGATCTAGTTTAGGTTGCATGCTACCGTAAAGCTACCTCTGTGACCTATAGGTTACGAGTTCAGGTTATGGAATCAAGCATTGATGCTTGTATTAATGTAGGTTGCTCATATTATACCCCCTTAAGTTCGATTCTTCCTCGGACCCTGCGTAAACGCAAAATACTTCGTACACTATGTTGCCCTTATAATGGTAGTGCGAAGAATTTTTAGCATAACCAGTTATTTACATTTTTTTAAGATTATCATATAATATTTGATACAGATAGTTATATGTTGCTGTAGGTCAATTTTATTTAATAATTGAAAAAAATTACAATGTTAGTGTGTACAACATAAATTGGTGAGAAAACAGTATGCTATTCAAAATTTGAATGATTCTTCAAAACCCTTATAATTGCTATAGTCGCTAAATTCACGAGAAGTCCTCAAAAATTGCTTTTAGGACCCAAATGTACTTTTAACGCGTAATATCACCCCCAAACATTCACTGTTTGTCCTGTGATCCAAGGATTACTAAAATGTCACGGCCCCAGTTCGCCCTCCGTGAACTGTCGTGACGGCACCTAGTCTCTACGACTAGGTAAGCTAGCAAATTGCGAAAAAAGAAATAACAGAATAAAACTAGCCAAAATTGTAGGAATAACAAAATGAAGCGTTTAAGATGCCGCTCGGCATATACAATACAACTCTCAAACTGAAACTACATTTTTCAAAACCCGGAATCTCATGAATTCACAAGATATTGAATAACTACAAGTGTCTAACTCTAGAATGTCTAAACAAAAGTAAATACAGAAGGGCTGATACTATAAGGGAGAATGGAAAGGGACTCCTCACTCTGCAGACGCGGCAGATATAACTTGAAGTCTCTGGAGAATTGCCTCACCTCAAGGGTAGTAGGGCTGAGTCGAAGTACCTGGATCTGCACATGAAAAACATGCGCAGAAAGGGCATAAGTACAACACAACAGTACTCAGTAAGTGCCAAGCCTAACCTCGGTCGGGTAGTGACGAGGAAATTTAGGGCCCTACTAAGTTTAGATGAAAAACATGGTATAACAATATAGAATAAGCCAGTATAGTTAAGTGCAAACAGTAAGAAGTAACATAGGATAGTAAGAACAACAACAACTACAACAGAGACAAAATAATCATATAAGGAATACAGCTCAACACAGAGGTAACAACCGGGGATCTCCCAAGATATCGTCATGTAGTCCCAAATATTAATATCCAGTGGATCTCCTGGGTGTCATCCCGTAGTCCAACTCATAGTGCGCGGGGATCTCCCGGAATACCGATCCGTAGTCCCAAATGTAAATACCCAGTACTTGGGGAATCTATCGGGTACAGTCCCGTAGTTCCAATATAAAAGTGCATGGGGATCTCCCGGAATACAAATCCGTAGTCCCAAAGTAAACAGGCAGGGGGATCTCCCAGGATACCGTCCCGTAGTCCCAAAGTAAACATACAACATCAACATGAGGAATACTCAATTCAATTCAAATTTCATACCAAGGTAAAATAGGTATTTCTAACCTAGCACGTTGCACATAATTCGAATAAGGCAGTTTGATCAAGTAAAGAAATTAAATCAATTAGACATGCTTCCCTAAGCTAACAACAGACTTAAATTGCAAGTAGTATAAACAGGAAAGAGAACACAATTACAGTTACTTAATGAAAACAGTATTTTCAACAATTAGCACAAGTACGCACTCGTCACCTCACGTACAAGTAATCTCAAAGGTCAACAATACCAAATCCTAGGGGTTCCCCCCCCCCCCCCAAGGTTAGGCAAGCCACTTACCTCGAACCGACTCAAAAATCAACCCGAAATCACGCTCATGCCACAAGTACTCGACTCCAAATGGCTCAAATCTATTCAAATCAATTACATAATGTAAATATAACTTCAAGTAACTGATTCCACTAATTAATTTTAAGCTAATACGCGAAATTAGGAAAAATGACCAAAACGCTCCCCGAGCCCACGTCTCAGAATTGGGTAAATTTACATATTCGGAATCCTCACACTCTCAGTAGTTCAGTCATACCAAAAGTACCAAAATCAGACCTCAGATGGTCCCTCAAATCACCACTCCAAGCTCTCCAATTAACCAAGCCCTAACCCCCAATTTACCACTGATTTCTCCCTTATATTTCATGCTAACAACTATAAAAATCACCATAATAACGAGCTTAGGAACCATGGACCTTACCTCAATGAATCCCTCTGAAAATCTCCCTTGCAATTGCTCCCAGAAGCTTCTTCCCGTTTAAAATGTTATGAAAATAGCCCAAATTCGTGAAGGGCGAAATATATATGTTTTGACCTAGTAAAATCGCATATGCATCTGTCTGGACTGGGAAACATCACGAACCTTCTGGTCCGCGTAACTCTTCTGTCGAGACTGGGCTGTACAGAGTCTATCCTGAATCACCTTAACCTTCTCCAAAGCATCCTGAACCAAGTCTGTTCCCAATAATCTAGCATCACCCGGCTCGAACCAACTCACAGGGGATCTATATCGCCTACCATATAAAGCCTCGTACGGTGCCATCTGAATGCTGGACTGATAGCTGTTGTTGTAGGCAAACTCCGCCAATGGCAAGAACTGATCCCAAGACCCTCCAAACTCAATCACACATGCACAGAGCATATCCTCAAGAATCTGAATGGTACGCTCAGACTGTCCGCCCGTCCAAGGGTGAAATGTTGTACTCAACTCCACCCGAGTACCCAACTCATGTTGTACAACCCTCTAGAACGGAGATGTAAACTTAGTACCTCTATTTAAAATGATGGAAACTGGAATACCATGTAGACGAAAAATCTCCCGGATATAAATCTCTGCTAACCGCTCCGAAGAATATGTAATACACACAGGAATGAAGTGTGCAGACTTGGTCAGCCGATCCACAATTACCCAAATGGCATCAAACTTTCTCAAAGTTTGTGGGAGTACAATTAGGAAGTCCATGGTGATCCTCTCCCACTTCCACTCCGGAATCTTTATCTGCTGAAGCAGCCCACCCGGTTTCTAGTGCTCATACTTCACCTGCTGACAGTTGAGGCACCGAGCTACAAACCCTACTATATCTTTCTTCATCCGCCTTCACCAATAGTGTTGTCTCAAATCCTGGTACATCTTTGAGGCACCCGGATGAATGGAATACCGCAAACTATGGGCCTCCTCTAGAATCAACTCCCGAAGCCCATCAACATTGGGTACACATACCCAACCCTGCATCTTCAATACCTCGTCATCACCAATAGTCACATCTCTGGAATTACCGTGCAGAACCTTGTCCTTGAGGACAAGAAAATGAGGAACTGACGCTCCCGGATACAATCAAACAAGGAAGACCGAGAAACCACGCAAGCTAGAACCCGACTAGGCTCTAAAAGATCCAATCTCACAAACTGGCTCGCTAAGGCCTAAACATCCATCGCCATGGGCCTCTCCGCTGCTGGTAAATAAGCCAAACTCCCCAAACTCTTCGCCCAGCGACTCAAAGCATCGGCCACCCTATTGGCGTTTCCCGGGTGATACAAAATAGTGATATTATAGTCCTTCAATAGCTCTAACCACCTCCTCTGGCGCAAATTAAGGTCCTTCTACTTGAATAGATACTACAAAATCCGGTGATAAGTATAGATCTCACAAGGCACACCGTACAAATAATGATGCCAGATCTTCAAAGCATGAACAATAGCAGCTAACTCGAGATCATGGACAGGATAATTCTTCTCATGTACCTTCAATTGTCTGGATGCGTAGGCAATCACCCTACCGTCCTGCGTCAATACCGCTCCAAGGCCAATCCTCGAGGCATCACAATAGACAGTATAAGACCCCGAACCTGTAGGCAATATCAAAATTGGTGTTGTAGTCAAAGCTGTCTTGAGCTTCTGAAAACTCACCTCACACTCTTTTATCCACTGGAACAGAGCACCCTTCTGGGTCAACCTGGTCATAGGTGCTACAATCGATGAAAATCCCTCAACAAATCGACGGTAATAACCCGCCAAGCCATGAAAACTACGGATCTCTGTAGCTAAGGATGGTCTGGGCCAACTCTACATTGCTTCCACTTTCTTCGGATCCACCTGGATACCCTCACTCGATACCACGTGGCCTAAGAAAGCCACGGAATCCAAACAAAACTCGCATTTCGAGAACTTTGCATATAACTTCTTTTCTCTCAAAGTTTGAAGCACTGTCCTTAGGTGTTATCACAACCCAAACCGATTGGCAGCAACGGGCACCCGGTACCTTACTCAACCGAATACCTACGTAACATATCTTTCATATCATACTATCATAAGTTAATGAGCCAGAGAGGCTGTCGTGAGATAAGTACAATAAAATATGGAGAAATACTCATCATTGGACGATCTAACATGTAATCTAAACTTATACATATGATGTACGTGCCTATAAGACCGACACGATCCTTATATACTCAAAACATAGGCCGACAAGGCCATACAATTATCTGTATATATGATATATGTATACAAGCCTCTAAGAATATGTAATATCATAAAGGCCAGGACAAACTCCCGCCATACGAAACAATACACATCTAACTCATACTAACCAAACAAACAACTCTGAAGCAAATGGAGCGCACCAACATCTTCTGCTGAGTTGAGAGCCTACTTGGAGGGCTCTCGACCTGTCTATCAGGACCTGCGGGCATGAAACGTAGCGTCCCCAGGCAAAAAGGGACGTCAATACGAATAATGTACTGAGTATGTAAGACACATAAATAAGTACATAATAGACATGGAGGAAATATAGAGTAAATGACTCCACCTGTAAGTCTAAATAACTTTATAAATCATGAAATAATTATAGTATCATCAATATGCGTATTTTTTTCATGTCGTGCATAGGTACATGTCTCATAACATCATCAGCCTCTAAGGGCATCCCGTCATATCATCTTGGCCATTGTGGGCAAAATCATCAACGTATACCAGCTGATCAGGTGGTGGTGCGTATATAACACCATAACCTTTCCCAATATCCCATACACACACACACACACACACATATATATATATATATATATATATAGGTCAATGCACATGAATGCAAAGCATGAAAAGTACATTAATAAAATCTTTCGGAATTTCATAAAACTATTTTGCCTTTGAGTAATATCATAAAGTAAACTATTTTCAACTTTCGTACTTTTCTGAGACTCATGAAAAGATGATAGAATATTATGACATATGGAAATTCATGAACATAGATATCTCTAATACTTTTATGAATAGAGTCATTTATGAAATTTGTGCATTTGGTCGTTTCTTTTATATAACTTGGATCATGCCAAAAAGAAAGAGGGGGTGGCCTTAACATACCTGAACCAATTCTCTTTTGTAAAAACACGTAACGGCAGATCGAAGTAGGAAATGAAATCCGTATAATATCCTTGAGAAAGATTGTACCGGGCTTTCTTTGAATTAGCATTTCATGTTGGACCTCGTAGCATTTCAGAGAATTTCATGTTTGGACATTGTAATATTTGGTTTAATGGAAAAGAGAATGGGAGATACAGCTGAGAGTCATTTCCAAAAATCAACTCCAAATAAATATTTCCAACTAAAACCCAATGTTTCGTCCAACTAAGATTTAATGCTCCTCAAGTTCAAGTCAACCAACTTTGTTGTCCTCATCAGAAGCTATAGTCAAACGATAGAAAAAGAAAACACTACTGTCCAAGATTTCCAAGAAAATTTTAGGCCAAAAAATCCACTTTGATTTTGGCATCCTTGTACAGATCAAAGAATTGATGGTGGATGTTCCTCAAACGGTATGGAACTGTCTTTGAAGCTTATCACAATGTAAAGCATGTTGCAAATGTAGTAACTCCTTTTAGAATTGTCTAAGTGATGATTCCTATTAAAATTGTCTAAGTGATGACTCAGATGTCAAACTTTCTCAAAGTGCCATCTTGCAACTTTTAATCTAAAAATCATCAAATGACTATTATATGGCTGCCACATTTCCATACTTAAATTTATCCAAATTTTATCCGTTAATTTTCTTAATTACATGGTTAATCTTCCACAAAAAATCTACAATTAACCAAATATCCATATAATTAAGAATTATCTCAACTTACATAAAACACTATTTACTTTTAATACACTTTATTCACCTTACTATCATGGTCATATAGTACCTTGTGTGACACTAGTCCATAAATATTGGGTATTAACGTTCGGCCTATATATTATCCCAACATGCCAAACATGGACGAAATTTCATTTTCTTTGACTTGCTTCCCCTCTCATCTTTACGAATTTACTCATCACTTGTGAAATATCATAATCCTTATAATCTCAAAATAATCTTTTACTTGGACTGATGTCAATGACCTTACGGCAAATTTAGCATACAATGCTACAGGGTGCAACATCGTCGTAACTTAATACTGCGAAGTGTAACATCACCGTAATGTAATACTGCAAGGTGCAACATTGTCGTAATATAATATTGCAGGACGTAACATCATCGTAATATTGCGGGGTGTAACATCATTCCCCCCTTTTGAACATTCGTCCTCGAATGTTGAATGATGCTCTTATCATTTTCATAACACATAGCTCTTGTGAATACCTTAATTCTCTCCTTGCCATTTAAGTAGTTGCTCTATGAATAAATCTAAAGTCTAGGGTATCCCCCCCCCCCTTTAGTCTTTTTGCTCATATCATGACTTGTGATCGAAATCTTTCTAATCTCGCAACTGCTGCTACCTCCTGTCATGCAGACTGTATGACTCTGACCTTGTAATTGCGCCTATGCGACTCTTCTCTCCTTTTTCCTCCAGCGTTTAGCCAATCTCTAGGCCTCACTTTGTGAATATATACAGAGCTTGATAAGATGTTCCTCTGGACATCTATAAGTATAATGAAGTTCTTTGCTCGGTACTTTGTCGAACTTACGAATATCGCTATATCATATTTCATAGACTCGATTGTCCATTCGTACGACTTTATTGCATCTAGGTAGGTTAGTATTCATAGCTCTTACTTCGATTTATCTTTACTAAGATCTGCTACCAAGCTCCAGGTTACTCTCACTGCTTATCCTATATGTACAAATCCAAGTCTTTTAATGTTTCTTCTTTACCGTTCATCTTAAGAATGATTGTGCAATCTCATCTCATACTTTGTAACTTTTATCCATCCATTGTGGATTCACCTCAATATTGATCTACAATATACCACTGATAACTTAAAACTTCTTATGTAATACCTTGCCACTAGGGCTTATGTCTCATCGTGGAACATTTGAAGTGATTTTCTTGATCCCCCTGGGGGCGATACGACACTATACTTCCATAATCGTATTTTATAGCATCCAAATGTGATTCACCTTATGGGGGTATCTTAATTTCGTGCCGCCAGCGAAATCTTTTCTCCTTCTCTTCTTCTTCTTTTTTGTTTTTTCAAATCATTATTCAAACGAAGGCCTAAACATCATCCTTTATCTGTCACCATTACACCCTCATTTTATTAGCAGGTAGCATTTCATTCTTTCTAAATGCTATTAATCTTAGACTCCTTTGAGTTCATTCAAGCTATACTGAACTTTTAATAAGTTAGAGAAACCATTATCTCTCTTGTTTTCATGGACTTAATCCCGAGGACCTATCCATTCTCGTCACCCTTTCACTTGCCTTTCCTCACCCTTACTCATGCTTTCCTAAAACTTTGTCGCTTTACCATAATTTAGCTTGAAACTATACATTTCTATTTATACTACTCCAACTTTCCTTCAACTTGCTTGCACCATAGATTTCCTTGTGTCATTTGGAACATCAAGCGAGACATCATATTGTCTCTAACTCTTCTTTACTCTCTTAGTCAAGCTTTTTGATACCTACACCATAGGCTGGAAAGTATGCTACTGATAATGCCGCTATTATTCCTAGATAATGAATCCTCATGCTTCTGGCCTTTTTATCCGAAGTATGAACTATTCACGATCTTCTACCTTTAAGTATCTCGTATGTTGTTCATTTTTACCTTACTTACCTTAAAATATCGCATTGTATCTTTTATCTCTCTCATGACCTCCCTTACACCTAGGTGTAATTCACGTCTATAACTTGAAACTCTATTATAATACTTGCACCTCTAGTGCATACACAATCCCATGGGAGTTTCATACTGACTTCTTATGAGACTGGTACCCTTCTAACTGGATTTTATCGTAGAGTCGTTATAGAACATAGTTGATGTGCTATCTCTCTTGCACCTCTAATATTAAGAGAGATCCTCCAATGTTCTTGATCACGATGTTTCTATTTTTTTGGGTCCAATAATCAAACTCATGATTTACTTGGGTGATGTAACTCTTTAATTACCTTCTTCATCTGATCAGCCTTTATGTCGGCTTAAGCTATCTTCCGATCTATGTTTCATGGTATTAGTTATCTTGTTTAGGCTTTCATAGGTTTGATAAATATACATGATACAACCCTTGAATAATTTAACCCTTCGTTTATGACGTGGGCTCAATTCATTCTTTTAACATATACCAGAATCTTCTATGGTTGTATATGCTGCATGTATAAAACTCCAAACCCTTAAGTGAGTTCATAACGTAACCAACTTTGGATCATTGATCGAATAATTTCTTTCGTTCCATTTTAGGTTTTCTTTCAACGTAAGCTATTATCTTTCCTGGTCTTTCTACCCCATTGTTGCATCGATACTTAGCTTATCTTAGTGCCCACACATGCCAGAGTTTACGTGCAACTCATATGATTTCAAATATTACTTTTAATTTTACTTCTCGTTCACTAGCCACGGTAGGTTCCTCTTTCTTATGGAGGGCGTACAATGTGTTGTGAAACTGTTGTTACAAGACCATTTCTTCTTTAGGTCACTGTGCTTAGGTTGAAGCTTTTTCTCAACTATTGTTTCATTGTAGTACTAGGGAGGACCCTCTGACTCTTGTAAAGCTGCGAGCTTATTACGTCGTATACTCGACCGAATTTTTTTATTTGATGTCCTTCCTCGCCTATAATTATCTGTAGTTACTTGTTTTCATGCCCTTGTACTTGTAGAGTTGCTTCTGAACTGATATTTCGACTATCTTCCTAGTGACATTCTCTTTTATTTTCACAACCCTCATACGGTACCTTTACTACCACCCCTTTTATCTTAATATTTCTCAAGGTTACGATGTCATATCTGCGAGACTTAATGCCTCATGATGGGTTCACTATGTTTATCTTGCACTGGTGATTTGTCTGTATCCTATTGTCTAGCCATAACTAGGCTTTTCCTGAATCAACTATTAACTACTCGTTCGCCCATTCTCATATCAATATTCCGAGTAATCTTTCTTGGGTTATTCCCTTTGTCTTAACTTACCTCCCGCACTTGTTTCTTGGATTATTCCCTTTGTCTTAACTTACCTCCCGCACTGGCTTCTTATTTATCAAAAACATCACGGGCTGGAAGCCTTACTTCCTTTCCTTGACATCATGCTTACATAATGTTTTGAAATTGCAGCATATCCATAGGATTTGGGATAAGTGCAATCTCATCCCTTTCTCATTTATATCGCATTCTTCCTTTACCATTCCATAGTTACTAGAACCACTTAATTATGACTTAATGCTGCATCACTCCATATTTCCCCCTTTAGGAGAGTACTAAGTGCTACAATTAATCTATATATAGATGTTTTACCTCTTCATCTTTGGCGCCTTTTCATATCATTGATGACCCTTACTTGCCTTGCAGTAGTCCTTTCGTACCAAGGATAGCACATTTCCTTACTTGCAAGGGTGAACTTAGTGTAACTGGCACATGGAGTCCCTTAGGCTTAACTTTGCTAACATTGCTTGCTTTAGGGAGCGTCTTCCTGAATGACCATTATCTGAATTTCTCATGAATCTTCTTTTGTTGTCCATTCTATTATCGCCGGAACGCAATATGAAATTTTCATAATGCTGACTATTATCCAATCACTCAGTCCTTAACTCACCTTTAGTTTATCTTGTTCAACAGCCCATACTGATTTCTATTGTTCTGGGGTCTAGCTTTTTCTTCTAGAAATCATGTTAGAGCAACGAACTTATTTCTCGAAATGGGGGTATGACTGCATGGCCTTTACTCTTTTGTAGCCTCAAGGCCTGTTACCTTTCATCTTTTCCTTCACTTAACTATAGACTCTGTAATACAGTCATTTTTTTGTCCTACCGTTGTCATCCATGTATCTTATTAACTCTCTTCTTATTCCCCGCAAACATTTATGTCTATCACTTTATTCTGAAAACTCAAGCTGAGAAGTCTGTGGAGGTGCACCCCTCCTAAGTCTGGGGCAATCCCTCACCATATGGAATGTGTCACCATACTCAAAACAAGCTCTGGGAGGACATGGCAACAGTGACTAGATCGAGCTAGGTATGCTAGACTGACCACTGAAAGCACCCCGCGCAGGAGGCACACAAGATACTGGAGGTACGTAATAAGGCTCCTCAGGCCTAGGAGGAGCTGGAATACGACTAGCTGCTAGAAGAGCTGAATGAACAGGGTGACTCATATAACCCCTACCATGATGAACTACAGTTTGAGCACGGGCACCAGAATAATGGACCGACTCTCGAGACCTCTTGGCCTCCCTCTCCTCTCTATCCCTAGCATGCATACCCTTCACTCTCCTAGCAATGCTCACCACCTGCTGATAAGAAACATCCATCTCCAACTCACGAGCCATGCTGGACCTGATGCCTGGAATAAGCCCCTTAATAAACTGGAGAACCCTCTCGCGAACAGTAGAAACCAAGGCTAGTGCATGTCTAGACAAGCTAGTGTAACGTAAATCATACTCCAAGATAGTCATAGTACCCTAGCGCAAATGCTCAAACTCTGCACGCCATGCATCCCTGAGGCTCTAAGGAACATACTCTCTCAGGAACATATCTGAAAACTGAGTCCAAGTCAGGGAAGCTACCTCATCCAGACTGTCTAACTCATAAGTATGCCACCACTCATAGGCAGCTCCTCAAAGCTGGAAAGTAGTGAAGGAAACCCCGCTTGATCCTGATATACCAATGGTACGGAGAATATAGTGGCACTCATCTAGAAATCCCAAAGCATCATCTGATGCTAGACCACTAAATACAGGAGGCTTATACTTCTTGAACCTCTCAAGCCTCCACTTCTCATCCTCAGAAGTCGCTTCCCTGTCCTCGGGTTGATCTACGAATACAAACTGTACAGGAATAATCTCTGGAACCTGATCAACATACACTCACTGCTTAGGAGTGCGGGCAGCGGGAGTTTAGGCTCCTCCCCCGGCCCTAGATGTGGTTGCAGCAAGGGAAAGCAACCCCGCCTGATCCAGAGTGGTTTACATGCACATGAACTACGCAAGAATCTCTTGGGGAGCTGGAGTAGTAGTAGTAGTAGTAGTAGTAGGTGTATGAGGTGCTTGGACTCCGGCTGGAACTGCTAGTGGCACTTCAGTGGCAGCTCACATGGGTGCTCTAGCAGCACCATGTGCGCGTCCTCGGCCTTTACCCCGGCCCAGACCTCTCACGGCTCTAGTAAGGGGCGCGGGTGCCTGATCATCTCTGGTAGCACGTGTCCTCACCATCTGTGAGAGAATAGAAGACAAAAGTTTAGAATTGTGATATCAAAATCTTGCACGACAAGGAAATCAAATGAAGTAAAATTTTCCTAACAATTACATAGCCTCTCGTAGATAAGTACAGACGTCTCTGTACTGATCCGCGAGACTCTAATAAACCGGCTTGTGATTCATAACTCCTATGAACCTAGAGCTCTGATACCAATTTTTCACGACCCCAGTTTACCCTCCGTGAACTATCGTGACGGCACCTAGTCTATACGACTAGGTAAGCCTAACAAATTGCGGAAAAAGAAACAACATAATAAAACTAGCCAAAACTGCATGAATAACAAAATGAAGTGTTTAAGATATCGCTCGGCATATACAATACAACTCTCAAACTGAAACTATATTTCCCAAAACCCGAAATCTCATGAATTCACAAGCTATTGAATAACTACAAGTGTCTAACTCGAGAATGTCTAAACAAAAGTAAATACAGAAGGGCTGATACTATAAGAGAGAATGGAAAGGGACTCCTCGGTCTTCAGACGCGGCAGATATATCTCGAAGTGTTTGGAGAATCGCCTCGCCTCAAGGGTGGTAGGGCTGAGTTGAAGTACCTATATCTTCATATGAAAAACATGCGCAGAAAGGGCATGAGTATACCACAGAGGTACTCAGTAAGTGCCAAGCCTAACCTCGGTCGGGTAGTGACGAGGAAAGTCAGGGCCCTACTGAGTTTAGATGAAAAAAAAGGTATAACAGTATAGAATAAGACAATATAATTAAGTGCAAACAGTAAGAAGTAACACAGGACAGTAAGAACAACAACAACTACAACAAAGACAAAATAATTACAGAAGGAATACAGCTCAACATAGAGGTAACAACTGGGGATCTCCCAATATACCATCCTATAGTCTCAAATATAAATATCTAGTGGATTTCCCAGGTGTCATCCCTTAGTCCAACTCATAGTGCACGGGGATCTTGATAACTAGGGATTATGGTTCATTTTACTCTCTTTCTTACTTGAGTTTTGAATTAAAATGTATACAAAATAGTCCCAAAGGCTTACATGTAGTACTTGTTTACAAGGTTTGATAGAAAATGTGACGATTAGTCAAAACCAGCTCAAAAAGGAGTGAAACATGCACAGGTACCAAGAACAAGCCAAGCATAGTGCAACAGATCCACTGCGGTCGCATTCCATTTAGTGCGGTCCGCAATGAGAAGATTCAGAGAGTGCATATTTTGGAAACTCAAGCAATGCTGCCATAAAGCATTTTGTGCGGACCGCAATGGCCTCACCGTGGCTGCAATCGAAATTATGCAGTCCGCAAAGAAGGAGTTTAGAGAGTTTGGACTTTGAAGAATTAATGCCAATGCGGTCCGCAGTCCTTTTTATGCGGACCGCAATTGAAGCCACCACGGCCACGGTGCATTTTATGCGGCCGCGGTGGCCAAGTTCAAAGAGCATAGATCTAAAGCCAAGAAGTCTCACCGCAGCCGCACTCGATTTTTTGTGGACCGTACTACCCCCCAGGGGTATTTTTGTCCAGAAAATTCGGTATTTGATCCCGACCATATCGGGTAAAAGCTGCTTCGACCACTCTTGCTACTTTGTAGTGGTGCAGAGTTGGAACCGATCACTTTTTGGCGCCGTTGTCGGGGAGCTAACGATTTTGGCTATCTATCTAAATAGTTTGTGTACTGTTCTTCTTTCCTTCTGTATTACTAATTTTTGTGTGTCACAACTTCAGGTACAAAATGGCAGCAAACAATGCACCTCTTGGAGATCTTCCGCCGGGGGAGGAGGTAGATGACAATATTGATGATGAGGTTTCTATCGTGCCTCAAGAACAAAAGAGAGGTTGCCAGGCCAATGGTAATATTCCAGACCCTCCCCCGCCACCTCCAAGAGTAACTCCTCGAGTGCTTCCCAACCAAGGATATGCTAGTGCAATTTTCCCACCCCGGATCCGAGCGAGTAATTTTCAAATTAAAAATGTGATGCTGACATTGCTGGAGTAGCGAGGGTATTTCACGGGCGCTGCCAATAAGAATGCTTATAAACATCTCAAGGGTTTCGTGGATACCTGTTGGGGGAGCAAGCAAACTAATATGTCGGAGGATGCACTTCAGTTGAGACTATTCCCTTTCTTACTGAGAGGGAAGGCATTGGATTGGCTTGAACGACTTCCCAACCATTCCATCACTACTTGGGATGAGTTGGTGGATATATTCATTGCAAAGTTTTTATCGCCAGGGCAAATGGCAGCATTAAGAGATAAGATCTTAGCTTTCAAGCAAGAGCCCACTGAACCATTACATGAGATTTGGGAGAGATACAGAACCATGGTAAAGGAATGTCCCAACAATGATATGACTGAGGCAATGATCCAACAAACTTTCTACCGGGGTATTAACACAACAAATTAGTGCATAGTGAACCAACTTGTTGGGGGTAATTTCATGAAGCTGTCTTATGATGAGGCTTGTGACATTCTTGACGAGATGGCTGATACGTCCTCCCCGCTTGGCAAAGTAGAGCCAATGTGCCACAAGGTAACCCCACGGTCACTCACTTGAACAAAGAGATACATGATCATGGGCAGGATAGCAGACCTGACAACAACAATGAACCAGCTAGCAAAGGCACAGTTACAACAGGTTCAAAATCTGCACCAAGTAAATGCTATGGAGGGTGTCAACATGCTAGTGAACAAAAGAAGACAAAGAGGTTAACAGAAGCAAGGGAATTCGGATCAATATGACAATGATTGTGGTGGATTCCAAGATGATGGTTATGATGGGCGGAATGAAGAGGTGCAATACGTGAACAACTATCAAGGCTAAAGGGTCAATTCTTCCAACCAACAACAATGGAGACCCCAAAGCAATTGGGGCAATCAACAACAATAAGGCAATAGTAATTGGGGGAACAACAATCAAAATTTCAATTGGGGCAATCAGAACAATCAGGGTAATTGGACTGGCAACAACAACAATTGGGGTGGTAACAACAATCAAGGAGGTTGGAACAATGACAATCAGGGAAATCGGGGGCAAGGCTTTCAAAGGCCCCAAATGTATCAACAATCGAACAATCCACCACATTTCCATCCCAAGGTCCTAGTTCTTCTAACAACGAAATGGGGAGAATTGAAATGATGTTTGAACAGATGATGAAAAAGAATGCGGACTCTGATGCTTAGTTGGCTTCCCACAATACTTCAATCAGAAACTTGGAGGTTCAATTAGATCAAACCTCACAATCCTTGAATACTCTTCCTAAGGGGGATCTACCAAGTGATACGGTAGTTAACCCAAAGGGTGGAAACAATCATGTTATGGTGGTAACTACAAGAAGTGGACGAGGCAGTGATGTGAATGCCTCCAAGAAAAAAGAAATTTTGAGTGATGAAGTTGAGTTGCAAGAAGATGAGATTCCTTTGGTGGTTGAAAATGTGATTGATGAGAATGTGAATGAGGAAGTGAGGATTCACATTCATGATGCCAAGGTGGAGACTCAGAATGATGTGAACCCGTCTAGGGAACACGTAATGGACATGCCGAAAATGGTTGTGCCTAAAGCCAAGGCTCCTTTGCCAAGGCCACCTCCACCTTATCCTCAAAGGCTCGCAAAGCAGAAAAATGAGAATTAGTTTAAAAAGTTTATTGACATGATGAAGAGCTTATACATTAATGTGCCTTTAGTGGAGGCTCTAGAACAAATGTCGGGCTATGCTAAATTCATGAAGGACTTGGTGTCAAAGAAAAGATCCATGGATCGCGAAACTACCAAGATGACCCACCAAGTTAGTGCAATAGTGCACTAAATGGCCCCAAATCTAGAAGATCCCGGTGCTTTCACTATTCCTTGCACCATTGGGAGTGCGGACTTTGCAAAAGCTCTATGTGATTTGGGGGCAAGTATCAACTTGATGCCCTACTCCGTTTTTAATACTTTGGGTATTGGGAAACCGAGGTCTAATTCCATGAGATTGGAAATGGCAGATAGAACTATGAACAGTCCATTGGGTATTATTGATGATGTCCTTGTCCGGGTGGACAAATTTATCTTGCCAGCTGATTTTGTGATCTTGGATTGTGAGGTAGATTATGAGGTTCCAACCATATTGGGAACACCTTTCTTTGCTATTGGGAAGGTCTTAGTTGATGTGGAAGTATGGGAACTCACCTTCCGGGTGGGTGATGAGAAAGTGGTCTTTCATGTGTGCAAGTCAATGAAACAGCCCAACAGTTCTGAGGTGTGCTCCTTTATGGACCTTGTCATGGCAGTGATAGTTGATGATACTAGTGCAATGATCAATGTGGAGGACCCTCTATAGGCAGTATTGTTGAATCTCGATGTAAATGAGGATGAAGGCCGAGTAGAGTGCGTGAATGTGTTACATGGAATGGGCTCTTACTCTTAGACCCTAGGAAACTCTCTTTGGATCTTGAGAATAGGAAGACTCCACCAACAAAACCTTCAATCGAGGAATCTCCGGTGTTGGAGTTGAAGTCATTGCCTCCACACCTCAGGTATGAGTTCTTAGGCCCTAGTTCAACTTTTTCAGTTATTCTTTCCTCTTGTCTTACTAACATGCAGGTTGATGCCACATTAGCGGTGCTCCAAAAGAGGAAGAAGGCAATTGGATAGACCTTAGCTGATATTCAGGGGATAAGCCCCGCATTTTGTATGCACAAGATTTTTCTGGAAGATGATGCAAAGCCCTCCTTAGAACATCAAAGGAGGTTGAATGAAGCAATGCAAGAAGTTGTGAAAAAAGAGGTGATCAGGTGGTTGGATGTCGGGGTTGTGTACCCCATCTTTGATAGCTCTTGGACTTCGCCGGTGCAATGTGTACTAAAGAAGAGTGGCATGACCATGGTTGCAAATTCGCAAAATGAGTTGATTCCTACCAGGACCGTTACCGGGTGGAGGGTGTGCATGGATTACCGCAAGTTGAATAAAGTAACCCGCAAGGATCACTTTTCATTGCCTTTTCTTGATCAGATGTTAGATCGACTTGCTGGGCGTGCCTTCTACTATTTCTTGGATGGGTATTCTGGATACAACCAAATCTTGATTGCTCCGGAAGATTAGGAGAAGACCACATTCACTTGTCCATATGGCACCTTTGCCTTTTCTAGGATGCCTTTTGGGTTATGCAATGCACCGACTACATTCCAGCAGTGTATGATGGCTATTTTCACCGACATGGTGGAAGATATTTTGGAGGTGTTCATGGACGACTTTAGTTTTATGGGCGATTCATTTGATGAATGTTTGAAATATCTTGATAGAGTGTTGGCCCATTGTGAAGAAACCAATCTTGTTCTTAATTGGGAGAAATGCCACTTCATGGTTGAGGAGGGCATAGTTCTTGGGCATAAAATTTTAAAGCATGGTATAGAGGTGGACAAAGCAAAAATTGATGTGATTTCAAGTCTCCCTCCCCCTACCTCTGTTAAGGGAGTTAGAAGTTTTCTTGGGCATGCGGGGTTCTACCGAAGATTTATCAAAGACTTTTCGAAGGTAGTGAATTCCTTATGCAAGTTATTGGAAGAAGATGCCAAGTTCATGCTCGATGAGAGATGTATGCCAGCCTTTGAACTTCTCAAACACAAGTTGACCACCACTCCTATTATTACCGTACCCAATCAGAGTTTTCCTTTTGAGCTCATGTGTGATGAGAGCGATGTTGCGGTTGGAGGAGTTTTGGGTTAAAGAGTGAATAAAAGGTTTCATCTGGTGTACTACGCGAGCAAGACCATGAATGATGCTCAAGTGAACTACACGATGACAGAGAAAGAGCTTTTGACTATTGTATTTGCAATGGAGAAATTTTGGCCATATCTCATGGGTGCCAAGGTCATAGTTCATACCGATCATGTCGCCCTCCGGTACTTGATGACGAAGAAGGATTCCAAAGCTAGACTGATGTGATGGGTCTTATTACTTCAAGAGTTTGATTTGGAGATTGTGGACCAGAAGGGTAGTGAAAACCAAGTGGCGGACCACTTGACCCACTTGGAGGAGGAGGGGAGGGCTCGTGATGGCCTAGAGATTAATGATTCATTTCCCGATGAGCAACTCCTTTTGGTGTCGGTAAATGGTATGCCATGGTTTGTGGACGTTGCTAATTTCCTTATGACTGGTATAATCCCGTGTGAGCTCTCTTCTAACCAAAGAAAGAAGCTCAAACGAGATAGTTTGGATTTCTATTGAAAAGAACCATACTTGTTCAAGATTTGCACGGATGGTGTGATCCAAAGGTGTGTCCCGGAGGAGGAGCAATTGAGTATTTTAGAGGCTTGACATTCCTCTCCCTATGGTGGCCATCATAGCGGGGCGAGGACAGCTTCAAAAGTTCTTATTTGTGGGTTTTATTGGCCAACTTTGTAAATGTAAGTGAACTTGTGAAGAGATGTGACGAATGTCAAAGAGCGGGTGGAATTTAGAAGAAAGATGAGATGTCTCTCAATACCATTCTTGAAGTTGATATTTTTTTGTATAGGACATTGATTTTATGGGCCCGTTTGTTAGCTCGTGTGGGAACACATACATTCTTGTGGCGTTTGACTATGTTTCAAAGTGGGTTGAAGTCGTGGCTTTACCCAACAATGAGGTCCGGAGTGCTGTTGTGTTTCTCAAGAAGAGCAATTTTACAAGGTTTGGCACTCCTCGTGCAATCATAAGTGATGGGGGTCTCATTTTTGTAATAGAGATTTTGTCACTTTGCTTGCAAAGTATGGTGTCAATCACCAAGTTTCTACTCCTTATCATCCTCAAGCGAGTGGCCAAGTTGAAGTCTCAAATAGGGAAATCAAGAGTATATTGTCAAAGACGGTCAATGCAAATAGGACCGATTGGTCAAAGAAGTTGGATGATGCTCTATGGGCTTATAGGACTGCTTACAAGACTCCGATTAGTATGTCTCTGTATCGGTTAGTGTTTGGTAAAGCTTTCCATCTACCGGTTGAGTTAGAGCACAATGCCATGTGGGCTTTGAGGAAACTGAATCTTGAATGGGATGTGGCAGCAAATCTTCGTGTGGAGCAGCTTAATGAACTTGATGAATTCCAATTCCATGCCTACTCCAGTTCATCCTTGTGCAAGGACAAGATGAAGTACCTTCATGATAAATATGCTCGTGGCAAGGAGTTCAAAGTGGGTGATTTGGTTCTCTTGTTCAACTCTCGATTACGTCTGTTTCCGGGAAACCTTAAGTCGAAATGGAGTGGACCTTTTGAAGTGGTGCTTGTGACTTCGTTTGGTGCACTTGACTTGAAGGACAAAAATGGGGAGATTTTCAGAGTTAATGGACACAGGGTCAAGCACTACTTGGGCAAGATTGATGACAGCCACGTGGTGGCACTGCTCCATCTAAAGTGATTTGATGGTAACCTACATCGTGCTGCAACGCTAAATCAGGCGCTTCTTGGGAGGCAGACCATGTGTCTTTCTTTTTATTTTTCTTTGATTTTCTTTGTAGTATAGGATTTTTTTGGACTAACTGGTTGTAAGATGTTGTAGGATTGTTTTGATGCAGTGCAGGACCAAGTTGGAAAAATGCACACTCTCTGAAGTTTGCAATGTGGACTGTGGTGCATTTTATGTTGCTGCAAAGGCCTCAGTGCGGGGGCAACATTTCAATGCGGTCCGCATATTTAATTGGTCAAAATGAGGAGTCTCTGATATTTTCCACCGCAGCCGCAATGCATTTTGTGCGGTCCGCGATGGACCACTGCGGCCGCATTGCATTTCTTGCGGTCTGTAGTGGACATCTCCCCAATGCCTCATGTTTTTAAGTACCGCAGACTGCGATGCCATTTTGTGCGGTCCGCGATGGGTAGGTGAGATGGGCCCCAGTTCCTTTTTCTATAAATAGGACCTGAGGCCCTCATTTCAAACTTTTCGCTCCTTTGGTCTCCATAGTAAAAAAAATCAATGTTCATCACTCCTACCTGCTCGAATTCAACTGTTAAGTCTCATTAATCTAGATTGCATCTCACTTTTAGTATTTTTTATCTTTACTTAGCTTTTAAATTTGTTTTATTTTCCTTTAAATTGACAGTTCTTCGATTCTTCTCCCCTTTTTCTTTAATTTTTTAAGCTTAGGGTTTTATAAGTTGTTTAGATTAGGACTAATTAGTTAAAAACACTGATTGAACACCTAGGGGATCAATAATAGGTGAAAATAGGACTAAAAATGTGAAAACTTGAAACCCTAGGTTAGGGTTGTTGGGCATAACTTACCGCGGACCGCGGTGGATTTTGTGTGGTCCGTTGTGCTTCAATGCGATCTGTAATGCTATTTTGTGTAGACCGCGGTGGTGGAACTTCTGAAAGCTGATAATTGAGGACCGTGGCCATGATGGATTTTGTGCGGTCCTCAGTGCCTCAATGCGGACTGCAACACCATTTTGTGCGGTCTGCGAAGACCTTTATCAGAGAATGGGTAGTCTGACCCCCACCTCAGTGCGGACCGTGGTGCATTTTGTGTGGTCCGCGGTAGCTTATTTGTGGCCGCACTTCATTTTGTGCGGTCTGCAATTCTGCTTTTTCATTTTCAACTGCCTGCAATCTTATTCTGTATTGCTTCATCTAATACTGGGATACTAACAAGAATAGAATGCATTCTCCTTGCAGATAATGGTAAAATCACGAGGCAGAGGCGATAAACAGATAGGGAAAGGAGAGTCCTCCTGGGGTAGGGGACGAGGCATGATTAGATTGACCCCACAAGCCCAACAAGCTATCAAGGACACCAGGAGAATCATAAGGGCTGCTGATAGAGCTGCTTCCCAGTAGGGAAGTGAGTATATGCCCTCCCGGGAGGCATCCGACTCCGACTCCATGCCAGAATATGTTCTTGAGTGGACGGAGAGGCCTAGATTGAGGGATACACCTCCGGGCACCCCTACTGCCCAAGCATCAATGCACATTTCTTCTGAGTCGTCTGAGGGCTCAACTGTAGGTAGTGACAATGCATATTCTACCTCACCTACAGCTTCACTATCCGGTGAGGATCCCGCAGAAGAAAAAGGAGTGGTTGAGCCCCAAGTAGGAGGGGTGGAGAGAACCAAGAACCCGGAGGCATGGCAAGACAGGTTTGTGAGTGAAGTGGCCTACCACAAGTGTAGAGAATGGTGTCCCGAGAGGAAGTTAATACCTGAGCGGAAATTCATCACAAAGGACCTTTTGCCTCATAACCCCAATGTGCTGAGGCAGTTCAGAGAAATATTAGGATGGGACTATTTCATAGGCCACGTGGAGGATGCAAATGAGCACTTGGTGAAGGAGTTTTACACAAATGTTGCCCACATCAAAAAGGGCACCACAGTGACCAAAGTGCGAAATTTGAAAGTAAAATTTGATGGAAAAACGATCAATGACTACCTGGGCTTCCCGGAGGAGGATGAGGCATTGTACTTAGAAAAAGGGTGAGACATCTGAAGCAAAAGGGTGGGAGACATTTGTTTGTAGCAGGATAGACCCCACCACTAACGACAACTCTCTTCCTAGCTCCCGGGCTATATTGGTGGCATCGATCATGGCGGGGTACCCGATCAACATCAAGAATCTGATGTCCAGGGTGATTACACGGGTGGTGAATGAGGGTGAAAGATCCTACCCCTTTCCAAATTTCATGTCCATATATTTTGAGGATCTAGATGTGGAGAAGAGAGGATTTGATGTGAAAGTGAAAGCCAAGTCACTTTTCTCCTGGTAGAGCACCAAGGGTCCTGACAACCCCAAGGACCCTAAGGGCAAAGCCACTACTTCAACTAGCCAGTCTAGAGAGCCAGTAATAGTAGTGGCTCCTACTCAGCCTCCTTCAGCCACACCAGACATGGCCCCAGGACCCTCCATTTCTACAGCTCAAGATATCCCCTCTTCCGCAGCATATCCTTTGATTGCCCACCACCTAAGCCAGACCCTTTCCAGTATCAACAACTGGGTGAAGACAACTACTTCTAAGTTGTTTGTACTTTCTACTTCGGTGGTAGCCCAGTCTGCACCCCCTCAGCCACAGGTCCCACAGTCAGTGAAGGACACTCTCAAGGAGCTTCTGGAGAACCAAAAGAAGCTCCTGAAGAACCAGTAATTAATATTGGACGTTGTGGGTTCACACAAAAAAGCATTGAAGGATTTGGCCAAAGAAGCAAAGAAACTGAGGAAGAGTCGGGCATCCAAGGAGTCGGTGAAAGAGTTGAGAGTGGAGGTGGAAGGGTTGAAGGCGGATCACTTGCCTTTGGACCTTCTATTGCATGACTCGGCTCTAGCAGCCCAACCTGAGTAGGAGAAAGAGAGGCCACCCATGAGGAATAGGGTGATTCCCTGTGCAGATGATGCTGTTATAGAGTTGGAGGACCCGCAGGGAGGCTCCTCTAGAGACCCCCAGATTCCAATACAGGCCCAGGTCCTAGTGGAGACACAGTTTTCAGGGAGCCAGTCACAGGTTCCCGAGCAGTCCGAGGACCCAGGGACCCAGACCCAGGATCCTATGCAGATGGAGGGCCAATAGGGAGTTTCTTTTTTCCTCTCTATCTTTTCTTGTGCTTATTTTGGTTAGTTAGCATTGAGGACAATGATAGCTTTCATTTGAGGGGGTAGCCCTATATTGATGACTGTATATATGACATTACCTTTTTCTTTATACTTTCTTTTTACTTTTGATATGTACATAATTTTATCATTTTATTGCACTTTCCGTACTTTTTTACTTTTGGTCTGTATATAAAGTTACGTTCTAATGTATATATTCATTCTCCCTTATGTATATTCGACTAAATCCCCTCTTGTATATATTTATTTTACTTTCCGCATTTCTCCTTTCATAGCTTCTTATTTTATCTTCGTAACTTTTTGTTTTGAGTTTTTGCGTGTAATAAGCCTTTGATTTTCTTAATGTCATGGTTCTTTCCAAATGTGGAATTTGTGTGAACCGGGTGGCTCTTCCCGATGATGGATGGCATGACAACCTTCTTAAGGGTTTGGTGTCTGTTTCCTTTTTGCTTTTTGTGTAAATAGTAACTAGTGAGTAATGGTGCCTCAGGCAAAGCTTCACTTGGGCCTAATATATTTTCCTTTGATCCTATGGTCAAAAATAAATTGTTGTGTATAGGATGGTGAAAGTAGTGACCTTGAGACTCTTGTGTTGACCGATAATCATCAAGTGGTTTTTCGGGACCATTGTGTTGCTCAAATCTTAGCTAAGGTTGTTGTGGGCCCCCGACTCTGTCTCTTTAGCAATCTCATAGCTTGTGTGGTGATAATTTGAATTGCAAGTCCAAGTTCCGCGCCATTAGTCTAGAACATGCCCTGAATGTTTGTCTAGGCGAAATCCTAAGTGTAATTTGACTTGAGATATAATTATAGGATCTCCTTGATCCGAATGATATCTGGAACACTTCCATAGCCTACCACTGATAATATCCCTAGTCAACCTTTTTGAGCCATAGACCTTTTTCTTTCAAAAATCACGATACAAGCCTTTACCCATTCTAAAAATACCCTCTCTTGGCACCCGATCTTTTTTTAGCACAAGGCAAAAGCATAAGTTTGGGGGGAGAGACGAGGAATGCAACAAAGTTGTAAAAAGGTACAAAATAAAGAAAAGGAAAGGCAATGAAAAAGAAAGAAAATCAAAAAGACAAAAAGAATGATCAATGTAGAAAAGAATGAAGGGATTCAATAAAAGTAAAGAGATAAAAGGTGTGAAAAGTTGATAAAGGAGAAAAAGGTTTGAAATGAACAAGAAAGAGTGACAGTGTGTCTCTCTAATCCCTAAGAAAGGATTTAATGACTCAAAAAGTCAAGAGAATGTATGCCAAAAAGAAGCAAATGAAGTGCTAAAGGGAGGATGGAACCTACTTAGACCAAATATTTCTTACCCTGAACCAAAAGCCTTCGCTACTTCACCATAAAATCCCTATGTGATCTTGAGTTGAATGAAGCTTACATTAGTGGTGACTCACATAAGGGGCAAGCCTATGGTACTTAGAGCCGGACTTGTGACCTTTCTTTTAAAGAGATGAGTGTGCTTCCACTATCCTCGTTCTGAGTGCTACAATCTAAAAGTGAGCTTTGCTTAGGGAGAGTTGAGAAGTATAAGTTTGCGTCCAAAATCACCAAAGTAGTAGAAAGAGTTTCTTTGATGGGTCGAGTCAACTCTTGATGCTCTTGTGTCACACTAAATCCATGGTGTTTAGAAGGTCGAATATTGTTAATGATTCATTTCAATTAAGGGCAATTGTTAGTCCCATTTGATGCTAGATGAGATCACTTTAGGTCAGCTTAATTTTCTTGGGTTTACTCTTAAGGAGGTAGGTCATACTTTGTTTGCTTGAGGACAAGCAAAAGCTTAAGTTTGGGGGAGTTGATATTATGGTTTATTTTACACTCCTTCTTACTTGAGTTTTGATTTAAAATGTATACAAAATAGTCCCAAAGGCTTACATGTTGTACTTGTTTGCAGTGTTTGGTCAAAAAGGTGAAGATTAGTCGAAACCAGCTTAAAAAGGAGTGAAATATGCACAAGTACCAAGAACAAGTCCAAGCACAGTGCAACAGATCCACTGCGAGCGCATTCCATTTAGTGTGGTCCGTTGTGAGGAGATTTAGGGAGTGCATATTTTGGAAACTCAAGCATTGCGGCCGCAAAGCACCGCAATGGCCTCACCGCGCCGCAATCAAAATTATGCAGTCCGCAAAGAAGGAGTTCAGAGAGTTGGGACTTTGAAGAATTAATGCCAATGCGGTCCGCAGTCCTTTTTGTGTGGACCGCAATTGAAGCCATCGCGGTCGCGATGCATTATATGAGGCCCGCGGTGGCCAAGTTTAGAGAGCAGAGATCTAAAGCCAAGAAGCCTCACCGCGGCCGCACTTGATTTTGTGCGGACCGTACTATCCCCGCAGGGGTATTTTTGTCCAGAAAATTCGGCCTAGTATAAATACTTTCTTTTCCCATTTTTAGGTCATCAGTTGTAATCTAACTTTCAGCTGCGCTCGTGAACAGTGGTTTTTGACCATTTTGAGTCATTTGTAGCTACTTTAACACTGAAGTTTCTTTATCTTAGTTTATAATTAAATCTTAAGGGTTTTTCTTCATCTATTTCTTTATTTTCTTTCATTATTATGAGTAGCTAGACACATTAGCTAGTGTTGTGGCTCAACCCTAGTGTGGGTATTTGATGGGTCTTGAGTTTTAATGCTTGAACGTATATGGGTATTTGATATTTTGACTAATTTATGTTTTCCATGTTTAATTAGTGGTTGCAAACACTAATTTGTGCCATTTTGACTTAAGCTCTTCTTGAGAAAGAGAGTTTGAGTCTAGGAAAATTAGTCCAAAAAGGAATTGGAGCGTATTCAAGAGATTGATAGCCCCAATTAAATGGTTAAACCTAGAGATAGTAATACCCAACTTGTACCTAAATTGCTTGCACAAATTATCATACCCAATAGTCTTGAGAAAGTCAATTAAGGCAAAATCACTCAAACTGTCGAGAGGTATAGAGTGAGAAGTTTTGTGCAATGGTTATATCATAATCCCCAACATGACAACCTTTCCTTAGATTCGAGAACCTGTCAAGTATTCACCTAGGAGAAAGTCATTTCCCTAGTGCTTTCTTAACCATTTAGACAACCTTTCAATCATCTTACTCTTAGCTTAATTTAGCATCTTATTAGCGTAATATTAGAAGTAAAATCAAAAGACCAATTATGATTGGAAGAGTAATTAAGAGCAATTACGCATCTCTAGTTCAGATAGGAATCCAATTCCCACTTCTAGCTCCCTGTGGATTCGATCCCAACCATATCGGATAAAAGCTGCTTCAACCACTCTCACAACTTTGTAGTGGTACAAGGTTGTCACCGATCAGATCTCTCGAAATACCGATCCGTAGTCCCAAATGAAAATACCCAGTATATCTACCGGGTGCAGTCCCGTAATTCCAATATAAAAGTGCAGGGGGGTCTTCCGAAATACAAATCTGTAGTCCCAAAGTAAACAGGAAAAGGGATCTCCCAGGATACCGTCCCGTAGTCCCAAAATAAACATACGGTAGCAACATGAGGAATACTCGATTCAATTCAAATTTCATACCAAGGTAAAATAGGTATTTCTAACCTAGCATGATGCGCATAATTCAAATAAGGTAGTTTGAGCAAGTAAAGCAATTAAGAGCAATTACGCATGAAAATAGAACACTTATATTGCAAGTAGTATAAACAGGAAAGAGAACACAATTATAGTTACTATATGAAAATAGGATTTTCAATAATTCGCACAAGTACGCACTTGTCACCTCACGTATAAGGCCTCTCAAATATAAACAATACCAAATCTTAGGGGGTTTCCCCCACACAAGGTTAGGCAAGCCACTTACGTCGAACCGGCTCAAAAATCAATCTGAAATCACGCTCTTGCCACGAGTACTCAACTCCAAATGGTTCAAATCTATTCAAATCAATTGCATAATGTAAATATAACTTCAAGTAACTGATTCCACTAATTAATTCTAAGCTAATACGCGAAATTAAGAAAAATGACCAAAACACCCCCGGGCCCATATCTCGGAATCGGGTAAAATTTACATATTCGGAATCCTCACACTCTCACGAATTCAGTCATACCAAAAGTACCAAAATCAGACCCCAAATGGTCCCTGAAATCACCACTCAAATCTCTCCAATTAACCAAGCCCTAACCCCCAATTTACCATTGATTTCTCCCTTAAATTTCATGCTAACAACAATAAAAATCACCATAATAACGAGCTTAGGAACCAAGGACCTTACCTCAATGAATCCCTCTGAAAATCTTCCTTGAAATTGCTTCCAAAAGCTTCTTCCCGTTTGAAATGTTATGAAAAATAGCCCAAATTCGCGAAGGGCGAAATATATATGTTCTGACCGAGCAAAACCGCATATGCGATCCAATTATCGCACCTGCGGTCCCAGATGTGTATCTGCGATTCTTCACTTATTCGCCAGCCATCGCACCAGTGATGACCTTCTCGCACCTGCGCCTTCGTAGATGCGCCCAAATTTCCGCATTTGAGGCTCCAACCTTTCTTCCTCTTGGCCGCATCTGTGGCTTCACCTTCGCTTATGCGGGCTCGCACCTGCGGTCCCCAAGCCACAGGTGCGGTTATGACAGCAAACTCAGCAGCTTCAGCTGCAAATTCCCAACTCCATACTTCCCGTTAACCATCCGAAATCATTCCGAGGCCCCTGTACCTTAACGAAAAATATGAATAAGTCCTATACCACTATTCAAACTTGTACCAACCTTCGAAACACTCAAAACAACATCGAATCATCAAAACACCCTCAGATTCAAGCCTGTGGATTCTAAAATTTCAAATTTCTGCTTTTGATCAAAAAGTCTATCAAACATCGTCCGAATGACCTAAAATTTTACACATATATCACATTCAACACTACGGAGCTACTCCAACTCTCGGAATTCCATTCCGACCCTTAGATCAAAATCTTACTATCGAACTGGAAACTTCAAAAATTCAACTTTTGGCATTTCAAGCCTAATTAAGCTACGTACCTCCAAAACACAATCCGAACACGCCCCTAAGCTCGGAATCACCCAACGGAACCAACAAAATTCCATTCTAAGGCCGTCTTCACACTGTTCCGACTACGATCCAAATTCTAAAACTTAAACTCTCATTTAGGGACTAACGCCTCATTTGTTTTTTTTTAAGATTAAGACGTCTGAATTTGAATACACATCTGAATATCAAAATGTGTATTAAGATTAAGACATCTGAATCTGAATATATATATGATATAATAAGATGTGTATTAAGATCTGAATTCTAAATAATTAAGACTGTTTGATTTTTAACATCTGAATGTATAAAATTTATTTATTTGAAAATTAATAAACATAAAATTCAAATAAAATAATAACTAATATAATATTCTATCAATGAAATATATAGTTTTTTAATATATGATAGTTGTTGGTGATGATGGCTACGGATGAATGCCGACTAGAGGCGGTGGTGGGTGGTAGTTTTGGTTGATGATGGTGGTTCATGCTAGTAGCTAGTAGTGATTGGTAGTGGTGGCAATTATGGTTGAGAATGGTGGTGGTGGGTGGTGATAGTTAATAATGACGGGTGGTAGTAGTAGTTGTGACTGAGAAAGGTGGTGGGTGGGTGGTGGTAGGTTATAATGATGGGCAATGCCGGCTGTGGTTATTGAGGGTGATGGGGTGGTCAGTTGTGGTAGTTGAGGTGGATGAGTGTTGACTGTGGGTGAGAATGATGGTGGTCGAAGTGGTGGGGATAGTGGGTGGTGATAATCGATAATGGTGGCAGTTATGATTGAGGATGATGGTGGTGTGGTGGTGATGGAGGTGGCGGTGGTGGTGGTTGAGTATGGTAGTGTTGGCATGGTGGTAGTTGATAATGGTAGGCGGTGACGACAGTTAATAATGAATATGTGATAGCATCTTAATGAAATTAGGTCTCTATTATAGATCTTAATCATACATACCTATTCAGACTCATTAAGTGGTTGTGAAGTATAAAAACAAACACACTTAATGATTAAGATCTGAATAATTAAGATTCAGACTTTAAAAACGAACGCACTTAATGTTTGAGATCTGAATGATTAAGATTCAGACCTCCATTAAGTGCAAACAAATGAGGCCTAAGTGTCCCAAAACTCTCCGAAACTCCAAATAAATCCTCCCAACAACTCACAATAGCAGAAACAAATACGGAGAAAGTAGTTAATATGAGATCAGAGTGTTAATTCTTAAAATGACTGACCGGGTCTTTACATAAAGTTTTATATAAATGTCTTAAATATGTAATTAACTTCCCATTTAGTAACATACTACTGACTTTATCTTCAACATTAACAAATAGATCTGATAATTCATGGAGATGTAACTTAGTAGCTTCTTGTTTAGGGATGTTGTAGCATGCTTTTAATTTCTTTTACCTTTTCAACTTTCTATTGAAATATTTAAAATTGTGATGTCAATAAGAATTGTTTGTGCATATTGATTGAATAATATAAATTTTATTAATGTTATATAATTTTTCAAAAATTAAATTTTTCCTTATATTAATGTTCCACTCCAAGATCATAGAGTTTAGAAACTAGAAAAGGGAATTTTCTTATTCTTATTCTTCTACTTTTTCTTTAAGAACTTTTCTAGAGAATAAGAAGACTGCAAAATATATATCTAGATGAAAATTCAGTAGCTAGAATTCTGCCCATTAGTGAAGTGTAGGGGTGTTCATGGTTCGGTTTGGGTCGGTTTTTTTCGAAAAAGAAACCAAACCAAGTAAGTCGGTTTTTCAAATATTAGAACCAAACCAAACCAATTAAGTCGGTTTTTTATCGATTCGGTTTTTGTCGGTTTTTTGGTTTTTTCGATTATTTATCGATTTTTTTCTTAAATATGAGACATACACTATCAAACGAATATTCCGGCGACTATATTTTCAACATAACACTATCAAATCAATTGCATTTTGAGAAATCTATCATTTACCAAGATATATTAATGATAATTGAATCAAATAATAATGAATAATTTAAGTACTCAATTAAAAATTGATTATTATTAAAATGAAATAAATTCTTTTTGTACTTAGCAAAAGAAAACTACCAATCAAACTAGAGTGTAAATGCAAAGAATTAGATTATTAAATAGCGAAGAACTAGACTAAGAATATAAATGACTAATATGTACCATAAAATTTTAGAAACTTATATAAAAATATACACATATATAGGTGTAATAATAAATTTAAATAGCTACTTTTATAGTCTGTTTGGTTCGGGTTTTTTCGGTTATTTTTTCACTAAAACCCAAATCAAACCAAATTTGATCGGTTTTTAAAATTCAAAATCAAACCTAAAAAGTATCAGTTCTTTTAGTCGGTTTGGTTCGATTTTCGGTTTGGTTCGATTTTTCGGGTCGCAAAGAAAACATGTTTTTTAAATAGAAATGTTAGCAAGCAAACAGAACATGTTTAAAAAAAAAAAAAAAAAAAAAAAAGAATTTGAGGCACCAAATCTGTTGACAAAAATAGCTACAGAGGTAGCCACAGACAGCTGAGTTCGCAGCTAAAATCCTGCCCTACCCCAATTACTATTTTTTGAAAATGTATTTTGATCCGCCCCGCCCTTTCCCATTAAGACTTTGCCCTGCTCAGTCCCATTAAGGTTTTGCCTTGCCCCACCTGGCCCATCCCTATAATCTTGTTTTAGGTAAATCCTTAGGCTAACTAACTTGAGCATACAATTTCCATGAACCTAAATTGAGACTCAAGCAAAAAAAATATTCTCGTATGTTTTATTAAATAGAAAAAATTGAACGTGCGAAAAATGCTAGAATTAAATTTCTTGAAAATTAGGGGAGATAATTATAATTTTGAAGAAAAAAAAAACGGATACTGTCGTAATTAATTATTAAGAACAATGGGGAGGACAGGAGGTGAAAATAATGAAAAACTTGAAACGTTTACTCCATTATTACTTTGCCATAATAGTTGAGAATGCAGTCATCCTAATCTTTTTCATAATTGGAAATTTAAGGGAGCATAATTATATTTACATATTAGCAAGCAAAATGGTAGATTTTATTCCCCTATGTTTTATACTATATAAAGGCTGATATTGCTTCATTCATAGGCAAAAGAAAAACATGAATAACTCTTTCAAATTCCAATTTTCTATACTTTTAATATTCTTTTTAGTAAACCCCAGATTCTCAAGATTGACCAATTCAGTGGATCCTTCAATTCCATTTTTTGCATCAATTAACAATGAATTAAAGACTATTATAAATATGCATTGTGTGGTTGATGATTTGGACATTGGATTTGCTCCTATTCTAATTGGTAAACACTTTAGTTGGACACAATATGTGAATCCTAAGAAAAAGAAGAAAGTGATTTCAGTTTGTGATGTGATGTCTGGTTCATTATTTGGTGAGTTTAAGTTCTTTGATTTTGATCGAGATTCTAAAAGATGTGATAATAGAAGGTGTATTTGGTATGTTAAGACTGATGGTGTTTATCTTGACATCAAAGGCAAACAAGTTTTGCAATTTCATTGGTCCTTCTAATCTATGTTGCACAGATTCTCTCAAATATTGGCGCATTCGTATCGGACTCTTAAAAAATGCATTACTTTTGAAGGATTCGACACACACTCAAAAACATTTTCGTAGAGCCCGAGCAGCATAGCTCCTAATAGTAATTTTCTTTTTTTCTTTTTTGAATTATCAGAAATTGATATATTAAATTACTTGAATTATGTGTTCTATTTAATAGTTTGGAGTTTGTTCCTGTTTTTGTTTTTGTAATGATCAGAGGGAAACTTCTTTTCCTTTGGGTAAGCAAACTAAAGTGACTGCTCTTGTTCTTCTGATTTACTTAAGCCAATGTAACAGAAAATGCTCGCATGCAGAGTTGGAGTTAGAGTTTAAAATTTATGAATTTGAGATTTTACTTCTTTTAAATTATTGAATTTTAAATTAATAATTTGTATGTATTCAGTAGTTTTTTTCAAGATAAATATTAAATTTGGACCAAAACTATTGGATTTGGC
Organism: Nicotiana sylvestris; assembly: GCF_000393655.2. Lineage (NCBI taxonomy): Eukaryota > Viridiplantae > Streptophyta > Magnoliopsida > Solanales > Solanaceae > Nicotiana > Nicotiana sylvestris. The sequence goes on from NC_091057.1 coordinate 28,068,293, forward strand.
TACTCTGCCCTTGCTCGCATGCCACGAGGTTAAATAAAAAAGAGTAGAAATTAGATGCATTTTAAAGACATGTAGCGTAGCTCAAAGCGAACAGTCACTAATTGATTAAACGGTTACAAATATTCTGTTTTTTCTGTATGCATAATTTCCTATATATATTACGATTATCTATCACAGTCAACAGTTGAAATTAGAGATATAACGAGATAAGGAACAAAATTCCAAACGAGAAAATATTTTCGGGTATATAATTTCAAAAATCCCTGAAGTAGAAACTTTTTTTAAATAATTACTTAATAAAACACAAGTAATTCTTTAAAAATAAGAACCAAACTGTCTCACATTTTCCTTTTAAGAAATTTCAAAAGATTCACGTCCTACATTTCGTTTTTCAGTAATTACTTGAAATTAGTATCTTTCCTCATTTAATCTAATTTGCTTGTTCACACTTCACAATAAATATGATTAAATGTTGTAAAAATTAATCCATTTTATGTTTTTTAGAATAACTCTTTCTTACAGAATGGGACGCAAATAATTTTAATTTCTATTTGATTGTCTCAAATGAAATAAACTTTTCCACTTTCATAAGCATATAAAAGATATCAGTATGTATATAACAAGACTTAAGGAAATAAAGACTTGTATATTCCAACAACCATAAAACAAAAGAAGAGACAGAAAACATGAATAAATCTTTCAAATTCCAAGTCCCTATAGTTTTTATATTCTTTCTATTACGCCCCACATTTTCGACATTGATGAATTCAACAGATCCTTCAATTCCATTTTTTTAGAAAACAACAATGATTTAAAGAGTACTATAATTTGCATTGTGTAGTGGATGGTTTGGACATTGAATTTTCTCCTATTTTTGCTGGTAAAGACTTTAATTGGACCCAAAATATAAATCCTGGGGGAAAAAAGGAAGTGATTTCAACTTGTGGTGTGATATTAGGTATATTAATAAAGGGAAATTTGATTTTTTGATGCTGAAAGGGTTTCTAAAAGATGTGATAATAGAAAGTGTATTTGGTGTATTAAGACTGACGGTGTTTATATTGACATCAAAGGTAAATATTTTTTTTTTGGGTTTCCCACCTGGTGTCCGGTACCCGTATTGGAACCCGGCTATATTCGGATTCGCGCCGCATAAAGTCTCATTCGGGGGGAAGCGCTCCCTAACAATGATTTTTCCATACTCGGGACTCGAACCCGAGACTTCTGGTTAAGGAAAGAGCAGTCACATCCACTATACCATATCCTTTGGTGGTTAGGTTGAAAAATAAATTAGGGGAAAACGCCGTCTGTGGGAATTGAACCCAAAGGTAAACAAGTTTCGCAATTTCATTGGTTCTCCTAATGGCTAGCTATTGTAATTGACATAATGGGGATATTATGTGCTATTACTTGATATTAATATGTTTTATATTGAATAGCTTAGTGTTTGTTCCTGTTTAATTTTTCATCAGAATCAAGACAACTTTTTTTTTTTCGTTTTGATAAGCAAAAGAAATAACTCTTGTCAATCTTTTTTCTTTTTCCCTCGGATTTATTTAGGGATTCTTCCATTTCTATATGATATTTGAAACTTATTTATTAAAATTTAAATTTATCTATCCCCTTTAGTTTTGAGTATAAGTTAATCAATAGGGAATTATCTCTTTAACAAACTATTTAACCAATTCTAATATCCAGAATTTTGGCAAGCAAGAGTGAAGACAAATAAAAAAAAGTGCATCAACTTCAATGATAACTTACAACTAAAACTCAATGTTGTCACGATCCGGAACTTTTACCCTCTGTATCATGATGACGCCTAACATTTCACTTGCTAGGCAAACCAATGTTAGAAATAGTTTTTAGCCATTTTAACAAATCAATTTAAATGATAACCAAGAAACCGAATAAAACTTAAATAGAGCGGGTAAACCAAAACAATAGCGATGTCAAGATACAATCCCAGAACGGGTGTCACAAGTACAAGAACGACTAGAGTACTACAAATAAAAGTATGAAATGAAAGCATAACTGTCTAAAATAAAGTAAACAACTAGAGTGATGTAGAAGGGGACTTCATGGCTGCGAACGCCATCCAGTTGTACCTCAAGTCTCTGTTAGACACCGGATCCGAGCAATCTACTGACCGCCACTGGAACAGACTCCAAAATCTGCGCAGAAGTGCAGAATGTAGTATGAGTACAACCTACCCCATATACTCCGTGAGTGTCGAGCCTAACCTCGATTAATAAGTGACGAGGCTAGCAGTAGTAGTAGCAGCAGCAGCAGCAGCAGTAGTAGTAGTAGTAGTAATAGTAGTAGTATACTCTTCTAGTAGGAGAGGAGGGGGAGGAGGAGGAGAGGAAAACTGGAAAGGTAAGGCAGTGAACTTATAAAAAAGAATTCAACTCTTCTAATCAGAGAACCAAAAATGACCGATCTCTTAATTTCATGTAGCAACATTGTAAATCAACACAATAATAACAATGAATAGAAAACACACAATCCATTCTGGAGCGCAACACGATCCCGCTGTACAAACACAATCCTCCCTTATTTCACCATATCAATATCAAGAATAACATATAAAACCCGTTGGGGCATGCAACCCGATCCAACATATCAATATCAAAATCCATCCTTATTTCGCTCTATCAATATCATAATCACATATAACATCTGTTGCGGCGCGCAACCTGATCCCACCATATCAATATCAAATCTTTCCTTATTTAACCATATCACCACTATCGCGGCATGCAACCCGAACTACAAACAAATTCAATAAATGTAATCAATCCAACAACTCAATTCACAAGAATCTCTACGATTAAAGAATATGAAGCAAATCATTAAAGAGACATGTATTGTCACGAACCAAATTCCATTACAGGTTGTGATGGCGCCAAACATCGTTGTCAGGCAAGTCAATCCTAATCAACTAGTGAGTCCTCATTATTTTACCAACACACCCAAATATTTTTCGTAACAGTTAAGCTTTTAACAATCGATAATCAATAAGTTTGTAATGACATAAATACATCCCAAAACAATAGTCTACAGTGTGTGCCAGGAACTAGTGTCACAAGTGCTAGGGCAACTAGTAGAATGTACAAAAAGATCATTATCCTATTGCCTAAAATAGAATAGACAATACATAATAATAACAAAAGAAGAGAACTCCGGTATGCTGCTGAACGACTCAGAAGGGGGTAGCTCACCGTGAGATCTCGATCAGGAATCAGGAACGCGCGCCGAAAGGGTAACTAGATGCATTGCCTCAGATCCTATCCAGTTAAGTACAGAAACGTAGTATGAGTACATAAACAACATATACCCAGCAAGTATCCAGTCTAACCTCGAAGAAGTAGTGACGAGGGGTCGAATTGACACTTACTAAGGTCAATATCAATAATAATATATAAGACTTATACTAAGCATGTTTGGCATGAGTCTAACAACAATCTTAGAATTTAGGAGAAAAACGATATATCAATTTCAGTCATGTCATATAATAATTTGCACTTCAAAGCATTTAAATAGAATAAACCACGAAAAATATCATGCGCACATTATGCTGAGGTCGTATGGCCTGGTCCAACATAATAATAATTGTATACTTCCAGAGGGTTGAATGGCACGAACCATAGATGCATCTATTTCTACTGAGGCGATCGGCCCGATCCACAAACAACAATTATTATCAAGAAGGCACATAAAGGCGCATTTATAGTCAAATAATCTCATACAAGTTCTGAAGTAAGTGCATACATTCATTTATATTTAATTTCAATCTCTAACATATCCTAAGTGATCTCATTAGCAAGTAAGAACATAAGCATTTGCAAGTATGGCATGATACGGGTCCTTAACTACCCGGACAATTAGCATTTTAGTAGCTACGCAAGGACTCTCGTTACCACGTACGACGTAGCCCCCACATACAATCACATACATTTATTACATTCACCTAGGGGTTTATTTCCCTCTTACGAGGTTATAAAGGAGACTCACCTCGCTCCAAAGCTTACTTCCTATATCAAGAACGTGCTCAAACCCTCAATTTGGAGCCGATCGATCCCAAAACTAATAAACAGGGTAAGAACTAGTCAATACAAGCTCAAGAGTTCATATTCTAACTATTAAAGTAATTTTCCTCTCCTAAATACAAGTTTCCTAAAATCCACCCTGGGCCCACATGCCCGAATTCCAAATTTTTTTAGGAAAGTTGTTAGAGTCCGGAACCTAAATATTATTTTTTTGGACTCAAATTACCTTAATAAATGTTTAAAAAAATATATTTCTATATATAGCATGCAAATACAAGACGCTATACCTTAACGGTAACGTCTGCCGTTAAGTTATAGCGTCTTGTATTCATACGCTATACATATAGCGCCAAAAAAAATGCTATACCTTGAATATTGACCCACCAATAAGTGAACTGACAAACACAATAATTTAAATGTGTATAGCGCATAGTTAAAGAACGCTATATGGCAAAAAAATTTCATATCCCAGCCTAGCCATTTCCTATATAAAGTGGTTAGAATTTTAGGAAAATTCGTTCACATAAAATTCTAACTCCCGTTCAATTTTTTGTTGTTGTTAAATTTTGAAGCATTTTTTTCGTAATGGCTGAAGAGCATAGAATAAGAGTTTCATTATATTGGGGGGTGAGGTTGTGATGGAGAATAACTCTGTGAGGTATAGTTTATCTCCGCAGGGTCATGTTAAATTACCACTTACAATAGAGTACGATAAATTGATAGGAAACATTCAGTGATACTTAAAGTAATCGGAAGATATCCATTTTCTGTCACTCCGCAAGGGGCTGCTTTTTACTCGGAGTTAAACATCTACGATAATCAAACTTTGAGGGATTCTCTGAGGACTCCAGATGAATACCAGGAATATCTTGTAATAAATATGTTGGATATGTACGTCAAGGTCGAAGATGTTCCAAACAATGAGGTTGTCGAACAGGTTCCGGATAACCCCCAGTCATCGGGTGGCTATTCTGGAGGAGTTTTTGCTGGACAGGTTCCGGATGAAAGAGTTTTCCTTGATTTATACTTATCCCCGCCTGCTTTACATAATTCACAAGACGAGTGGTAAGCTTCAATTTTCCTTTGTGTTACGATGTACATTTTTGTTGTATTGAATTTGTATTAACTCTCATATATTTAACAGGGGGTACCGTCCGGATATGAATTTTACAAATTATGAACCCAAGCATAGTTTTGGTGTGTTGGATCATGGTGGTCCATCCAGGAGCCATCACCTAAATGAAAATGTCCATCATGGAATTTTATCACATTACGACTTGTAAGTGAAGTGATACGGCTATATGGAAAGTATTTATTAAATTCAGCATCTTATTATTTTGTTGATTGTGCAGTGAAAATGAGCAAGTTGAACCAAATGTACTCACTCAATTGCCCGAAGATGACGTATTAAATCGGGATCTAGCATATGCACAGAGTGAGGAAGAGTGATTATGACAACAATGCTGATAAATCTGGAGACGAGACACCCTTTCCTCGTGAGGATGGTGATGAGGAGGATGAGAAGAAAGGACCTAATTTGATGAAAGAGTATGCTCCACCCCCTAGACGAAGAGTGTACGAGTCCCAAGTGTCGTTTCATTCAAGAGACATTCCTTACCTTGATAACTTGCCAAGCATGCCGGATGTGGAAGCTCTCACAAGGGATTTTGATGAAATTTGGATAGCAATGTGGGATGAGTCTAGACCAACGATGCTGGTAAAGGGCATGCTTTTTCCTATAAAGCGTGCCTAAGCAGGGCTTGTAAAATGCACAATGTAAAAGAGTGTCGTGAGATGACGGTATAGGAGTCAAGTACGGTTGTATACAAGGTTGTTTGTCACAGGTGGTTTTGGCCATGTCATTGGGTGTTGCATGCGAGCAAGAAGAAGACAGGTTTGTGGAAAGTGGGTAAATACATTCCCACCCACACATGCGAAATAGACACATTCAACGGGAATCACTTCAACTTGGATATTGACTTGATTTCTCTTGTTCTTATTCCACACATCGAAGCATCCATAAGGTATAAAATCAAAGAGTGTATTACAGCAGTCCACCAGGAACATGGCCATACCATTACTAAAAGAAAGGCATATCTCGGGCGCAAACAAGCGTTTGAAATAGTCTATGGTAACTGGGACAAGTCATTTGCAGATCTGCCTAGGTACATGGCTGCACTACAGCAGTTTAACCCCAGGACGGTTGTTGAATGGAAGCTTATGCGGATTCCAGGTAAACCAGAATATATATTCAATTACGTGTTCTGGGCGTTTAAACCAGCAATTGATGATTTTTTGCATTGTCGGCCCGTAATATCCATAGACGGCACTCATGTCTATTGAAAGTACGATATCAAGCTGTTGATAGCCGTAGCAGTAGATGCTAGTGGACAGATATTTCCTCTAGCTTTTGCTATTTGTGCCAATGAAAGCCAAGAGACGTGGACGCTGTTTTTGAACCACTTGAAAGAGCACGTTGTCAAACAGCATTTCGGTATTTGTCTAATATCTGATCGGCATGGTGGTATCTTAAGTTCTGTGGAGAACTTTCATGCATGGCAAGAACCTTATGCCTACCATCGTTACTGTGTTAGGCACCTTAAAGCCAATTTCCAGAAGGCATATCCCAACAAGAATCTGCATGATTTGATGTGGATGGCAGCAACAGACCACTAACAGCATAAATTCCGGAGGCACATGGAATATATCAGGCAAGGAGACGAGGCAGCCTATCGTTGGTTAATGCGACATGACCCTGAAAAGTGGACATTGCATGCAGATGGTGGCAGACGATGGGGAACTCTGACTACAAATGTGTCAGAGTCTTTCAACGGGTTATTGAAGTCGGCAAGAGGATTGCTTGTCACAGCCATGGTGTGGATGTAGTTCAAGCAGATGGCGGAGAGGTTTGTTGAAAGGTCTGTAGCTGCAACGTCATTGATGGAAAGGGGTGTTGAATTTATGCCAGTGCTGATGCAAAGATTTGAGAAATATAGACGGCGAGCACATTGGCATTCATTTTGCAGTATGATAACGAAAGAAATGTTTTGAAGTTCGCACTATACATCAAAATCGGGGTAATAATGAACATACTATAAATGAATCTACAAGGTTATGCTCTTGTAGGAAATGGTCCATCTACCACTTGCCTTGCTCACATGCCATCAAATGCTTTCAACAAGTTGGTTTGGGTGTAACCAACTATGTTGATCAACAATATAGTGTTGCGAAGGACCTAAACACACATAGTGGGCAGTTGCAGCCAGTGGGTGCTGAGCATTATTGGCCGCCTGAACCATTTAAAATGGTGTGTAACAAGTCCTATTTGCGTCGAATACAGGTGAAGAAGAGAACGCGTATACGGAACCAAATGGATGTTAGTGATATCGTTTATGCATGCAGATGTGGTATATGCTCGCAAACAGGACACGACCGTCGAAAATGTCCTTTGGGTGGCAACAGTAATCAAGCTCGGGGTGGGTGTTCTTCTATTGTGCCTAACTATCAATGAGTTTCTGTTGTAATATTTAGTTGTTTTGTTTATGTTGAAAGATCTATAAAATAAAATTATGTTTGTTAATTATGAGTTGAATTTTTCCATTTCAGTTTTTTAATGATAATAAAAAAATTATATATTCGGAAGAACTAGAAACAACGTTGAACTTTCATAAATCTGATTAATTTATGACTGTGTGGTGTCTTGTCGATCTGAAAAAGCTGCCCAACTGACATAAAGTTGTTCCGTACCCGTTAAAATATTTAACACGCAAAACATAGCGCGGGTAAATACTATGTTATGTCTATATATAGCGCGGTTAAATATTATGTTATGTGTGTGTGTTGTATTGTCGATCTGACATAAAGCTACCCAACTGACATAAAGTTGTTTCGTACTTGTTAGAACATTTAACACGCAAAGCCTAGCGCGGGTAAATATTATGTTATGTCTATATATAGCGCGGTTAAATACTACGTTATGTGTGTGTGTTGTCTTGTCGATCTGACATAAAGCTGTTTCGTACCCGTCAGAACATTTAACACGCAAGGCATAGCGTGGTTAAATATTACGTTATGTCTATATATAGCGCGGTTAAATACTACGTTATGTGTATTGTCTTGCATATAAATGACGAGCTCATTCTACATATTTTCTTCGCTCAAAAATAACTAATAGCAAATCTTCCTTGAAAAGCAAGTTTTTTTAACAGAAAAATGTCTCAGCCTATTTATGTCTCAAGGTGCAAGTGCGGAAAAAAATGCCAGATGCAAAGTTGTTGAGATAATGGTGCAGCTGGACGTCGCTTCTAGGAATGTTTGAACAAGTTTTATAATGTTCCCGGCGAACCTATTTGCATTTTGATGTATGGATTGATGAACCTTGTCATTAGGAATACTACAAAGGATTGTTGAACGATCTTAATGATTTGTGTTTAAACAGTGGGAACGTGAAAAACAACTTACAAAAGAGGTTGTGGAGTTGAAAGCGAAACTTAAAGAGGTAGAAGAAGAAAAAATTAAGCTGTTAGAACAATTTAAGTAGTTGGAGCAGAGAATAATAAGCGGCATTGATTAAATGTATGTGTTTAGTGTATCAATTTATCTTTATGTGTGTTGTCGTGTATTTTTATTAGTTGTACTGAAGCATTTTTTTATGTTAAGTTGCTATGTTTGTGTTCGTGTTGTAGTATTAAGCTAAAGTAGTTGTAATGAACTTTATTTTCAGTCATTGTAATGGAATTTTACTTCTTTACGACTTGTGTTCGTGTTGTAGTACGAAACTAGCTAATTAACGGAGAAATAAAAAAGTAATGCACATATTATATAAAAGTTGTTGTTAATGTATATACAAAAATATTATTTACATATAATAAAAAAAAAAGAATAAAATCATTGTGTCCCGCATCCAATGTGCTTCAACGCAGCCGCTGGCCTGAGGCGCATCGCATCCCGCCTGGGTACGTTATCGGGATCGTCATTGTTGACAGCCAATTTTTTCCCTTTATTTTTTTTTTGTAAAACACCTTTCAAAATAGCATGTATAAGCATATATGAGTATTTTCCAATGCTACATTATTTTTTTTAATTTTTCAAAGATTTTTAAATCAATTTACTACCCTATTTTACCAAGAAAACTCAATAATTATCCCCAAAATTATCATTTTTTGTGATTCATTTATTGGAGTCTCATGTTTATACTAAAATATAGCTAGTGTATTTTTTTACATATTTTTACAAAATTATTTGGTATTTTTTAAGGATAGAATTGCATAATTGCAATATCAGCCTTTTTTAGGTTTAAATTCGTTTCATATGCATAAAATGAGATTTTATATTTTTTAATTGATAATTATATATTATAAATCATTTTGATGCTTTCAATTTATTTCCAGAAATTAATTTACTTTTTTCATAATTTTAAGGGGGAAAATTAGCTATTTAAGTAATAGCCCAATTCGTTTCAATTTTAGCCTAAAAATCTGAATACCAAATTGGACCCCAATTTCAGATTACCCGACCTAGGCCCCAATTACCCCTACCTGACCTGAAACCTTGTTAAATCTTGGTCGTTGATCAAAAAGATCAACGGCCCTCATCCGTCCTTACCTTTTTTAACCTAACGACCCCCCAATACCCCTCTCATTCCTCACTCATCTCTATCTCTCTAACTCTGGTTCTCTCTAGAACCTTCCCCCTCCCCTCCTCTTCGATGAATTCTTTTCACCTTCTCCAACCACTTTCTAACCTGAATTCATGGTGGTTTCACCACCACAAAGCCACATATGGCTCCTCGCATTGGGTTACTGAAGCTGCATGACTCGACCATGAAGAGTTGGGTTCAGGCCATTGTCGACTCAAGTTCACGGCCATCTCCAGCCCTGTTCCGGCAAGCTGTGTCTATTTCGAAGCCTGGTCTCGACTCCTCTTACTTAGATCCAAGCCTTTCTCATTGTTTGGGTTCCTCTGAAAACCCTAGTTTTTAGGTTTTTCTGATCTTTTTATATCTGTTCCAGATTTATGCTTTCCCTAAGTTTTTAAATGAGTTTTTGGATTTTCTTTCAAAAATTATACTTTCGAAACCATCTATTTTTCCGATCTAGGGTTTTTCTGAAATATTTAGATGTTTTCTCGAATTTTCTCTTTCTTTTGCGTGTATTTTCCTCTGCTGTGTTTTTTCCCTACTGTGTTCTTGAGTGTTTCTTACTAAGCTCCTTATACTACATTCTAGTTAAGTTTCTTCTAATACTTCTTAACATGCTTCTCCTGCTATTCTTATCAATATCTCCAGTATGTTTCGTATTAGTTTCTTCTACCATGTTTTCTTTGAGCTCTTCTGTTGTGTTTCGTATGTTACTCTTATATCATGTTTCTCATGAGTATTTGTTGTTTTCTGATGGTGGAAACCCTAGAATTTGGGGGTCCCTCCAAATCTGGCTATGTGACTTGCTTGAACTAGGGTTTTATTTCAAAAACCCTCAACTCTTTCAGACCATTTTCGAGTCTTTGAACTGAGTGTGGACGTCCTTGTTTTCATATGATTCTGACCTTTTGCTAAACTATTCTAAGATCTTTTGCATTGGATCTTTTGTATGCTACTCGATGCTATCTCTCTTCTACATCACTGGCTTATGTGACAACCATTACCTACTGATTTTTGTGAAGGCACGAAATCTTGTTTCAACTCAACATGTTTGTATGCTATTTATATGTGATGAACCTCCCTCTAAAGGGGTTTTCAAATTTGTGATTAGTTCAGACTTCCTTCCGAATAGGTCTGACTGATTTCTTTCCATTATTTGCTGATTTCCATGTGATGCGACTTAATTTAAAAACCTTTTCTCATCTTTTCTGACTCGGTTCATTCATGGACCAATAATTGTAAAATCTCAGACCCTTTGATTTACTGGCTACTAATTGATTTTCTTACCTTACTTGTACAACCGTGTATTTCAAGTTCTGTCCTTAAATAACTTTTTATGTATTTGCCCCTAATTGCATGATTTGCATAAGATATTTATTTGACTTCTCCCCTTAAATAGTTTTCCCATTTGAATCTAAATTCCTTAATTAAAGAAAATCTTCTGTGATTGATTCCTAATTGATGATCAGTTCCTTAACTGCTTTCTTACCTTATTTCTGCCTGATTTTCACACTATAAATGCACATCTCTTTCACAAACTCATCATCAACTGAGAATCCTTCTAAACCCATACTCTCTCATAATAATATTTTCTTTTTGTCTGCACTGTGGCCTGTTTTGCAAGATTACTACATTTTCTCTATTTATTTCTTTGAAACTGGTATGTCCTAATTTAAGCTTCAGCATCATCACAATGTGTTCATTTACAACTTTTATATCCATGTCTACTTTACTATTTCTATAAAGTTCAATATTTAAGTTAGTACGCTCATATCTTTCTGTCTGTTTCTGCTGTGAATCCTTGCTCTCTATCCCTATTACCCCTATGTGTTTGGGAGTTATGACTTAAGGCATGGCAATGTGAGTTGTTGCCTATGAATTAAGTTTGAACCAATTGGGGTCTTAACCTCTAAGCAAACAGGCCGGAAGGTGTGCCAGCATCTCCCATTGCTGGGTGTGCCTATCAGCCTGCTTTTCTTTTGCCTCTTGCAAATTCCCCCATTCCCTACACCCCTATGTGTACTGATTTAAGTTGTTTCCCTTTTCCCTCTCCCCTTTCAGCACTCTATTTCTGCACTTGCACTCTCTTAGTCTCTAAGTTCTGCCCTCCTCTTGTGAGCCTTGCCTTGGGACCTTGAGTTCCCTCTAAACTTGGACACCTGAGGGTTGGTCCTTCCACACTGCACTATATCTTAATATGGTAATACATTTGGATGTAAGCACTGCCCGGAGTACATATGATACTCTTAGGGAACTTTGACACATCCAAATGGGAGAAAAGCTTTGGAACATGATCTCTTGGAGTTGGTTTACTTCATATTTCAGATAGGAAATCTGAATCAGGCTCTCCTTGGTTGTACTTTTTAATTTCTGATGTATTTTCTTCACTTTATTTTATTTTTCTGGGTTGTAATAACTTTGTAATGGAAACTCTCGAGGATGGCTAATGAAAAAGGGAGGGGTAACCATGTATGCAAAAAGGGGTAGATAACCTGCCTATATGAGCTTCTGAATTTCTGCATTTCCATGTAGATAACCTGCCTATAGGAGTTTCTGAATTTCTGCATTTCCATGCAGATAACCATGTCTTTAGGAATCTCTAATTTCTACACTTCCATATAGATACCACGTCTATAGGAATCTTGCATTCTCATATATAGAATTTCCTGAATTTCTGCACTCTCAAATAGATATCATGCCTATAGGAATCCTGCTGTCGTGCCCCTTTTCCTCACGGAAGTGGGTTCATGACATTTTGGGAGGATAACTCGTTCCCTTTCGGGAATTGGGTTTGGATTGAAAAGTCGCCACCTAATGATTTGAGTGCATTAGCACACTAAGAAGAATTTGATTTAGGAAACTAGAGATTGCGTAAGGGCTTGAAATTATCCCGAGGAGAAGGTGTTAGGCACCCCTCAGGATCCACTAGTGTGGTTCCCGGCCAGGTTATGGTTGTGACTGTAAGTACAAATAACATGAAGGCGAGTAAGACTTCAAATAAGAGGGGATTTGCACATAAGGGTTACAAATAGGTGAAATTAAAAGAAAACAAAAGAAAAGCTGAATTTTGAGAAAATAGTTTGAAATTTGAAAGTAAACAATGAAATAAACAAGTAAAGGAAAGAGGGTCCTAGGTTTACAAATAATATGGATCATCCCACACAACATCCGGTAATCACTCCTCAATGAGGGGCTACACGAGATGTTATCGCGTGGTCATCATATCCATATCTACCATTTCCCACCCCGTTAAGGTATTAAAGCGCTGAATAGTCTTGTTTACTTATTGCATGCTATTACGCGCCCTAATCCTATCAGCCCCGAAGGTACTTGGGACTACTAATCCTAAAAGGGCGGAAAAGTTAGCTTATTTGTGGTTTCAAAGGCAAAATTCTAAGGCGACAAACAAAAAAAACACATGTAGCAAGTTTGGGGAGAAAGCACATAAACAAATAAGGCTCAACAGACCTCCTTAAAACCAAAGAAAAGCACATAGTTTAGCATGCCTTGCACATACTGCTTAGGGTCTGATTAAAACTTAAAAGGTTGAGGCAGACTGATTTATTACATATTTCAGATAAGAAATCCGAATCAGGCCTGCCTGCTGGTTGTAAAAAATCTAACAAGTTTACCTTATGGCTTGCCTAAGTGTTAAACGAAGACTTATAGGCATCCTATCTAGTGATTTCAGAAATGAAGAGGTAAATGGATTACAGATAGGTTACCAGTTTTAACAGAATAATACAAGTTCTGCAATCGATAATGTGTTACTACTGACAATTTAAACTTACAAGCGAGTGAAGCGATTCAGATTTGATTAGAACACCTATAAGCATGTTTTCTATGTGTTTTTTAACTTAAAACATGTTATCTAGGTGCTGCATTTTATTACGAACGCGATATCTGATTTCACTGGTTATTAAAACCTATAACATGTTTGCCTAATGAGAGGCAAGTATGCAAGAATCAGAAAGGACTTATAGGCATATTATCTACATGCATGTTCATCCTATAGCCATGGTATCTATATACGAATGCAAAGATTCTTATAGTCATGGTATCTAAATGGGAATGCAGAAGTTCTTATAGTCAAGTTATCTACATGAATGCAGAAATTCATAAAGACAGGTTATCTTCATGAATGCAGAAATGCAGAAATTCCTAGAGACAAGTTATCTATGTGAATGCAGAAATTAATAAGCTTGGAGGCAAGTTATCTATGTGAATGCAGAAATCAGAAATTTCTATGAGCAGGATATCTACATGAATGCAGAAGTGCAAAAACTATAGGCAGGGTATCTATAAATGCAGAAGTGCAAAAACCCTATGAGCAGGACATCTACATGAATGCAGAAGTGCAGAAACTATAGGCAGGGTATCTGTATGAATGCAGAAGTGCAGAAAACCCTATGAGCAGGACATCTACCCCTTGCATGCATGGTTACCCCTCCCTTTTCACTAATTACCCCGAAAGTTTATTACAAAGTTATTACAATCCAAAAATAAAATAGAGAAAATACATCAGAAAATTGAAAATTACAACCAAGGAGAGCCTGATTCAGACTTCCTGTCTGAAGTATGAAGTAAACCAACTCCCAAGATCAAGACCCAAAGTCTTTCTCTCATTTGGATGTGTTAGAGTTGCCTAAGAGCCTCATATGGACTCCGGGCAGTGCTCGCATCCAAATACATTGCAGGATTAAGTCATAGTGCAGTGTGGAAGGGCCAACCCTCAAGTGTCCAAGTTCAGAGAGAACTCAAGGTCCCAAGGCAATGCTCACAGGAGGGGGGCAGAACTTAGAAGCTAAGAGTGAGTGCAAGTGCAGAGTTCTGAGAGGGGGAAAGGAGAATGAAGTAACTTAAAACCAGTGCACATAGGGGTATAGGGGAGTGGGGAATTTGCAGGAAGAGCAGGCAAAAGGGCATACCTAGCAATGAGACATACTGGCACACCCTCCAACCTACTTAAAGGTTAAGACCTCAGGGGTTCAAAACTCAGTTCATAGAAAACAATCCTTTTTGCCATGCCCTAAGTATCAACTTACAAACACATAGGGGTAATGGGATAGGGAGCAAGTGTTCACAGAAAGAGGCAAGCAGTAGCACATAGGCATATTAAGTTAGATGCTAAACTTTACAGAAAACAATAAAGTAGACATGGATACAAAGACTGTAAGTAAACACATTGGGGTGATGCTGAAAATTAAGTTAGGACATACCGGTTTCAAAGGGACAAGTAAAGAAGAAAGTAGTAGTCTTGTAAAAGCCAAAGTCCAGACAAGAAGCAAGAACACTCTAAGTATGAATTCAGAAGAGGTTGTGATCTTGTGAAGTCTAAAGTCTGTACTGGTGAAAAGGGGTCATGCATTTTATAGTGTAGAAAGCAAGCAGAAATAAGGTAAGAAAATAGTTTGAAGACTGATTGTCAATCAATTACACAAGGTTTTCCTTAATTAAGGGATTCCGATTCAAATGGGTAAAATTAATTAAGGAAAGAAAGTAGCCAAATACTTTGTGCAAAGTAGTAAATTAGAGGCAAATACATAAATGTTATTTAAGGAGAGGGTCTTGACAGTACACAGTTTGTGAAACTAAGGCAAGGGAATCAGTTAACAGCCAGGAAATCAGAGATCACGGATTTGGTATGAATGAACCAAGTCAGAAAGGTGGAAAAGGTTTTAGCTTAAGGAAAATCAGTAACAATCGATTAGACCTATTAAAAAGGGATTCTGAATCAATCACTAGTTTGAAAACCTCTTTGAAGAAAGAATCAACATATATAAAAAGCATACATCCACATTTAAACATGAAAGAAATTTGTCACGCCCTTGCAAAATCAGTAGAAAGAATCCAGTGTAGAAGAATTTAGCAAAAAGGTTCAACATTGTATGAAAACAAAGGCGTTCAAACTCAATTTAGAGATTCAAAAATCAGTCTGAAAGAGTTAAGGGTTCTAAAAAATAAAACCCTAGTTCACATAATCAAACCTCGGCAGAATCCCCAAATTCTAGGGTTTCCACCTTGAATCAGATACAAAGATGAGGAGGCAAGTAGTCGAAGCATACTCAGAGGTTTCTTTCAGAAACTCATGAGAAAACATGCAAACAAGTAAAAAGGTCCAAGCAAACAGAGTGAAGAGACTAATTTGAGGCATAATGAAAGAACAACTGATAGTAGAAGAAACAGTAGAAGCAAAACATGCTTGAGAAGGTTTTTTAGAAAAACTTAAACAAGGTAACATAGTAAGAACACTTAAAAACATGGTAGAAGGAAGCAATAGGCGAAGCATATCAGATCGTGGTGGAAGAAAATAGCAGAGCATAGTGAAAAGCATACAGGCACATAGTGTAGAAACACAGTAGAATATATGCGTGGTAAAAGAAGAACATAAGAACACAGTAGAGACGCTCATACACAAAGGAAAAGGAAAAGAAAAAGTCAGAGAAACACTTTAAGCATTTTCAGAAAACTCTAAATCGGAAAGAAGTGATTTTGAAAGTAATTTTTGAAAGAAAAGTTGGGGAAATCATTTGAAAACTCAAGTAGAGCATAGATACATAACAGATCATAAAAGATCGGAGAAAACCTCGAAGAGTTAGGGTTTCGGAAGAGCCCTAGAAATGAGAAAGGCTTGGGAAAAGGTCTGATCTAAGTCAGAGAAGTCAGAACCAAGCTCGAAACACCATTGTATGCCGGAGCAAGGCCGGAGATGGCCGTAGAATCTTGAATCGGCGGAGATCTGAGCAAAAACCTTCGAGGTCAGACCTTGAATCTTCAAGTATAAGAGCAAAGGGAGGTGAGTTTAAGACTCCCATGGCCTGAAAGGCCATGGATTCCGGTGGTTTCAAGGTTTGAAGACGGTGAGAGGGCCTAGGGTTAGGGAATGTTCGAGAGAATCTGAGAGAGGAGAGAATTTCAGAGGCGGAGGGTTAGGGGAAAATGATTTTAGAGTTGGGTGTATGTGAATTAAAAAAGGAAAGGAATGATTGTGGCCGTTGATCAAAATGATCAACAGCCTGGATCAAAAGGGGAGGCCGGGTGGGTTAGATTAGTTGGGTCAGGGGCGGGTTAAATTAAAATTGGGCCGGTAAATTTGGGATTTGAAATTGGGTTAATTGGGGGGTTGATTCAGGCTATAATTGAAATGAAATAGGGCTAGCATTTAAATACCATTTTCTCCCTTTTATTTTATAAAAATAGTAAAATAATTTCTGAGAATAAATTAATGGTACTAACTTTATTAATAATATATAAATATTAAACTAAAAATACTAGAACCAATTTGATAAGTATAAAATGCAATTAAATCTTAAAATAGGCTAAAATTGCAATTATATGCAATTTAGCCTTAAAAATACTAAACAAATTTGTAAAAATGTGTAAAAAAATTACCTTAGCTATATTTTGGTATAAATATGAGAATATAATACATTAATCACCAAAATGATAATTTGAGGAACAATTATTGGTTTTTGTACTGTTAAAATAGGGCAATAAATTGATTTAAAAATCTTTAAAAATTAGGAAAAATACTAAAACATGTGGGCATACTTATATATGCATATATAGATATTTTGAAAGTATTTTGCATATATAAAATATACAAGGAAAAATTGGGTATCAACACCTGCATCCTCTCATGTAGATATCATGTCCATAAAAACTCGAAATCTGAATTCTGCATATGCATATATAGAAAGTACGCATATAGGTGTTTCTGAATCTTGCATATCCACTTTTCATTAGGCAAACATGTTTATAGGTCTTAAATAACCAACTGCAATTAGATATCATGTCCATAAAAAATACAACACCTAGATATCATGTTTGTAGGATTTCTGCATTTCTCAATGTCTATAAAAGTATTCTAAAGTTGACAAACACATAGAAAGCATGCCTATAGGAGCTTTAATCAAATATGAATCGCCTCACTCGCTTATGAGTCTAAAACCAGCAATAATAATGCATTACCAGTTGCAGAGCTTATGATCTTTTGCTAAAACTCGCCTTCCTTTATTAATTGATAACTTTTCTTAAATCAGTATGTAATCAGCTCATATCCTTGTTTCTGAAATCAGTAGATATCATGCCTATAGGGTCTTCGTCTAACACTTAGGCAAGCCATAAGGTGAAAACTTATAAGCTGAATCAGTTTTATGTGCTACATCCAGTAGGCAAGCCTGATTCGGGCTTCTTATCTGAACTATGTAATAAACCAGTCTGCCTCAACCTTTTAAGCTTTGATCAGACCCTAAACAGTACATGCAAGTCATGCTACATTATGTGCTTTCTTTGGTAAAGGAGGTCTGTTTGAGCCCTTTTTATTTGTTTATATGTTTCCCCAAACTTGCTATATGTGTTTTGTTTGTCGTCTTAGTATTTTACCTTTTGAAACCACAAATAAGCCCAATACCTCCTCCCTTTAGGATTAGTAGCCCCAAGTGCCTCCGGGGCTGATAGGATTGGGGTGAGTAATAGCATGCGATAAGTAAATGAGACCATTCTGCGCTTTAATACCTTAACGGGGTGGGAAAGAGTAGATATGGATATGATGACCACGCGATAACATAACGTGTAGCCCCTCATTGAGGAGTGATTACCGGATGTTGTGTGGGGTGATCCATATTATCAATAAACCTAGGATCCCCCCTCCCCTTTTCCTTTGTTTTCTTTGTTTCTTTAAATTTTTTAAAACCATTTCTTTTAAGGAAATCAACTCTTTTAGTTCCTTCTTCTTACTTTTGTTTATTTGTAACCATTACGTGAAAATTCCCTCTTATTTGAAGCCTTTATTTGCCTATGTGTTATTTGCATTTAAGTTACAACAATAGTTTGGCCGGGAACCACGCTAGTGGATCCTGAGGGTGCCTAACACCTTCCCCTTGGGATAATTTCAAGCCCTTACCCAATCTCTGGTTACTCAAAACAAACCCCTCTTAGTGTCCTAATGCACTTTAATCATTAGGTGGCGACTCTTCAAATCAAACCCAATTCCCAAAAGGAATGAGTTATCCTCCCAAATGTCATAAACCCGATTTCGCGAGAAAAAGGGGGCGCGACAGCATGGCAACTCTGTTGGGGATATTCTTTTAGGCTTTTACCAATTCAAGCTATTACTGTGACTTTACATTTCTTATGTGCCTTTATTTGTTTAATACCTTTAAGCATTTAATTCCCTCTTCTACTGCAAAAACCGACTTGTCTCTTGTTTCTTTTCCTTATTTCTTTTACTTCTTTCCTTTACTGCACTCCTTTATTATAGTTTTAAATTATTGTAATTATTACTTTATGAAGGTGCAAATACATGACAACTTGTTTTAGTTATTGCATAAGCATGTTTTCAACATCATATTCCACTCGTGCCAAACAAAATGCCGTAGCAACGCTTATAATGAGTGGTTGCGCTCTTCCGATATTATCACCCCCTTAAATCCAAAAAAGGCATATTTGCGGTAAAACCAGTCGATCAACGGTGTAGTCGACGGTTCCATGCCTTTCTCCCTTGAGTTGTCCGCTCAAGGGTACCAGTCTAAAACCCCATAGAAACCTTACTCTGTTTAAATTGTGCATGCATCATGGTCAAATCTAGCCGAGTCAGTTATGTTGTTCGCATAATGACTCTTTAATATGGCCTTGTCCAAAGTCCACTGGGTTTCTCTAAAACCCAAATGGACACTATCACATTCTGTGCATTTATTTGGAGAATTAAATGCTTTTATGCCAATTATTGATATTTAAATAGTCATGTCTGGTGGGGTAGGGTCTTAACCCTTCTGTTTTGCAAAAAATGAAGAACGAGGTCCCCAACTTCGGTATGGTTAGAATACCCTCACTCTTTCTAGACTGGTGGATGAGTCTTCCATCAAATGACCAAATCAACGAGGGCCGCCAAATCTAGGTAAAAGTTGGAATATCTGGAGTACAGTCTGCTGGAATTGGAAGGGAAAGTGAGGAAGAGAGTCACCGACTGCCAGAACGCTGAAGGAAACGAAGGAGAACACATGGCAAATGCATTTCTACTGGAGAACCTACGCGAGCTGGAGGATTTGATTAACGAGAGCATTCAACCTGAGGAAGGTCCTGCTGGGACCAAATAGATAGGAATTTGTTTTTCCGCTTTATGAATGTAATAAGGACAATGTCCACTAGTGACATTTTATTTCCTATTATTTAGTGTCATTTTGGGATTCGTCTACTTTTATCAATAAAATGAGACATTTAGCATTCTAAGTTCTCCAAATCAATTTGTCGCTAGGCCTACCTCGAGCATAAGAGGTTCCCCAAATTAGGACACGATTTACATTCTTGCACTATGTGTTTAAATATTGCAACATTGTTTTCTTATAATTCACACTTACTTGTTACCTTTTTTGTTTTTACTTTTGTTTATTTATTCCCCTCCCCAAAGGTTAGTTCGTACACTCTGGCATCATCATCATATTCCACAATATCAAAGGGCACTCCACCCACTCGTCCTCCTAGTCCTATCAGAAGCAGGAACAAAAGGAAAGATGGAAGATTTGAACAACGCCAGAAAGGAAAACTCAACTGAATGGGTAGAGGTCACTCATGGTGCTCAGGTCTCCAAAGAAAGTGCGTCCCAACTCGAGCAGAAACTATTGAAATTTCAGGAGGAACTTGATCAGGTTCGGAATCTAGCAAACTTGTCATTTTCCCTCACCACTCCAGATATCAATTTTCCAAATGCTTAGAACCCCACGCCTCCACAAAACATCCCAAAACCACATAACCACCCCGCTCCTCACCACCACTGCAATACTTTCCACACATCCAACAATACTCCACTGCTCATCCCTGAACCTTTGAACTACACAAATGACCATTTCCACGCCCACTATAACACCCACATCTATGTGGAGACCATGCCACACTCCACCCAACCCATCTCAAGTGCACCATAGTCTAATGATAAAGACTCACTCATCAGGAACCTGGCTGCGGAACTCAAGAAATTGACTAGTCGAATTCAGGGTGTTGAAGGAAGTAAGGGATTGAAGGTTTGAACTACGAAGATCTTTGCATACAACCGGATTTCAAACTGTCTGAGGGGTACAAACCTCCAAAGTTCGAGATGTTTGATGGTACAAGAGATCCGAGAGTCCACTTGAGAACATATTGTGACAAGCTGGTCGGAGTAGGGAAGGACGAAAGGATTCACATGAAGCTTTTCATGAGGAGTCTGAGAGGAGATGCTCTGTCTTGGTACATTAGCCCAGACCCGAAGAAATGTCGAATTGGGTAAGTATGGCATCTGACTTTATGGACAGGTTCAGGTTCAACACAGAAAATGTGCCAGATGTGTTCTACACCAGAATTTAAAGAAGAAGCCCAGGGAAACATTCCGCGAGTACGCTACTCGTTGGAGATAAGAAGCCGCTAAGGTCAGACCAGCTTTAGAAGAAGAACAAATGAACAAGTTTTTCGTTCGGGCTCAAGGCCCGAAGTACTATGAAAGGCGATGTTGATTGAGAGCTAAAAAATTTCCGACATCATCAAGCTAGGGGAAAGGATCGAGGAAGGCATCAAAAGTGGCATGGTTACAAATTTTGAAGCTTTGCAAGCTACCAATAAGGCTTTATAGTCTGGTGGTACATCCAAGAAAAGGTAAGTAGGTGCCGTAATGGTTGCACAAAGAGCCAAATCCCCTATCAAATACCAAGCTTATCTGATACCTCCACTCACGTATCAGCCTACCCCGAATTACCAAGCACCCTCACCCTCTTACCAAACTCCACCACCTATTTACCAATCACCCCCACCTCCTACATATCAACCTACTTCACCCAGATATCCCCAACCTGCACATGTTTACCAAGCCTACAATGCTCAGCTATCCCACTATCAATCACCTCCCACACATCAAAACATTTCTAGACCTCGACCAAATTTTAACCGCAGACCCCCCAAACAGTATACCACCATTGCTGAGCCAATTGACTAGTTGTACGAAAGGCTCAAAGCTGCTAGTTATGTCACCCCTATCCCTTCTATAACCCCTGAAAACCCTTCTCAATGGGCCAATCCAAATAAATCCTGTGCATACCATTCCGGCATGAAAGGGCATACCATTGATGAATGCCGCTCTCTGAAAGACAAGATCCAGACTTTGATTGATAACAAGATCATTATGGCAAAGGAGCCTACTCCGAATGTCCGCAACAACCCTCTGTCGGACCATAAGGGTGGAGGTATTCACATGATTGAAATAGAGGATGATTGGGATCCCAAAGGATCGATCGGTTTAATCATAAAAGGTGATGAACCAAAAAGCCAATAGTCACCCTTAATCTGATTGTAGTCCAGACTCAGCCTTCTGGGGATGCTGAGGTAAACATGTCTATACCACTTGAGTTTGAATCACCACCCACTACAAAGACGCCCACACCAATTGAGGTCGCGTTTGGGTCTCTAGCAAATGCACATGTACCGTTTGAAGTTGCAGTTTTACCCTCCAAAATACATGCTCCGTTCGTAGTAAAGGTGCCCATTCTAGTAGCAATGTCGGCCGTAACACCGTTCCATACAAATGCCATACCTTGGGATTACACAGCCGAGGCGAGAAGGAAGGGGAAAGCCAAGTTCGGGGAAACAGTTGCGGCATAGGGTATGACAAGAACCGGCAGGGTTTATACTCCGGAGCATTTAGCTGAGTCGAGTAAGTAGGCCTCTGGTCAGCCGACCATCACTGAAACCGGGCCTGATGATCTCTGGAGAAAGATACAAGCTAAGGAATACTCAGTCATTGATCAGCTAAACAAAACACCGGCACAGATTTCTATCCTAGCTTTGTTGCAAAGTTCCGATGCACATATGAATGCCTTGTTGAAGGTGCTGAGTGAGGCATATGTACCAAGCAACATCACCAGAGGAGAAATGGCAAACATGGTAGGGAAGGTATTGGAAAGTCACAAGATCACTTTTCATGAAGATGAGCTGCCACCAGAAGGATTGAGCCACAACAAAGCGTTGCACATCACAGTGCAATGCGAAGATTATTTTATCACTAGGATTCTGATTGATGGAGGGTCCAGCCTCAATATTTGTCCATTGGTAAAACTCAGAACATTAGGGAAGGGGCTGCATAAGATTAAGGACGGGGCCATTAACGTTAAAGCTTTCGACGGTTCCCAAAGGTCCACTATTAGGGAAATTAGTTTGTGCTTGCAAATGGGGCCTACTTGGTTTGATGTCGATTTCCAAGTAATAGATGTGCCGACATCTTACAACTTGTTGTTAGGATGGCCGTGGATTCATGCCGCTGGGGCTATAGCATCAACACTGCATCAAGCAGTAAAGTTTGAGTGGAATCACCAAGAGATGATCATTCACGGCGACGGTAGCAATCCCATATACAGTCACCAAACCATCCCAGCGATCGGAGGAAGAAGAAATATAGGCAGGGAAACCTATCACTACATCGAGCGAGTTAATGCTGTTAACAAAGACAAATGGTAGGACAATAAAATTGAAAACATATTGAACTGGAGCGGATATGAACCTGGCAAGGGACTTGGCAAGAACCTCCAAGGAATAGTCGAGTCTATCAAACTGAAGAAACATGGCACCACCTTTGGTCTGGGATATGAGTACACTTGGAAAGAATTCAACAACTAGTCGCCACCATGGCGCGGGCCATACTACCCACTGGAGCAACCAATACCACATTTGGAGCAGACTTTCTAGCCGGCCGATGTTATCTATGGGTCGGAAGAAGAGGAAGCACTGGCAGTAGTGAGGAATTTATTCCTAGAAGAAGATGACATGGATTGTTGTGTCATCTTTAAGGAGGAGGGGGAGGAAGGCCCTTCCATACAGGCCGTAAGCTGAGGAGAATGCCTCAACAATTGGACCATCAGAACCACCAGAGCCTAGAAAGCCTCGGGGTAGCAAGGCTGAACAAAGCATCATGCACTATCTTTCATTTTTACTAGTTGATTTTCCTTTCGCATTTTGAATTTTCAATAAGATCTTCCAATGTTCAAAACAGTTATGAAATTTATCAAAGCATTTCGGTTTCCTTACAAATCTTACTCTTATTATTTTCTCTCATTACTTTATTTATACAACATTACTATTACATATCTTGATGAACCAATGGTTGTGACATGCAACGAGACAACACAACAAACGGATATAGATTCAGAGGAAGATGATATACCATAAGATATTGATAAAGAAGTCGAGAACTTTGAGAACAGAACAAAGTCCAACCTGGACGAGACCGAGATTGTTAAACTGGAGATGCAGAAAATGTCAAAGAAACACGAATCAACATTCGCTTATCACCGTTAGAAAAAAGGAAGGGTACACAGAATTTCTAAGAGAATATGAGGACATATTCGCCTGGTCATATGATGACATGACTGATCTAAGCACATCTATTGTGGCCCACAAACTGCTAACTGATCCGACATGTCCACCGGTAAAGTAGAAGCTCAGAAGTTCAAGCCTGATATGAGTCTGAAGATAAAAGAAGAAGTCACTAAGCAGGTCAAAGCTAAGGTTCTCAAGGTAGTAGAATATCCGACATGGTTAGCCAATATTGTGCTGGTGCCAAAGAAGGATGGGAAGTTCAGAGTCTGTGTCGACTACCGGAATCTCAATCGGGCCAGTCCAAAGGACAACTTCCCCTTGCCGAACATACACATCCTGATTGAAAATTGTGCCAAACACGAGTTGCAATCATTTATAGATTATTTCGCTGGTTATCATCATATCTGGATGGATGAAGAAGATGCTGAGAAAACAGCTTTCATTACGCCGTGGGAATGTACTGCTACAAAATGATGCCATTTGGGTTAAAAAATGCAGGGGCCACCTACATGAGGGTCATGACCACCATTTTCCACGATATGGTACACAAGGAGATCGAAGTATATGTAGACGATGTTATCATCAAGTCCAAGAAAGCCACTGATCACATGGAATATTTGAGGAAGTTCTTCAATAGACTGAGAAGGTACAACCTAAACCTGAATCCTACGAAGTGCACATTTGGGGTTCCTACCGGAAAACTACTTGGGTTCATTGTAAGTCGCCAAGGAATAGAACTGGATCCATCAAAAGTCAAAGTTATTCAAGAACTTCCACCGCCAAAGAACAAGAAGGACGTAATGAGTTTCTTGGGGAGACTTAACTATATCAGCCGGTTCATAGCACAATCGACAGTTATCTGTGAGCCAATCTTTAAGATGTTGAAAAAGGATGTCGCTGCCAAATGGACCGATGACTGCCAAAAGGCCTTTAACAGAATCAAGGAGTACCTATCAACACCACCGGTTTTGGTCCCACCTGAGCTAGGTAGACCTCTATTACTCTACCTCGCAATATTGGATGGAGCGTTTGGTTGTGTTCTGGGGCAGCATGATGAAACAGGGAGGAAGGAGCAGGCCATCTATTACCTCAGTAAGAAGTTCACCCCGTACGAGGCTCGGTATTCTCTGTTAGAGTGCACCTGTTATGCTTTGACTTGGGTAGCTCAGAAGTTGAGGCACTACTTCTGTGCTTATACTATATATCTCATATAAAGGATGGATCCTTTGAAGTACATCTTTCAAAAGCTCATGCCCACTGGCAAGCTGGCCAAGTGGAAAATCCTGTTGAGTGAATTTGACATTGTCTACGTGACTCAGAAAGCAATTGAAGGATAGGCACTAGCATATCACCTTGCTGAAAATCCCGTGGACGGAGAATACGAACCCCTGAAAACATATTTTCCTGATGAAGAGGTACCATTCATAGGAGAAGATATTGCAGAGTCCTATGACGGTTGGAGAATGTTTTTCGATGGAGCAGCAAATTTCGAAGGAGTTGGCATAGGAGCGGTCCTAGTATCAGAAACCGGTTAGCATTATCCAGTGTCTACCAAACTCAGGTTCTCCTACACAAACAATATGGCCAAGTATGAAGCATGCATCCTAGGGCACAAGATGGCCATTGACATGAACATTCAAGAGTTGCTAGTAATTGGAGATTCGGATTTGCTTATACATCAGGTCCGAGAAGAATGGGCGATCAAGAACTCCAAGATACTCCCTTATCTGCATCATGTACAGGAGTTGAGAAAGAGGTTCATAAAGACAGAATTCCAACATGTTCCCAGGGCTCAGAATGAATTCGTCGATGCACTAGCTACCCTATCATCCATGATACAGCATCCAGACAAGAATTTCATTGATCCTATTCCGGTAAAGATCCATGATCAGCTAGCTTACTGTGCTCATGTCGAAGAAGAAGCAGACGGAAAGCCTTGGTTTCATGATATCAAGGAATACTTGGCAAAAGGATAATACCCAGAACTCGCAAATGCTACTCAGAAGCACACGCTCGAAGGTTATCCATCAATTTCTTTCACAGCGGAGGAATCCTATACAGGAGGACTCCTGATTTGGGATTACTAAGGTATGTCGATGCAAAGGAAGCATCCAGGCTATTAGAGGAAATTCATGCAGGGACATGCGGTCTACACATGAATGGTTTTGTCTTAGAAAAGAAAATACTCTGAGCTGGTTACTTTTGGATGGCTATGGAAATAGACTGCATCCAGTATGTCCGAAAGTGCCACAACTGCCAGAAACACACAGACATGATAAAGGTGCCTCCAAATGAGCTTAATGCAACAAGCTCATCGTGGCCGTTCGCCGCCAAGGGAATGGATGTTATCGGACCAATCGAACCTGCCGCATCAAATGGGCACAGGTTTATCCTAGTAGCAATTGATTATTTCACCAAATGGGTTGAAGCAGCATCTTACAGAGCAGTGACTAAGAAAGTCATGGCAAATTTCATCCGCGACCATATCGTTTACTAGTTCGGGATTCTGGAATCAATCATCATTGATAATGGTTTCAATCTCAACAGTGACCTGATAAAAGCCATGTGTGAAACCTTCAAGATCAAACACAAGAATTCTACAGCCTACAAACCTCAAATGAACGGAGCCGTAGAAGCCGCCAATAAAAATATCAAGAAGATATTGAGGAAAATGATAGA
This sequence comes from Nicotiana sylvestris, assembly GCF_000393655.2. Classification (NCBI taxonomy): domain Eukaryota; kingdom Viridiplantae; phylum Streptophyta; class Magnoliopsida; order Solanales; family Solanaceae; genus Nicotiana; species Nicotiana sylvestris. Next base: position 28,094,993 of record NC_091057.1, read on the forward strand.
GAAGCATAAACAGTGGCACAAGAAGTTATCATTTGCTTTATGGGGTACCACACCATAGTTCGCATATCAACTGGGGCAACCCCTTATATGCTAGTTTACGGTATAAAGGCAGTCATTCCCGCTGAGGTGGAAATTCCTTCCTTAAGGATCATATAGGAAGCAGAGCTCGATGATACAGAATGGGTGAAACGTCATTACGAGCAGCTAGCTCTTATAGACAGAAAGCGAATGAATGCAGTTTGCCACGGTCAGCTCTATCAGAACAGAATGTCCAGAGCCTTCAACAAAAGAGTCAAGCCGAGACAATTTACACCGGGGCAGTTGGTGTTAAAGAAAATTTTTTTGCATCAAGATGAAGCCAAAGGGAAATTCTCTCCCAACTGGCAGGGTTCGTACATAGTTCACCGGGTTCTGATAGGAGGAGCCCTCATACTTGCAGAAATGGATGGGGAAGTTTGGCCAAAGCCGATCAATTCAGATGCAGTCAAGCGATACTATGTGTAACCTTTATGCTTTCCTTATATGATGTAATTTGAACTACGCCTGACATGATTCTCGTTTAAGATGGGATACATAGGCAGCCCTATGGGTTCGGTCACAAGTCAATAAAATTTTCATTTCCCCCCGCAATTAGAAACTGGGGCAGAATTTTGAGGAGGACCCTCAAAATTTCGAAGTGATTTCAGCCATTCGCCGCAAGCAGCCGTCAGAAGCAGCAGCCCGGTAAACTGGGGCATAATTTTAAGGAGGACCCTCAAAATTTTGGAGCAAGAGAAGTTGCAATGTCTTGAAGCACGCCGTAGTCGTCGGTTTATCTAAAGAAAATTATTCTTAATTATGTATTTATGTTACATTTTCATTACTAAAATTATGTATGTTTATTTCTGAAATCGCTCTCTTTAGCAACGCTACCCCAATGATACGCAAAGTATCACCAAAACAGAGCCGAGCAGGTCAAGCAAAGCCAGCGGGGATACGAACTAACCTCCCCCTTTACAAAACTCACGATTTTCTTTGGATGCATGAACTTGAGTTGCAAAATCATCAAATATACTATACGCTCACTCACAAAGTTTAGGAATACAACTCTCTGAACCATTGCACTTGCTCGCAACTGTTATCCGCACACAACAGTGTCCCCAGCAGGCACAATATCCCCAGCAATCACGATACCGTAATCCGCTATCAGCTAAGAAAACTCTATTGTCATTTGCCCTTTTTACTTCCTGCATAAAGCTACCTTTCTGCCTTTTGAGACTAAGCTCTATCTCCATCTGCATTCTCTGCATTGAATAAGGATACCTTTCTGCCTTCCAAGGTTAAGCTCTACCTCCATTTGCATTTTTCTTGCATTGCATAAGGCTATGATTCTGCCTTCCGAGACTAAGCTCTGTCTCCATTTGCATTCTCTACATTGCATAAGGCTACCTTTCTGCCTTCCGATACTAAGCTTTATCTCCATCTGCATTCTCTGCATTGCATAAGGCTACCATTCTGTCTTCCGAGGTTAAGCTCTACTTCCATCTGCATGGTTGAAAGATCGCCACATCTACATCTGCATGGCTGAAAGATC